>NW_026893835.1:0-340973 GCF_032452875.1 Bos javanicus
AGACCAATCAAACTTCAAGACAAGAGTTTGCACCACTTACGTAGGCCGCAGGCGCCCTCTCGAATAGCGAAAGGTGCCTCACCCTAGACACCTTCTCGAGTGGGTCTTAGCAGCCCAGGCATAATTAGTAAGCGTGGTGGGTTCCGCGCTCCAGATGGAGACTCAGCTGGAAGTTAAAGGGAAGAATGACAAGGAACTTTATGAATTGGAGCTGTAAGTTAACTCTTTGACAGAGAGAGCGAGATGGTGGTGGGGGACAGCCCCCAGTGAAATCAGAGGTGAGAGCACAAAGCAATACAGTAGGCAGACTCCGTTTTTTGGGGGGGGGAGATGCTCGAGAATATCCGGGTGGACTCCTGAGGCTCGATCCCGCATTTGCGTATGCCGAGCCTCCTTCCTCATGACCTTTGTCCAGAGTGGAATGCCTCCCCGGCTCCCGGCACATGATCAATGCATGCTCAGTCACGATATCAGTGCCTGCTCAGCCACGTGATCACTGACGGCACAGTCACGTGATCAGCGCCTCTCAGTCACGTGATCACCGTATGATAAACACGTGATCAGTGAACGACCAGCCACGTGATCACTGCATGCGCAGTCAGGTGGTCAGTTCCTGATCAGCCACCTGATCAGTGCGTGCACAGTCCTGATCAGCGCCTGTCAGTCACTGATCACTGCCTGATAAACACGTGATCAGTGCCCGAACAGCCACGTCATCACTGCATGCGCAGTCACGTGATCAGTGCATGATAGCCACGTGATCAGTGCGTGCACAGTCCCATGATCAGCGCCTGTCAGTCACTGATCATTGCCTGATAAACACGTGATCAGTGCATGATGAGCCATGTGATCAGTGCCCGATCAGCCACATGATCTTTGCATGCGCAGTCACGTCATCAGTGCATGATAGCCACGTGATCAGTGCATGCTCAGTCACGTGATCTGGACTTGATCAGCCACGTGATCAGTGCCTGCAGAGTCACGTGATCAGGGCCTGCTGAGCTGCGTGATTCCTGCCGGCTCATCTGCATGACAATTGCCATCTGAGCTGCGTGATTCCTGTCGGCTCATCTGCTTGACAATTGCCAGCTGAGCTGCGTGATTCCTGCCTGGTCACGTGCTTGATTATTGCCAGTTGAGCAGCATGATTCGTCACTGCTGAGCTCCATGCTTATTGCCTGCTGATTGCGTGGTTCGTGTCTGCTCAGCTCTTTGAGTATCGCCTCCTGAGGTCCCTGTTCGGTCGCCACCTGCCGGGGACCAGCCCCAACTGATCCAGGGTATTCGAAGGAGAGATGGCCTAGGCGACTATTTATATGCTAATCAGAGATGTCAAGAATAATAGTATGAGGAGAGCTCAGTAGGAAAATTCGGTGGAGAAAAGAGACTGAGTAGCTTGGTTTACGCGGAAGACCAATCAAACTTCAAGACAAGAAGTTTGCACCACTTACGTAGGCCGCAGGCGCCCTCTCGAATAGCGAAAGGTGCCTCACCCTAGACACCTTCTCGAGTGGGTCTTAGCAGCCCAGGCATAATTAGTAAGCGTGGTGGGTTCCGCGCTCCAGATGGAGACTCAGCTGGAAGTTAAAGGGAAGAATGACAAGGAACTTTATGAATTGGAGCTGTAAGTTAACTCTTTGACAGAGAGAGCGAGATGGTGGTGGGGGACAGCCCCCAGTGAAATCAGAGGTGAGAGCACAAAGCAATACAGTAGGCAGACTCTGGTTTTTTTGGGGGGAGATGCTCGAGAATATCCGGGTGGACTCCTGAGGCTCGATCCCGCATTTGCGTATGCCGAGCCTCCTTCCTCATGACCTTTGTCCAGAGTGGAATGCCTCCCCGGCTCCCGGCACATGATCAGTGCATGCTCAGTCACGATATCAGTGCCTGCTCAGCCACGTGATCACTGACGGCACAGTCACGTGATCAGCGCCTCTCAGTCACGTGATCACCGTATGATAAACACGTGATCAGTGAACGACCAGCCACGTGATCACTGCATGCGCGGTCAGGTGGTCAGTTCCTGATCAGCCACCTGATCAGTGCCTGCACAGTCCCCTGATCAGCGCCTGTCAGTCACTGATCACTGCCTGATAAACAGGTGATCAGTGCCCGATCAGCCACGTCATCACTGCATGCGCAGTCACGTCATCAGTGCATGATAGCCACGTGATCAGTGCATGCTCAGTCACGTGATCTGGACTTGATCAGCCACGTGATCAGTGCCTGCAGAGTCACGTGATCAGGGCCTGCTGAGCTGCGTGATTCCTGCCGGCTCATCTGCATGACAATTGCCATCTGAGCTGCGTGATTCCTGTCGGCTCATCTGCTTGACAATTGCCAGCTGAGCTGCGTGATTCCTGCCTGGTCACGTGCTTGATTATAGCCAGTTGAGCAGCATGATTCGTCACTGCTGAGCTCCATGCTTATTGCCTGCTGATTGCGTGGTTCGTGTCTGCTCAGCTCTTTGAGTATCGCCTCCTGAGGTCCCTGTTCGGTCGCCACCTGCCGGGGACCAGCCCCAACTGATCCAGGGTATTCGAAGGAGAGATGGCCTAGGCGACTATTTATATGCTAATCAGAGATGTCAAGAATAATAGTATGAGGAGAGCTCAGTAGGAAAATTCGGTGGAGAAAAGAGACTGAGTAGCTTGGTTTACGCGGAAGACCAATCAAACTTCAAGACAAGAAGTTTGCACCACTTACGTAGGCCGCAGGCGCCCTCTCGAATAGCGAAAGGTGCCTCACCCTAGACACCTTCTCGAGTGGGTCTTAGCAGCCCAGGCATAATTAGTAAGCGTGGTGGGTTCCGCGCTCCAGATGGAGACTCAGCTGGAAGTTAAAGGGAAGAATGACAAGGAACTTTATGAATTGGAGCTGTAAGTTAACTCTTTGACAGAGAGAGCGAGATGGTGGTGGGGGACAGCCCCCAGTGAAATCAGAGGTGAGAGCACAAAGCAATACAGTAGGCAGACTCTGGTTTTTGGGGGGAGATGCTCGAGAATATCCGGGTGGACTCCTGAGGCTCGATCCCGCATTTGCGTATGCCGAGCCTCCTTCCTCATGACCTTTGTCCAGAGTGGAATGCCTCCCCGGCTCCCGGCACATGATCAGTGCATGCTCAGTCACGATATCAGTGCCTGCTCAGCCACGTGATCACTGACGGCACAGTCACGTGATCAGCGCCTCTCAGTCACGTGATCACCGTATGATAAACACGTGATCAGTGAACGACCAGCCACGTGATCACTGCATGCGCGGTCAGGTGGTCAGTTCCTGATCAGCCACCTGATCAGTGCGTGCACAGTCCCCTGATCAGCGCCTGTCAGTCACTGATCACTGCCTGATAAACACGTGATCAGTGCCCGAACAGCCACGTCATCAGTGCATGCGCAGTCACGTGATCAGTGCATGATAGCCACGTGATCAGTGCGTGCACAGTCCCATGATCAGCGCCTGTCAGTCACTGATCATTGCCTGATAAACACGTGATCAGTGCATGATGAGCCATGTGATCAGTGCCTGATCAGCCACGTCATCAGTGCATGCGCAGTCACGTCATCAGTGCATGATAGCCACGTGATCAGTGCATGCTCAGTCACGTGATCTGGACTTGATCAGCCACGTGATCAGTGCCTGCAGAGTCACGTGATCAGGGCCTGCTGAGCTGCGTGATTCCTGCCGGCTCATCTGCATGACAATTGCCATCTGAGCTGCGTGATTCCTGTCGGCTCATCTGCTTGACAATTGCCAGCTGAGCTGCGTGATTCCTGCCTGGTCACGTGCTTGATTATTGCCAGTTGAGCAGCATGATTCGTCACTGCTGAGCTCCATGCTTATTGCCTGCTGATTGCGTGGTTCGTGTCTGCTCAGCTCTTTGAGTATTGCCTCCTGAGGTCCCTGTTCGGTCGCCACCTGCCGGGGACCAGCCCCAACTGATCCAGGGTATTCGAAGGAGAGATGGCCTAGGCGACTATTTATATGCTAATCAGAGATGTCAAGAATAATAGTATGAGGAGAGCTCAGTAGGAAAATTCGGTGGAGAAAAGAGACTGAGTAGCTTGGTTTACGCGGAAGACCAATCAAACTTCAAGACAAGAAGTTTGCACCACTTACGTAGGCCGCAGGCGCCCTCTCGAATAGCGAAAGGTGCCTCACCCTAGACACCTTCTCGAGTGGGTCTTAGCAGCCCAGGCATAATTAGTAAGCGTGGTGGGTTCCGCGCTCCAGATGGAGACTCAGCTGGAAGTTAAAGGGAAGAATGACAAGGAACTTTATGAATTGGAGCTGTAAGTTAACTCTTTGACAGAGAGAGCGAGATGGTGGTGGGGGACAGCCCCCAGTGAAATCAGAGGTGAGAGCACAAAGCAATACAGTAGGCAGACTCTGGTTTTTTTGGGGGGAGATGCTCGAGAATATCCGGGTGGACTCCTGAGGCTCGATCCCGCATTTGCGTATGCCGAGCCTCCTTCCTCATGACCTTTGTCCAGAGTGGAATGCCTCCCCGGCTCCCGGCACATGATCAGTGCATGCTCAGTCACGATATCAGTGCCTGCTCAGCCACGTGATCACTGACGGCACAGTCACGTGATCAGCGCCTCTCAGTCACGTGATCACCGTATGATAAACACGTGATCAGTGAACGACCAGCCACGTGATCACTGCATGCGCGGTCAGGTGGTCAGTTCCTGATCAGCCACCTGATCAGTGCGTGCACAGTCCCCTGATCAGCGCCTGTCAGTCACTGATCACTGCCTGATAAACACGTGATCAGTGCCCGAACAGCCACGTCATCAGTGCATGCGCAGTCACGTCATCAGTGCATGATAGCCACGTGATCAGTGCATGCTCAGTCACGTGATCTGTACTTGATCAGCCACGTGATCAGTGCCTGCAGAGTCACGTGATCAGGGCCTGCTGAGCTGCGTGATTCCTGCCGGCTCATCTGCATGACAATTGCCATCTGAGCTGCGTGATTCCTGTCGGCTCATCTGCTTGACAATTGCCAGCTGAGCTGCGTGATTCCTGCCTGGTCACGTGCTTGATTATTGCCAGTTGAGCAGCATGATTCGTCACTGCTGAGCTCCATGCTTATTGCCTGCTGATTGCGTGGTTCGTGTCTGCTCAGCTCTTTGAGTATTGCCTCCTGAGGTCCCTGTTCGGTCGCCACCTGCCGGGGACCAGCCCCAACTGATCCAGGGTATTCGAAGGAGAGATGGCCTAGGCGACTATTTATATGCTAATCAGAGATGTCAAGAATAATAGTATGAGGAGAGCTCAGTAGGAAAATTCGGTGGAGAAAAGAGACTGAGTAGCTTGGTTTACGCGGAAGACCAATCAAACTTCAAGACAAGAAGTTTGCACCACTTACGTAGGCCGCAGGCGCCCTCTCGAATAGCGAAAGGTGCCTCACCCTAGACACCTTCTCGAGTGGGTCTTAGCAGCCCAGGCATAATTAGTAAGCGTGGTGGGTTCCGCGCTCCAGATGGAGACTCAGCTGGAAGTTAAAGGGAAGAATGACAAGGAACTTTATGAATTGGAGCTGTAAGTTAACTCTTTGACAGAGAGAGCGAGATGGTGGTGGGGGACAGCCCCCAGTGAAATCAGAGGTGAGAGCACAAAGCAATACAGTAGGCAGACTCTGGTTTTTTTGGGGGAGATGCTCGAGAATATCCGGGTGGACTCCTGAGGCTCGATCCCGCATTTGCGTATGCCGAGCCTCCTTCCTCATGACCTTTGTCCAGAGTGGAATGCCTCCCCGGCTCCCGGCACATGATCAGTGCATGCTCAGTCACGATATCAGTGCCTGCTCAGCCACGTGATCACTGACGGCACAGTCACGTGATCAGCGCCTCTCAGTCACGTGATCACCGTATGATAAACACGTGATCAGTGAACGACCAGCCACGTGATCACTGCATGCGCGGTCAGGTGGTCAGTTCCTGATCAGCCACCTGATCAGTGCGTGCACAGTCCCCTGATCAGCGCCTGTCAGTCACTGATCACTGCCTGATAAACACGTGATCAGTGCCCGAACAGCCACGTCATCAGTGCATGCGCAGTCACGTGATCAGTGCATGATAGCCACGTGATCAGTGCGTGCACAGTCCCATGATCAGCGCCTGTCAGTCACTGATCATTGCCTGATAAACACGTGATCAGTGCATGATGAGCCATGTGATCAGTGCCTGATCAGCCACGTCATCAGTGCATGCGCAGTCACGTCATCAGTGCATGATAGCCACGTGATCAGTGCATGCTCAGTCACGTGATCTGGACTTGATCAGCCACGTGATCAGTGCCTGCAGAGTCACGTGATCAGGGCCTGCTGAGCTGCGTGATTCCTGCCGGCTCATCTGCATGACAATTGCCATCTGAGCTGCGTGATTCCTGTCGGCTCATCTGCTTGACAATTGCCAGCTGAGCTGCGTGATTCCTGCCTGGTCACGTGCTTGATTATTGCCAGTTGAGCAGCATGATTCGTCACTGCTGAGCTCCATGCTTATTGCCTGCTGATTGCGTGGTTCGTGTCTGCTCAGCTCTTTGAGTATTGCCTCCTGAGGTCCCTGTTCGGTCGCCACCTGCCGGGGACCAGCCCCAACTGATCCAGGGTATTCGAAGGAGAGATGGCCTAGGCGACTATTTATATGCTAATCAGAGATGTCAAGAATAATAGTATGAGGAGAGCTCAGTAGGAAAATTCGGTGGAGAAAAGAGACTGAGTAGCTTGGTTTACGCGGAAGACCAATCAAACTTCAAGACAAGAAGTTTGCACCACTTACGTAGGCCGCAGGCGCCCTCTCGAATAGCGAAAGGTGCCTCACCCTAGACACCTTCTCGAGTGGGTCTTAGCAGCCCAGGCATAATTAGTAAGCGTGGTGGGTTCCGCGCTCCAGATGGAGACTCAGCTGGAAGTTAAAGGGAAGAATGACAAGGAACTTTATGAATTGGAGCTGTAAGTTAACTCTTTGACAGAGAGAGCGAGATGGTGGTGGGGGACAGCCCCCAGTGAAATCAGAGGTGAGAGCACAAAGCAATACAGTAGGCAGACTCTGGTTTTTTTGGGGGGAGATGCTCGAGAATATCCGGGTGGACTCCTGAGGCTCGATCCCGCATTTGCGTATGCCGAGCCTCCTTCCTCATGACCTTTGTCCAGAGTGGAATGCCTCCCCGGCTCCCGGCACATGATCAGTGCATGCTCAGTCACGATATCAGTGCCTGCTCAGCCACGTGATCACTGACGGCACAGTCACGTGATCAGCGCCTCTCAGTCACGTGATCACCGTATGATAAACACGTGATCAGTGAACGACCAGCCACGTGATCACTGCATGCGCGGTCAGGTGGTCAGTTCCTGATCAGCCACCTGATCAGTGCGTGCACAGTCCCCTGATCAGCGCCTGTCAGTCACTGATCACTGCCTGATAAACACGTGATCAGTGCCCGAACAGCCACGTCATCAGTGCATGCGCAGTCACGTCATCAGTGCATGATAGCCACGTGATCAGTGCATGCTCAGTCACGTGATCTGGACTTGATCAGCCACGTGATCAGTGCCTGCAGAGTCACGTGATCAGGGCCTGCTGAGCTGCGTGATTCCTGCCGGCTCATCTGCATGACAATTGCCATCTGAGCTGCGTGATTCCTGTCGGCTCATCTGCTTGACAATTGCCAGCTGAGCTGCGTGATTCCTGCCTGGTCACGTGCTTGATTATTGCCAGTTGAGCAGCATGATTCGTCACTGCTGAGCTCCATGCTTATTGCCTGCTGATTGCGTGGTTCGTGTCTGCTCAGCTCTTTGAGTATCGCCTCCTGAGGTCCCTGTTCGGTCGCCACCTGCCGGGGACCAGCCCCAACTGATCCAGGGTATTCGAAGGAGAGATGGCCTAGGCGACTATTTATATGCTAATCAGAGATGTCAAGAATAATAGTATGAGGAGAGCTCAGTAGGAAAATTCGGTGGAGAAAAGAGACTGAGTAGCTTGGTTTACGCGGAAGACCAATCAAACTTCAAGACAAGAAGTTTGCACCACTTACGTAGGCCGCAGGCGCCCTCTCGAATAGCGAAAGGTGCCTCACCCTAGACACCTTCTCGAGTGGGTCTTAGCAGCCCAGGCATAATTAGTAAGCGTGGTGGGTTCCGCGCTCCAGATGGAGACTCAGCTGGAAGTTAAAGGGAAGAATGACAAGGAACTTTATGAATTGGAGCTGTAAGTTAACTCTTTGACAGAGAGAGCGAGATGGTGGTGGGGGACAGCCCCCAGTGAAATCAGAGGTGAGAGCACAAAGCAATACAGTAGGCAGACTCTGGTTTTTTTGGGGGGAGATGCTCGAGAATATCCGGGTGGACTCCTGAGGCTCGATCCCGCATTTGCGTATGCCGAGCCTCCTTCCTCATGACCTTTGTCCAGAGTGGAATGCCTCCCCGGCTCCCGGCACATGATCAGTGCATGCTCAGTCACGATATCAGTGCCTGCTCAGCCACGTGATCACTGACGGCACAGTCACGTGATCAGCGCCTCTCAGTCACGTGATCACCGTATGATAAACACGTGATCAGTGAACGACCAGCCACGTGATCACTGCATGCGCGGTCAGGTGGTCAGTTCCTGATCAGCCACCTGATCAGTGCGTGCACAGTCCCCTGATCAGCGCCTGTCAGTCACTGATCACTGCCTGATAAACACGTGATCAGTGCCCGAACAGCCACGTCATCAGTGCATGCGCAGTCACGTGATCAGTGCATGATAGCCACGTGATCAGTGCGTGCACAGTCCCATGATCAGCGCCTGTCAGTCACTGATCATTGCCTGATAAACACGTGATCAGTGCATGATGAGCCATGTGATCAGTGCCTGATCAGCCACGTCATCAGTGCATGCGCAGTCACGTCATCAGTGCATGATAGCCACGTGATCAGTGCATGCTCAGTCACGTGATCTGGACTTGATCAGCCACGTGATCAGTGCCTGCAGAGTCACGTGATCAGGGCCTGCTGAGCTGCGTGATTCCTGCCGGCTCATCTGCATGACAATTGCCATCTGAGCTGCGTGATTCCTGTCGGCTCATCTGCTTGACAATTGCCAGCTGAGCTGCGTGATTCCTGCCTGGTCACGTGCTTGATTATTGCCAGTTGAGCAGCATGATTCGTCACTGCTGAGCTCCATGCTTATTGCCTGCTGATTGCGTGGTTCGTGTCTGCTCAGCTCTTTGAGTATTGCCTCCTGAGGTCCCTGTTCGGTCGCCACCTGCCGGGGACCAGCCCCAACTGATCCAGGGTATTCGAAGGAGAGATGGCCTAGGCGACTATTTATATGCTAATCAGAGATGTCAAGAATAATAGTATGAGGAGAGCTCAGTAGGAAAATTCGGTGGAGAAAAGAGACTGAGTAGCTTGGTTTACGCGGAAGACCAATCAAACTTCAAGACAAGAAGTTTGCACCACTTACGTAGGCCGCAGGCGCCCTCTCGAATAGCGAAAGGTGCCTCACCCTAGACACCTTCTCGAGTGGGTCTTAGCAGCCCAGGCATAATTAGTAAGCGTGGTGGGTTCCGCGCTCCAGATGGAGACTCAGCTGGAAGTTAAAGGGAAGAATGACAAGGAACTTTATGAATTGGAGCTGTAAGTTAACTCTTTGACAGAGAGAGCGAGATGGTGGTGGGGGACAGCCCCCAGTGAAATCAGAGGTGAGAGCACAAAGCAATACAGTAGGCAGACTCTGGTTTTTTTGGGGGGAGATGCTCGAGAATATCCGGGTGGACTCCTGAGGCTCGATCCCGCATTTGCGTATGCCGAGCCTCCTTCCTCATGACCTTTGTCCAGAGTGGAATGCCTCCCCGGCTCCCGGCACATGATCAGTGCATGCTCAGTCACGATATCAGTGCCTGCTCAGCCACGTGATCACTGACGGCACAGTCACGTGATCAGCGCCTCTCAGTCACGTGATCACCGTATGATAAACACGTGATCAGTGAACGACCAGCCACGTGATCACTGCATGCGCAGTCAGGTGGTCAGTTCCTGATCAGCCACCTGATCAGTGCGTGCACAGTCCCCTGATCAGCGCCTGTCAGTCACTGATCACTGCCTGATAAACACGTGATCAGTGCCCGAACAGCCACGTCATCAGTGCATGCGCAGTCACGTGATCAGTGCATGATAGCCACGTGATCAGTGCGTGCACAGTCCCATGATCAGCGCCTGTCAGTCACTGATCATTGCCTGATAAACACGTGATCAGTGCATGATGAGCCATGTGATCAGTGCCTGATCAGCCACGTCATCAGTGCATGCGCAGTCACGTCATCAGTGCATGATAGCCACGTGATCAGTGCATGCTCAGTCACGTGATCTGGACTTGATCAGCCACGTGATCAGTGCCTGCAGAGTCACGTGATCAGGGCCTGCTGAGCTGCGTGATTCCTGCCGGCTCATCTGCATGACAATTGCCATCTGAGCTGCGTGATTCCTGTCGGCTCATCTGCTTGACAATTGCCAGCTGAGCTGCGTGATTCCTGCCTGGTCACGTGCTTGATTATTGCCAGTTGAGCAGCATGATTCGTCACTGCTGAGCTCCATGCTTATTGCCTGCTGATTGCGTGGTTCGTGTCTGCTCAGCTCTTTGAGTATTGCCTCCTGAGGTCCCTGTTCGGTCGCCACCTGCCGGGGACCAGCCCCAACTGATCCAGGGTATTCGAAGGAGAGATGGCCTAGGCGACTATTTATATGCTAATCAGAGATGTCAAGAATAATAGTATGAGGAGAGCTCAGTAGGAAAATTCGGTGGAGAAAAGAGACTGAGTAGCTTGGTTTACGCGGAAGACCAATCAAACTTCAAGACAAGAAGTTTGCACCACTTACGTAGGCCGCAGGCGCCCTCTCGAATAGCGAAAGGTGCCTCACCCTAGACACCTTCTCGAGTGGGTCTTAGCAGCCCAGGCATAATTAGTAAGCGTGGTGGGTTCCGCGCTCCAGATGGAGACTCAGCTGGAAGTTAAAGGGAAGAATGACAAGGAACTTTATGAATTGGAGCTGTAAGTTAACTCTTTGACAGAGAGAGCGAGATGGTGGTGGGGGACAGCCCCCAGTGAAATCAGAGGTGAGAGCACAAAGCAATACAGTAGGCAGACTCTGGTTTTTTTGGGGGGAGATGCTCGAGAATATCCGGGTGGACTCCTGAGGCTCGATCCCGCATTTGCGTATGCCGAGCCTCCTTCCTCATGACCTTTGTCCAGAGTGGAATGCCTCCCCGGCTCCCGGCACATGATCAGTGCATGCTCAGTCACGATATCAGTGCCTGCTCAGCCACGTGATCACTGACGGCACAGTCACGTGATCAGCGCCTCTCAGTCACGTGATCACCGTATGATAAACACGTGATCAGTGAACGACCAGCCACGTGATCACTGCATGCGCGGTCAGGTGGTCAGTTCCTGATCAGCCACCTGATCAGTGCGTGCACAGTCCCCTGATCAGCGCCTGTCAGTCACTGATCACTGCCTGATAAACACGTGATCAGTGCCCGAACAGCCACGTCATCAGTGCATGCTCAGTCACGTCATCAGTGCATGATAGCCACGTGATCAGTGCATGCTCAGTCACGTGATCTGTACTTGATCAGCCACGTGATCAGTGCCTGCAGAGTCACGTGATCAGGGCCTGCTGAGCTGCGTGATTCCTGCCGGCTCATCTGCATGACAATTGCCATCTGAGCTGCGTGATTCCTGTCGGCTCATCTGCTTGACAATTGCCAGCTGAGCTGCGTGATTCCTGCCTGGTCACGTGCTTGATTATTGCCAGTTGAGCAGCATGATTCGTCACTGCTGAGCTCCATGCTTATTGCCTGCTGATTGCGTGGTTCGTGTCTGCTCAGCTCTTTGAGTATTGCCTCCTGAGGTCCCTGTTCGGTCGCCACCTGCCGGGGACCAGCCCCAACTGATCCAGGGTATTCGAAGGAGAGATGGCCTAGGCGACTATTTATATGCTAATCAGAGATGTCAAGAATAATAGTATGAGGAGAGCTCAGTAGGAAAATTCGGTGGAGAAAAGAGACTGAGTAGCTTGGTTTACGCGGAAGACCAATCAAACTTCAAGACAAGAAGTTTGCACCACTTACGTAGGCCGCAGGCGCCCTCTCGAATAGCGAAAGGTGCCTCACCCTAGACACCTTCTCGAGTGGGTCTTAGCAGCCCAGGCATAATTAGTAAGCGTGGTGGGTTCCGCGCTCCAGATGGAGACTCAGCTGGAAGTTAAAGGGAAGAATGACAAGGAACTTTATGAATTGGAGCTGTAAGTTAACTCTTTGACAGAGAGAGCGAGATGGTGGTGGGGGACAGCCCCCAGTGAAATCAGAGGTGAGAGCACAAAGCAATACAGTAGGCAGACTCTGGTTTTTTTGGGGGGAGATGCTCGAGAATATCCGGGTGGACTCCTGAGGCTCGATCCCGCATTTGCGTATGCCGAGCCTCCTTCCTCATGACCTTTGTCCAGAGTGGAATGCCTCCCCGGCTCCCGGCACATGATCAGTGCATGCTCAGTCACGATATCAGTGCCTGCTCAGCCACGTGATCACTGACGGCACAGTCACGTGATCAGCGCCTCTCAGTCACGTGATCACCGTATGATAAACACGTGATCAGTGAACGACCAGCCACGTGATCACTGCATGCGCGGTCAGGTGGTCAGTTCCTGATCAGCCACCTGATCAGTGCGTGCACAGTCCCCTGATCAGCGCCTGTCAGTCACTGATCACTGCCTGATAAACACGTGATCAGTGCCCGAACAGCCACGTCATCAGTGCATGCGCAGTCACGTCATCAGTGCATGATAGCCACGTGATCAGTGCATGCTCAGTCACGTGATCTGTACTTGATCAGCCACGTGATCAGTGCCTGCAGAGTCACGTGATCAGGGCCTGCTGAGCTGCGTGATTCCTGCCGGCTCATCTGCATGACAATTGCCAGCTGAGCTGCGTGATTCCTGTCGGCTCATCTGCTTGACAATTGCCAGCTGAGCTGCGTGATTCCTGCCTGGTCACGTGCTTGATTATTGCCAGTTGAGCAGCATGATTCGTCACTGCTGAGCTCCATGCTTATTGCCTGCTGATTGCGTGGTTCGTGTCTGCTCAGCTCTTTGAGTATTGCCTCCTGAGGTCCCTGTTCGGTCGCCACCTGCCGGGGACCAGCCCCAACTGATCCAGGGTATTCGAAGGAGAGATGGCCTAGGCGACTATTTATATGCTAATCAGAGATGTCAAGAATAATAGTATGAGGAGAGCTCAGTAGGAAAATTCGGTGGAGAAAAGAGACTGAGTAGCTTGGTTTACGCGGAAGACCAATCAAACTTCAAGACAAGAAGTTTGCACCACTTACGTAGGCCGCAGGCGCCCTCTCGAATAGCGAAAGGTGCCTCACCCTAGACACCTTCTCGAGTGGGTCTTAGCAGCCCAGGCATAATTAGTAAGCGTGGTGGGTTCCGCGCTCCAGATGGAGACTCAGCTGGAAGTTAAAGGGAAGAATGACAAGGAACTTTATGAATTGGAGCTGTAAGTTAACTCTTTGACAGAGAGAGCGAGATGGTGGTGGGGGACAGCCCCCAGTGAAATCAGAGGTGAGAGCACAAAGCAATACAGTAGGCAGACTCTGGTTTTTTTGGGGGGAGATGCTCGAGAATATCCGGGTGGACTCCTGAGGCTCGATCCCGCATTTGCGTATGCCGAGCCTCCTTCCTCATGACCTTTGTCCAGAGTGGAATGCCTCCCCGGCTCCCGGCACATGATCAGTGCATGCTCAGTCACGATATCAGTGCCTGCTCAGCCACGTGATCACTGACGGCACAGTCACGTGATCAGCGCCTCTCAGTCACGTGATCACCGTATGATAAACACGTGATCAGTGAACGACCAGCCACGTGATCACTGCATGCGCAGTCAGGTGGTCAGTTCCTGATCAGCCACCTGATCAGTGCGTGCACAGTCCCCTGATCAGCGCCTGTCAGTCACTGATCACTGCCTGATAAACACGTGATCAGTGCCCGAACAGCCACGTCATCAGTGCATGCGCAGTCACGTGATCAGTGCATGATAGCCACGTGATCAGTGCGTGCACAGTCCCATGATCAGCGCCTGTCAGTCACTGATCATTGCCTGATAAACACGTGATCAGTGCATGATGAGCCATGTGATCAGTGCCTGATCAGCCACGTCATCAGTGCATGCGCAGTCACGTCATCAGTGCATGATAGCCACGTGATCAGTGCATGCTCAGTCACGTGATCTGGACTTGATCAGCCACGTGATCAGTGCCTGCAGAGTCACGTGATCAGGGCCTGCTGAGCTGCGTGATTCCTGCCGGCTCATCTGCATGACAATTGCCATCTGAGCTGCGTGATTCCTGTCGGCTCATCTGCTTGACAATTGCCAGCTGAGCTGCGTGATTCCTGCCTGGTCACGTGCTTGATTATTGCCAGTTGAGCAGCATGATTCGTCACTGCTGAGCTCCATGCTTATTGCCTGCTGATTGCGTGGTTCGTGTCTGCTCAGCTCTTTGAGTATTGCCTCCTGAGGTCCCTGTTCGGTCGCCACCTGCCGGGGACCAGCCCCAACTGATCCAGGGTATTCGAAGGAGAGATGGCCTAGGCGACTATTTATATGCTAATCAGAGATGTCAAGAATAATAGTATGAGGAGAGCTCAGTAGGAAAATTCGGTGGAGAAAAGAGACTGAGTAGCTTGGTTTACGCGGAAGACCAATCAAACTTCAAGACAAGAAGTTTGCACCACTTACGTAGGCCGCAGGCGCCCTCTCGAATAGCGAAAGGTGCCTCACCCTAGACACCTTCTCGAGTGGGTCTTAGCAGCCCAGGCATAATTAGTAAGCGTGGTGGGTTCCGCGCTCCAGATGGAGACTCAGCTGGAAGTTAAAGGGAAGAATGACAAGGAACTTTATGAATTGGAGCTGTAAGTTAACTCTTTGACAGAGAGAGCGAGATGGTGGTGGGGGACAGCCCCCAGTGAAATCAGAGGTGAGAGCACAAAGCAATACAGTAGGCAGACTCTGGTTTTTTTGGGGGGAGATGCTCGAGAATATCCGGGTGGACTCCTGAGGCTCGATCCCGCATTTGCGTATGCCGAGCCTCCTTCCTCATGACCTTTGTCCAGAGTGGAATGCCTCCCCGGCTCCCGGCACATGATCAGTGCATGCTCAGTCACGATATCAGTGCCTGCTCAGCCACGTGATCACTGACGGCACAGTCACGTGATCAGCGCCTCTCAGTCACGTGATCACCGTATGATAAACACGTGATCAGTGAACGACCAGCCACGTGATCACTGCATGCGCAGTCAGGTGGTCAGTTCCTGATCAGCCACCTGATCAGTGCGTGCACAGTCCCCTGATCAGCGCCTGTCAGTCACTGATCACTGCCTGATAAACACGTGATCAGTGCCCGAACAGCCACGTCATCAGTGCATGCGCAGTCACGTGATCAGTGCATGATAGCCACGTGATCAGTGCGTGCACAGTCCCATGATCAGCGCCTGTCAGTCACTGATCATTGCCTGATAAACACGTGATCAGTGCATGATGAGCCATGTGATCAGTGCCTGATCAGCCACGTCATCAGTGCATGCGCAGTCACGTCATCAGTGCATGATAGCCACGTGATCAGTGCATGCTCAGTCACGTGATCTGGACTTGATCAGCCACGTGATCAGTGCCTGCAGAGTCACGTGATCAGGGCCTGCTGAGCTGCGTGATTCCTGCCGGCTCATCTGCATGACAATTGCCATCTGAGCTGCGTGATTCCTGTCGGCTCATCTGCTTGACAATTGCCAGCTGAGCTGCGTGATTCCTGCCTGGTCACGTGCTTGATTATTGCCAGTTGAGCAGCATGATTCGTCACTGCTGAGCTCCATGCTTATTGCCTGCTGATTGCGTGGTTCGTGTCTGCTCAGCTCTTTGAGTATTGCCTCCTGAGGTCCCTGTTCGGTCGCCACCTGCCGGGGACCAGCCCCAACTGATCCAGGGTATTCGAAGGAGAGATGGCCTAGGCGACTATTTATATGCTAATCAGAGATGTCAAGAATAATAGTATGAGGAGAGCTCAGTAGGAAAATTCGGTGGAGAAAAGAGACTGAGTAGCTTGGTTTACGCGGAAGACCAATCAAACTTCAAGACAAGAAGTTTGCACCACTTACGTAGGCCGCAGGCGCCCTCTCGAATAGCGAAAGGTGCCTCACCCTAGACACCTTCTCGAGTGGGTCTTAGCAGCCCAGGCATAATTAGTAAGCGTGGTGGGTTCCGCGCTCCAGATGGAGACTCAGCTGGAAGTTAAAGGGAAGAATGACAAGGAACTTTATGAATTGGAGCTGTAAGTTAACTCTTTGACAGAGAGAGCGAGATGGTGGTGGGGGACAGCCCCCAGTGAAATCAGAGGTGAGAGCACAAAGCAATACAGTAGGCAGACTCTGGTTTTTTTGGGGGGAGATGCTCGAGAACATCCGGGTGGACTCCTGAGGCTCGATCCCGCATTTGCGTATGCCGAGCCTCCTTCCTCATGACCTTTGTCCAGAGTGGAATGCCTCCCCGGCTCCCGGCACATGATCAGTGCATGCTCAGTCACGATATCAGTGCCTGCTCAGCCACGTGATCACTGACGGCACAGTCACGTGATCAGCGCCTCTCAGTCACGTGATCACCGTATGATAAACACGTGATCAGTGAACGACCAGCCACGTGATCACTGCATGCGCGGTCAGGTGGTCAGTTCCTGATCAGCCACCTGATCAGTGCGTGCACAGTCCCCTGATGAGCGCCTGTCAGTCACTGATCACTGCCTGATAAACACGTGATCAGTGCCCGAACAGCCACGTCATCAGTGCATGCGCAGTCACGTCATCAGTTCATGATAGCCACGTGATCAGTGCATGCTCAGTCACGTGATCTGGACTTGATCAGCCACGTGATCAGTGCCTGCATAGTCACGTGATCAGGGCCTGCTGAGCTGCGTGATTCCTGCCGGCTCATCTGCATGACAATTGCCAGCTGAGCTGCGTGATTCCTGTCGGCTCATCTGCTTGACAATTGCCAGCTGAGCTGCGTGATTCCTGCCTGGTCACGTGCTTGATTATTGCCAGTTGAGCAGCATGATTCGTCACTGCTGAGCTCCATGCTTATTGCCTGCTGATTGCGTGGTTCGTGTCTGCTCAGCTCTTTGAGTATTGCCTCCTGAGGTCCCTGTTCGGTCGCCACCTGCCGGGGACCAGCCCCAACTGATCCAGGGTATTCGAAGGAGAGATGGCCTAGGCGACTATTTATATGCTAATCAGAGATGTCAAGAATAATAGTATGAGGAGAGCTCAGTAGGAAAATTCGGTGGAGAAAAGAGACTGAGTAGCTTGGTTTACGCGGAAGACCAATCAAACTTCAAGACAAGAAGTTTGCACCACTTACGTAGGCCGCAGGCGCCCTCTCGAATAGCGAAAGGTGCCTCACCCTAGACACCTTCTCGAGTGGGTCTTAGCAGCCCAGGCATAATTAGTAAGCGTGGTGGGTTCCGCGCTCCAGATGGAGACTCAGCTGGAAGTTAAAGGGAAGAATGACAAGGAACTTTATGAATTGGAGCTGTAAGTTAACTCTTTGACAGAGAGAGCGAGATGGTGGTGGGGGACAGCCCCCAGTGAAATCAGAGGTGAGAGCACAAAGCAATACAGTAGGCAGACTCTGGTTTTTTTGGGGGGAGATGCTCGAGAATATCCGGGTGGACTCCTGAGGCTCGATCCCGCATTTGCGTATGCCGAGCCTCCTTCCTCATGACCTTTGTCCAGAGTGGAATGCCTCCCCGGCTCCCGGCACATGATCAGTGCATGCTCAGTCACGATATCAGTGCCTGCTCAGCCACGTGATCACTGACGGCACAGTCACGTGATCAGCGCCTCTCAGTCACGTGATCACCGTATGATAAACACGTGATCAGTGAACGACCAGCCACGTGATCACTGCATGCGCAGTCAGGTGGTCAGTTCCTGATCAGCCACCTGATCAGTGCGTGCACAGTCCCCTGATCAGCGCCTGTCAGTCACTGATCACTGCCTGATAAACACGTGATCAGTGCCCGAACAGCCACGTCATCAGTGCATGCGCAGTCACGTGATCAGTGCATGATAGCCACGTGATCAGTGCGTGCACAGTCCCATGATCAGCGCCTGTCAGTCACTGATCATTGCCTGATAAACACGTGATCAGTGCATGATGAGCCATGTGATCAGTGCCTGATCAGCCACGTCATCAGTGCATGCGCAGTCACGTCATCAGTGCATGATAGCCACGTGATCAGTGCATGCTCAGTCACGTGATCTGGACTTGATCAGCCACGTGATCAGTGCCTGCAGAGTCACGTGATCAGGGCCTGCTGAGCTGCGTGATTCCTGCCGGCTCATCTGCATGACAATTGCCAGCTGAGCTGCGTGATTCCTGTCGGCTCATCTGCTTGACAATTGCCAGCTGAGCTGCGTGATTCCTGCCTGGTCACGTGCTTGATTATTGCCAGTTGAGCAGCATGATTCGTCACTGCTGAGCTCCATGCTTATTGCCTGCTGATTGCGTGGTTCGTGTCTGCTCAGCTCTTTGAGTATTGCCTCCTGAGGTCCCTGTTCGGTCGCCACCTGCCGGGGACCAGCCCCAACTGATCCAGGGTATTCGAAGGAGAGATGGCCTAGGCGACTATTTATATGCTAATCAGAGATGTCAAGAATAATAGTATGAGGAGAGCTCAGTAGGAAAATTCGGTGGAGAAAAGAGACTGAGTAGCTTGGTTTACGCGGAAGACCAATCAAACTTCAAGACAAGAAGTTTGCACCACTTACGTAGGCCGCAGGCGCCCTCTCGAATAGCGAAAGGTGCCTCACCCTAGACACCTTCTCGAGTGGGTCTTAGCAGCCCAGGCATAATTAGTAAGCGTGGTGGGTTCCGCGCTCCAGATGGAGACTCAGCTGGAAGTTAAAGGGAAGAATGACAAGGAACTTTATGAATTGGAGCTGTAAGTTAACTCTTTGACAGAGAGAGCGAGATGGTGGTGGGGGACAGCCCCCAGTGAAATCAGAGGTGAGAGCACAAAGCAATACAGTAGGCAGACTCTGGTTTTTTTGGGGGGAGATGCTCGAGAATATCCGGGTGGACTCCTGAGGCTCGATCCCGCATTTGCGTATGCCGAGCCTCCTTCCTCATGACCTTTGTCCAGAGTGGAATGCCTCCCCGGCTCCCGGCACATGATCAGTGCATGCTCAGTCACGATATCAGTGCCTGCTCAGCCACGTGATCACTGACGGCACAGTCACGTGATCAGCGCCTCTCAGTCACGTGATCACCGTATGATAAACACGTGATCAGTGAACGACCAGCCACGTGATCACTGCATGCGCAGTCAGGTGGTCAGTTCCTGATCAGCCACCTGATCAGTGCGTGCACAGTCCCCTGATCAGCGCCTGTCAGTCACTGATCACTGCCTGATAAACAGGTGATCAGTGCCCGAACAGCCACGTCATCAGTGCATACGCAGTCACGTGATCAGTGCATGATAGCCACGTGATCAGTGCGTGCACAGTCCCATGATCAGCGCCTGTCAGTCACTGATCATTGCCTGATAAACAGGTGATCAGTGCATGATGAGCCATGTGATCAGTGCCTGATCAGCCACGTCATCAGTGCATGATAGCCACGTGATCAGTGCATGCTCAGTCACGTGATCTGGACTTGATCAGCCACGTGATCAGTGCCTGCAGAGTCACGTGATCAGGGCCTGCTGAGCTGCGTGATTCCTGCCGGCTCATCTACATTACAATTGCCATCTGAGCTGCGTGATTCCTGTCGGCTCATCTGCTTGACAATTGCCAGCTGAGCTGCGTGATTCCTGCCTGGTCACGTGCTTGATTATTGCCAGTTGAGCAGCATGATTCGTCACTGCTGAGCTCCATGCTTATTGCCTGCTGATTGCGTGGTTCGTGTCTGCTCAGCTCTTTGAGTATTGCCTCCTGAGGTCCCTGTTCGGTCGCCACCTGCCGGGGACCAGCCCCAACTGATCCAGGGTATTCGAAGGAGAGATGGCCTAGGCGACTATTTATATGCTAATCAGAGATGTCAAGAATAATAGTATGAGGAGAGCTCAGTAGGAAAATTCGGTGGAGAAAAGAGACTGAGTAGCTTGGTTTACGCGGAAGACCAATCAAACTTCAAGACAAGAAGTTTGCACCACTTACGTAGGCCGCAGGCGCCCTCTCGAATAGCGAAAGGTGCCTCACCCTAGACACCTTCTCGAGTGGGTCTTAGCAGCCCAGGCATAATTAGTAAGCGTGGTGGGTTCCGCGCTCCAGATGGAGACTCAGCTGGAAGTTAAAGGGAAGAATGACAAGGAACTTTATGAATTGGAGCTGTAAGTTAACTCTTTGACAGAGAGAGCGAGATGGTGGTGGGGGACAGCCCCCAGTGAAATCAGAGGTGAGAGCACAAAGCAATACAGTAGGCAGACTCTGGTTTTTTTGGGGGGAGATGCTCGAGAATATCCGGGTGGACTCCTGAGGCTCGATCCCGCATTTGCGTATGCCGAGCCTCCTTCCTCATGACCTTTGTCCAGAGTGGAATGCCTCCCCGGCTCCCGGCACATGATCAGTGCATGCTCAGTCACGATATCAGTGCCTGCTCAGCCACGTGATCACTGACGGCACAGTCACGTGATCAGCGCCTCTCAGTCACGTGATCACCGTATGATAAACACGTGATCAGTGAACGACCAGCCACGTGATCACTGCATGCGCGGTCAGGTGGTCAGTTCCTGATCAGCCACCTGATCAGTGCGTGCACAGTCCCCTGATCAGCGCCTGTCAGTCACTGATCACTGCCTGATAAACACGTGATCAGTGCCCGAACAGCCACGTCATCAGTGCATGCGCAGTCACGTGATCAGTGCATGATAGCCACGTGATCAGTGCATGCTCAGTCACGTGATCTGTACTTGATCAGCCACGTGATCAGTGCCTGCAGAGTCACGTGATCAGGGCCTGCTGAGCTGCGTGATTCCTGCCGGCTCATCTGCATGACAATTGCCAGCTGAGCTGCGTGATTCCTGTCGGCTCATCTGCTTGACAATTGCCAGCTGAGCTGCGTGATTCCTGCCTGGTCACGTGCTTGATTATTGCCAGTTGAGCAGCATGATTCGTCACTGCTGAGCTCCATGCTTATTGCCTGCTGATTGCGTGGTTCGTGTCTGCTCAGCTCTTTGAGTATTGCCTCCTGAGGTCCCTGTTCGGTCGCCACCTGCCGGGGACCAGCCCCAACTGATCCAGGGTATTCGAAGGAGAGATGGCCTAGGCGACTATTTATATGCTAATCAGAGATGTCAAGAATAATAGTATGAGGAGAGCTCAGTAGGAAAATTCGGTGGAGAAAAGAGACTGAGTAGCTTGGTTTACGCGGAAGACCAATCAAACTTCAAGACAAGAAGTTTGCACCACTTACGTAGGCCGCAGGCGCCCTCTCGAATAGCGAAAGGTGCCTCACCCTAGACACCTTCTCGAGTGGGTCTTAGCAGCCCAGGCATAATTAGTAAGCGTGGTGGGTTCCGCGCTCCAGATGGAGACTCAGCTGGAAGTTAAAGGGAAGAATGACAAGGAACTTTATGAATTGGAGCTGTAAGTTAACTCTTTGACAGAGAGAGCGAGATGGTGGTGGGGGACAGCCCCCAGTGAAATCAGAGGTGAGAGCACAAAGCAATACAGTAGGCAGACTCTGGTTTTTTTGGGGGAGATGCTCGAGAATATCCGGGTGGACTCCTGAGGCTCGATCCCGCATTTGCGTATGCCGAGCCTCCTTCCTCATGACCTTTGTCCAGAGTGGAATGCCTCCCCGGCTCCCGGCACATGATCAGTGCATGCTCAGTCACGATATCAGTGCCTGCTCAGCCACGTGATCACTGACGGCACAGTCACGTGATCAGCGCCTCTCAGTCACGTGATCACCGTATGATAAACACGTGATCAGTGAACGACCAGCCACGTGATCACTGCATGCGCAGTCAGGTGGTCAGTTCCTGATCAGCCACCTGATCAGTGCGTGCACAGTCCCCTGATCAGCGCCTGTCAGTCACTGATCACTGCCTGATAAACACGTGATCAGTGCCCGAACAGCCACGTCATCAGTGCATGCGCAGTCACGTGATCAGTGCATGATAGCCACGTGATCAGTGCGTGCACAGTCCCATGATCAGCGCCTGTCAGTCACTGATCATTGCCTGATAAACACGTGATCAGTGCATGATGAGCCATGTGATCAGTGCCTGATCAGCCACGTCATCAGTGCATGCGCAGTCACGTCATCAGTGCATGATAGCCACGTGATCAGTGCATGCTCAGTCACGTGATCTGGACTTGATCAGCCACGTGATCAGTGCCTGCAGAGTCACGTGATCAGGGCCTGCTGAGCTGCGTGATTCCTGCCGGCTCATCTGCATGACAATTGCCATCTGAGCTGCGTGATTCCTGTCGGCTCATCTGCTTGACAATTGCCAGCTGAGCTGCGTGATTCCTGCCTGGTCACGTGCTTGATTATTGCCAGTTGAGCAGCATGATTCGTCACTGCTGAGCTCCATGCTTATTGCCTGCTGATTGCGTGGTTCGTGTCTGCTCAGCTCTTTGAGTATTGCCTCCTGAGGTCCCTGTTCGGTCGCCACCTGCCGGGGACCAGCCCCAACTGATCCAGGGTATTCGAAGGAGAGATGGCCTAGGCGACTATTTATATGCTAATCAGAGATGTCAAGAATAATAGTATGAGGAGAGCTCAGTAGGAAAATTCGGTGGAGAAAAGAGACTGAGTAGCTTGGTTTACGCGGAAGACCAATCAAACTTCAAGACAAGAAGTTTGCACCACTTACGTAGGCCGCAGGCGCCCTCTCGAATAGCGAAAGGTGCCTCACCCTAGACACCTTCTCGAGTGGGTCTTAGCAGCCCAGGCATAATTAGTAAGCGTGGTGGGTTCCGCGCTCCAGATGGAGACTCAGCTGGAAGTTAAAGGGAAGAATGACAAGGAACTTTATGAATTGGAGCTGTAAGTTAACTCTTTGACAGAGAGAGCGAGATGGTGGTGGGGGACAGCCCCCAGTGAAATCAGAGGTGAGAGCACAAAGCAATACAGTAGGCAGACTCTGGTTTTTTTGGGGGGAGATGCTCGAGAATATCCGGGTGGACTCCTGAGGCTCGATCCCGCATTTGCGTATGCCGAGCCTCCTTCCTCATGACCTTTGTCCAGAGTGGAATGCCTCCCCGGCTCCCGGCACATGATCAGTGCATGCTCAGTCACGATATCAGTGCCTGCTCAGCCACGTGATCACTGACGGCACAGTCACGTGATCAGCGCCTCTCAGTCACGTGATCACCGTATGATAAACACGTGATCAGTGAACGACCAGCCACGTGATCACTGCATGCGCAGTCAGGTGGTCAGTTCCTGATCAGCCACCTGATCAGTGCGTGCACAGTCCCCTGATCAGCGCCTGTCAGTCACTGATCACTGCCTGATAAACACGTGATCAGTGCCCGAACAGCCACGTCATCAGTGCATGCGCAGTCACGTGATCAGTGCATGATAGCCACGTGATCAGTGCGTGCACAGTCCCATGATCAGCGCCTGTCAGTCACTGATCATTGCCTGATAAACACGTGATCAGTGCATGATGAGCCATGTGATCAGTGCCTGATCAGCCACGTCATCAGTGCATGCGCAGTCACGTCATCAGTGCATGATAGCCACGTGATCAGTGCATGCTCAGTCACGTGATCTGGACTTGATCAGCCACGTGATCAGTGCCTGCAGAGTCACGTGATCAGGGCCTGCTGAGCTGCGTGATTCCTGCCGGCTCATCTGCATGACAATTGCCATCTGAGCTGCGTGATTCCTGTCGGCTCATCTGCTTGACAATTGCCAGCTGAGCTGCGTGATTCCTGCCTGGTCACGTGCTTGATTATTGCCAGTTGAGCAGCATGATTCGTCACTGCTGAGCTCCATGCTTATTGCCTGCTGATTGCGTGGTTCGTGTCTGCTCAGCTCTTTGAGTATTGCCTCCTGAGGTCCCTGTTCGGTCGCCACCTGCCGGGGACCAGCCCCAACTGATCCAGGGTATTCGAAGGAGAGATGGCCTAGGCGACTATTTATATGCTAATCAGAGATGTCAAGAATAATAGTATGAGGAGAGCTCAGTAGGAAAATTCGGTGGAGAAAAGAGACTGAGTAGCTTGGTTTACGCGGAAGACCAATCAAACTTCAAGACAAGAAGTTTGCACCACTTACGTAGGCCGCAGGCGCCCTCTCGAATAGCGAAAGGTGCCTCACCCTAGACACCTTCTCGAGTGGGTCTTAGCAGCCCAGGCATAATTAGTAAGCGTGGTGGGTTCCGCGCTCCAGATGGAGACTCAGCTGGAAGTTAAAGGGAAGAATGACAAGGAACTTTATGAATTGGAGCTGTAAGTTAACTCTTTGACAGAGAGAGCGAGATGGTGGTGGGGGACAGCCCCCAGTGAAATCAGAGGTGAGAGCACAAAGCAATACAGTAGGCAGACTCTGGTTTTTTTGGGGGAGATGCTCGAGAATATCCGGGTGGACTCCTGAGGCTCGATCCCGCATTTGCGTATGCCGAGCCTCCTTCCTCATGACCTTTGTCCAGAGTGGAATGCCTCCCCGGCTCCCGGCACATGATCAGTGCATGCTCAGTCACGATATCAGTGCCTGCTCAGCCACGTGATCACTGACGGCACAGTCACGTGATCAGCGCCTCTCAGTCACGTGATCACCGTATGATAAACACGTGATCAGTGAACGACCAGCCACGTGATCACTGCATGCGCGGTCAGGTGGTCAGTTCCTGATCAGCCACCTGATCAGTGCGTGCACAGTCCCCTGATCAGCGCCTGTCAGTCACTGATCACTGCCTGATAAACACGTGATCAGTGCCCGAACATCCAGGTCATCAGTGCATGCGCAGTCACGTCATCAGTGCATGATAGCCACGTGATCAGTGCATGCTCAGTCACGTGATCTGGACTTGATCAGCCACGTGATCAGTGCCTGCAGAGTCACGTGATCAGGGCCTGCTGAGCTGCGTGATTCCTGCCGGCTCATCTGCATGACAATTGCCATCTGAGCTGCGTGATTCCTGTCGGCTCATCTGCTTGACAATTGCCAGCTGAGCTGCGTGATTCCTGCCTGGTCACGTGCTTGATTATTGCCAGTTGAGCAGCATGATTCGTCACTGCTGAGCTCCATGCTTATTGCCTGCTGATTGCGTGGTTCGTGTCTGCTCAGCTCTTTGAGTATTGCCTCCTGAGGTCCCTGTTCGGTCGCCACCTGCCGGGGACCAGCCCCAACTGATCCAGGGTATTCGAAGGAGAGATGGCCTAGGCGACTATTTATATGCTAATCAGAGATGTCAAGAATAATAGTATGAGGAGAGCTCAGTAGGAAAATTCGGTGGAGAAAAGAGACTGAGTAGCTTGGTTTACGCGGAAGACCAATCAAACTTCAAGACAAGAAGTTTGCACCACTTACGTAGGCCGCAGGCGCCCTCTCGAATAGCGAAAGGTGCCTCACCCTAGACACCTTCTCGAGTGGGTCTTAGCAGCCCAGGCATAATTAGTAAGCGTGGTGGGTTCCGCGCTCCAGATGGAGACTCAGCTGGAAGTTAAAGGGAAGAATGACAAGGAACTTTATGAATTGGAGCTGTAAGTTAACTCTTTGACAGAGAGAGCGAGATGGTGGTGGGGGACAGCCCCCAGTGAAATCAGAGGTGAGAGCACAAAGCAATACAGTAGGCAGACTCCGGTTTTTTTGGGGGAGATGCTCGAGAATATCCGGGTGGACTCCTGAGGCTCGATCCCGCATTTGCGTATGCCGAGCCTCCTTCCTCATGACCTTTGTCCAGAGTGGAATGCCTCCCCGGCTCCCGGCACATGATCAGTGCATGCTCAGTCACGATATCAGTGCCTGCTCAGCCACGTGATCACTGACGGCACAGTCACGTGATCAGCGCCTCTCAGTCACGTGATCACCGTATGATAAACACGTGATCAGTGAACGACCAGCCACGTGATCACTGCATGCGCGTCAGGTGGTCAGTTCCTGATCAGCCACCTGATCAGTGCGTGCACAGTCCCCTGATCAGCGCCTGTCAGTCACTGATCACTGCCTGATAAACACGTGATCAGTGCCCGAACAGCCACGTCATCAGTGCATGCGCAGTCACGTGATCAGTGCATGATAGCCACGTGATCAGTGCGTGCACAGTCCCATGATCAGCGCCTGTCAGTCACTGATCATTGCCTGATAAACACGTGATCAGTGCATGATGAGCCATGTGATCAGTGCCTGATCAGCCACGTCATCAGTGCATGCGCAGTCACGTCATCAGTGCATGATAGCCACGTGATCAGTGCATGCTCAGTCACGTGATCTGGACTTGATCAGCCACGTGATCAGTGCCTGCAGAGTCACGTGATCAGGGCCTGCTGAGCTGCGTGATTCCTGCCGGCTCATCTGCATGACAATTGCCAGCTGAGCTGCGTGATTCCTGTCGGCTCATCTGCTTGACAATTGCCAGCTGAGCTGCGTGATTCCTGCCTGGTCACGTGCTTGATTATTGCCAGTTGAGCAGCATGATTCGTCACTGCTGAGCTCCATGCTTATTGCCTGCTGATTGCGTGGTTCGTGTCTGCTCAGCTCTTTGAGTATTGCCTCCTGAGGTCCCTGTTCGGTCGCCACCTGCCGGGGACCAGCCCCAACTGATCCAGGGTATTCGAAGGAGAGATGGCCTAGGCGACTATTTATATGCTAATCAGAGATGTCAAGAATAATAGTATGAGGAGAGCTCAGTAGGAAAATTCGGTGGAGAAAAGAGACTGAGTAGCTTGGTTTACGCGGAAGACCAATCAAACTTCAAGACAAGAAGTTTGCACCACTTACGTAGGCCGCAGGCGCCCTCTCGAATAGCGAAAGGTGCCTCACCCTAGACACCTTCTCGAGTGGGTCTTAGCAGCCCAGGCATAATTAGTAAGCGTGGTGGGTTCCGCGCTCCAGATGGAGACTCAGCTGGAAGTTAAAGGGAAGAATGACAAGGAACTTTATGAATTGGAGCTGTAAGTTAACTCTTTGACAGAGAGAGCGAGATGGTGGTGGGGGACAGCCCCCAGTGAAATCAGAGGTGAGAGCACAAAGCAATACAGTAGGCAGACTCTGGTTTTTTTGGGGGGAGATGCTCGAGAATATCCGGGTGGACTCCTGAGGCTCGATCCCGCATTTGCGTATGCCGAGCCTCCTTCCTCATGACCTTTGTCCAGAGTGGAATGCCTCCCCGGCTCCCGGCACATGATCAGTGCATGCTCAGTCACGATATCAGTGCCTGCTCAGCCACGTGATCACTGACGGCACAGTCACGTGATCAGCGCCTCTCAGTCACGTGATCACCGTATGATAAACACGTGATCAGTGAACGACCAGCCACGTGATCACTGCATGCGCGGTCAGGTGGTCAGTTCCTGATCAGCCACCTGATCAGTGCGTGCACAGTCCCCTGATCAGCGCCTGTCAGTCACTGATCACTGCCTGATAAACACGTGATCAGTGCCCGAACAGCCACGTCATCAGTGCATGCGCAGTCACGTCATCAGTGCATGATAGCCACGTGATCAGTGCATGCTCAGTCACGTGATCTGTACTTGATCAGCCACGTGATCAGTGCCTGCAGAGTCACGTGATCAGGGCCTGCTGAGCTGCGTGATTCCTGCCGGCTCATCTGCATGACAATTGCCATCTGAGCTGCGTGATTCCTGTCGGCTCATCTGCTTGACAATTGCCAGCTGAGCTGCGTGATTCCTGCCTGGTCACGTGCTTGATTATTGCCAGTTGAGCAGCATGATTCGTCACTGCTGAGCTCCATGCTTATTGCCTGCTGATTGCGTGGTTCGTGTCTGCTCAGCTCTTTGAGTATTGCCTCCTGAGGTCCCTGTTCGGTCGCCACCTGCCGGGGACCAGCCCCAACTGATCCAGGGTATTCGAAGGAGAGATGGCCTAGGCGACTATTTATATGCTAATCAGAGATGTCAAGAATAATAGTATGAGGAGAGCTCAGTAGGAAAATTCGGTGGAGAAAAGAGACTGAGTAGCTTGGTTTACGCGGAAGACCAATCAAACTTCAAGACAAGAAGTTTGCACCACTTACGTAGGCCGCAGGCGCCCTCTCGAATAGCGAAAGGTGCCTCACCCTAGACACCTTCTCGAGTGGGTCTTAGCAGCCCAGGCATAATTAGTAAGCGTGGTGGGTTCCGCGCTCCAGATGGAGACTCAGCTGGAAGTTAAAGGGAAGAATGACAAGGAACTTTATGAATTGGAGCTGTAAGTTAACTCTTTGACAGAGAGAGCGAGATGGTGGTGGGGGACAGCCCCCAGTGAAATCAGAGGTGAGAGCACAAAGCAATACAGTAGGCAGACTCTGGTTTTTTTGGGGGGAGATGCTCGAGAATATCCGGGTGGACTCCTGAGGCTCGATCCCGCATTTGCGTATGCCGAGCCTCCTTCCTCATGACCTTTGTCCAGAGTGGAATGCCTCCCCGGCTCCCGGCACATGATCAGTGCATGCTCAGTCACGATATCAGTGCCTGCTCAGCCACGTGATCACTGACGGCACAGTCACGTGATCAGCGCCTCTCAGTCACGTGATCACCGTATGATAAACACGTGATCAGTGAACGACCAGCCACGTGATCACTGCATGCGCAGTCAGGTGGTCAGTTCCTGATCAGCCACCTGATCAGTGCGTGCACAGTCCCCTGATCAGCGCCTGTCAGTCACTGATCACTGCCTGATAAACACGTGATCAGTGCCCGAACAGCCACGTCATCAGTGCATGCGCAGTCACGTGATCAGTGCATGATAGCCACGTGATCAGTGCGTGCACAGTCCCATGATCAGCGCCTGTCAGTCACTGATCATTGCCTGATAAACACGTGATCAGTGCATGATGAGCCATGTGATCAGTGCCTGATCAGCCACGTCATCAGTGCATGATAGCCACGTGATCAGTGCATGCTCAGTCACGTGATCTGGACTTGATCAGCCACGTGATCAGTGCCTGCAGAGTCACGTGATCAGGGCCTGCTGAGCTGCGTGATTCCTGCCGGCTCATCTGCATGACAATTGCCATCTGAGCTGCGTGATTCCTGTCGGCTCATCTGCTTGACAATTGCCAGCTGAGCTGCGTGATTCCTGCCTGGTCACGTGCTTGATTATTGCCAGTTGAGCAGCATGATTCGTCACTGCTGAGCTCCATGCTTATTGCCTGCTGATTGCGTGGTTCGTGTCTGCTCAGCTCTTTGAGTATTGCCTCCTGAGGTCCCTGTTCGGTCGCCACCTGCCGGGGACCAGCCCCAACTGATCCAGGGTATTCGAAGGAGAGATGGCCTAGGCGACTATTTATATGCTAATCAGAGATGTCAAGAATAATAGTATGAGGAGAGCTCAGTAGGAAAATTCGGTGGAGAAAAGAGACTGAGTAGCTTGGTTTACGCGGAAGACCAATCAAACTTCAAGACAAGAAGTTTGCACCACTTACGTAGGCCGCAGGCGCCCTCTCGAATAGCGAAAGGTGCCTCACCCTAGACACCTTCTCGAGTGGGTCTTAGCAGCCCAGGCATAATTAGTAAGCGTGGTGGGTTCCGCGCTCCAGATGGAGACTCAGCTGGAAGTTAAAGGGAAGAATGACAAGGAACTTTATGAATTGGAGCTGTAAGTTAACTCTTTGACAGAGAGAGCGAGATGGTGGTGGGGGACAGCCCCCAGTGAAATCAGAGGTGAGAGCACAAAGCAATACAGTAGGCAGACTCTGGTTTTTTTGGGGGAGATGCTCGAGAATATCCGGGTGGACTCCTGAGGCTCGATCCCGCATTTGCGTATGCCGAGCCTCCTTCCTCATGACCTTTGTCCAGAGTGGAATGCCTCCCCGGCTCCCGGCACATGATCAGTGCATGCTCAGTCACGATATCAGTGCCTGCTCAGCCACGTGATCACTGACGGCACAGTCACGTGATCAGCGCCTCTCAGTCACGTGATCACCGTATGATAAACACGTGATCAGTGAACGACCAGCCACGTGATCACTGCATGCGCGTCAGGTGGTCAGTTCCTGATCAGCCACCTGATCAGTGCGTGCACAGTCCCCTGATCAGCGCCTGTCAGTCACTGATCACTGCCTGATAAACACGTGATCAGTGCCCGAACAGCCACGTCATCAGTGCATGCGCAGTCACGTCATCAGTGCATGATAGCCACGTGATCAGTGCATGCTCAGTCACGTGATCTGTACTTGATCAGCCACGTGATCAGTGCCTGCAGAGTCACGTGATCAGGGCCTGCTGAGCTGCGTGATTCCTGCCGGCTCATCTGCATGACAATTGCCATCTGAGCTGCGTGATTCCTGTCGGCTCATCTGCTTGACAATTGCCAGCTGAGCTGCGTGATTCCTGCCTGGTCACGTGCTTGATTATTGCCAGTTGAGCAGCATGATTCGTCACTGCTGAGCTCCATGCTTATTGCCTGCTGATTGCGTGGTTCGTGTCTGCTCAGCTCTTTGAGTATTGCCTCCTGAGGTCCCTGTTCGGTCGCCACCTGCCGGGGACCAGCCCCAACTGATCCAGGGTATTCGAAGGAGAGATGGCCTAGGCGACTATTTATATGCTAATCAGAGATGTCAAGAATAATAGTATGAGGAGAGCTCAGTAGGAAAATTCGGTGGAGAAAAGAGACTGAGTAGCTTGGTTTACGCGGAAGACCAATCAAACTTCAAGACAAGAAGTTTGCACCACTTACGTAGGCCGCAGGCGCCCTCTCGAATAGCGAAAGGTGCCTCACCCTAGACACCTTCTCGAGTGGGTCTTAGCAGCCCAGGCATAATTAGTAAGCGTGGTGGGTTCCGCGCTCCAGATGGAGACTCAGCTGGAAGTTAAAGGGAAGAATGACAAGGAACTTTATGAATTGGAGCTGTAAGTTAACTCTTTGACAGAGAGAGCGAGATGGTGGTGGGGGACAGCCCCCAGTGAAATCAGAGGTGAGAGCACAAAGCAATACAGTAGGCAGACTCTGGTTTTTTTGGGGGGAGATGCTCGAGAATATCCGGGTGGACTCCTGAGGCTCGATCCCGCATTTGCGTATGCCGAGCCTCCTTCCTCATGACCTTTGTCCAGAGTGGAATGCCTCCCCGGCTCCCGGCACATGATCAGTGCATGCTCAGTCACGATATCAGTGCCTGCTCAGCCACGTGATCACTGACGGCACAGTCACGTGATCAGCGCCTCTCAGTCACGTGATCACCGTATGATAAACACGTGATCAGTGAACGACCAGCCACGTGATCACTGCATGCGCAGTCAGGTGGTCAGTTCCTGATCAGCCACCTGATCAGTGCGTGCACAGGCCCCTGATCAGCGCCTGTCAGTCACTGATCACTGCCTGATAAACACGTGATCAGTGCCCGAACAGCCACGTCATCAGTGCATGCGCAGTCACGTGATCAGTGCATGATAGCCACGTGATCAGTGTGTGCACAGTCCCATGATCAGCGCCTGTCAGTCACTGATCATTGCCTGATAAACACGTGATCAGTGCATGATGAGCCATGTGATCAGTGCCTGATCAGCCACGTCATCAGTGCATGCGCAGTCACGTCATCAGTGCATGATAGCCACGTGATCAGTGCATGCTCAGTCACGTGATCTGGACTTGATCAGCCACGTGATCAGTGCCTGCAGAGTCACGTGATCAGGGCCTGCTGAGCTGCGTGATTCCTGCCGGCTCATCTGCATGACAATTGCCAGCTGAGCTGCGTGATTCCTGCCTGGTCACCTGCTTGATTATTGCCAGTTGAGCAGCATGATTCGTCACTGCTGAGCTCCATGCTTATTGCCTGCTGATTGCGTGGTTCGTGTCTGCTCAGCTCTTTGAGTATTGCCTCCTGAGGTCCCTGTTCGGTCGCCACCTGCCGGGGACCAGCCCCAACTGATCCAGGGTATTCGAAGGAGAGATGGCCTAGGCGACTATTTATATGCTAATCAGAGATGTCAAGAATAATAGTATGAGGAGAGCTCAGTAGGAAAATTCGGTGGAGAAAAGAGACTGAGTAGCTTGGTTTACGCGGAAGACCAATCAAACTTCAAGACAAGAAGTTTGCACCACTTACGTAGGCCGCAGGCGCCCTCTCGAATAGCGAAAGGTGCCTCACCCTAGACACCTTCTCGAGTGGGTCTTAGCAGCCCAGGCATAATTAGTAAGCGTGGTGGGTTCCGCGCTCCAGATGGAGACTCAGCTGGAAGTTAAAGGGAAGAATGACAAGGAACTTTATGAATTGGAGCTGTAAGTTAACTCTTTGACAGACAGAGCGAGATGGTGGTGGGGGACAGCCCCCAGTGAAATCAGAGGTGAGAGCACAAAGCAATACAGTAGGCAGACTTTGGTTTTTTTGGGGGGAGATGCTCGAGAATATCCGGGTGGACTCCTGAGGCTCGATCCCGCATTTGCGTATGCCGAGCCTCCTTCCTCATGACCTTTGTCCAGAGTGGAATGCCTCCCCGGCTCCCGGCACATGATCAGTGCATGCTCAGTCACGATATCAGTGCCTGCTCAGCCACGTGATCACTGACGGCACAGTCACGTGATCAGCGCCTCTCAGTCACGTGATCACCGTATGATAAACACGTGATCAGTGAACGACCAGCCACGTGATCACTGCATGCGCGGTCAGGTGGTCAGTTCCTGATCAGCCACCTGATCAGTGCGTGCACAGTCCCCTGATCAGCGCCTGTCAGTCACTGATCACTGCCTGATAAACACGTGATCAGTGCCCGAACAGCCACGTCATCAGTGCATGCACAGTCACGTCATCAGTGCATGATAGCCACGTGATCAGTGCATGCTCAGTCACGTGATCTGTACTTGATCAGCCACGTGATCAGTGCCTGCAGATTCACGTGATCAGGGCCTGCTGAGCTGCGTGATTCCTGCCGGCTCATCTGCATGACAATTGCCAGCTGAGCTGCGTGATTCCTGTCGGCTCATCTGCTTGACAATTGCCAGCTGAGCTGCGTGATTCCTGCCTGGTCACGTGCTTGATTATTGCCAGTTGAGCAGCATGATTCGTCACTGCTGAGCTCCATGCTTATTGCCTGCTGATTGCGTGGTTCGTGTCTGCTCAGCTCTTTGAGTATTGCCTCCTGAAGTCCCTGTTCGGTCGCCACCTGCCGGGGACCAGCCCCAACTGATCCAGGGTATTCGAAGGAGAGATGGCCTAGGCGACTATTTATATGCTAATCAGAGATGTCAAGAATAATAGTATGAGGAGAGCTCAGTAGGAAAATTCGGTGGAGAAAAGAGACTGAGTAGCTTGGTTTACGCGGAAGACCAATCAAACTTCAAGACAAGAAGTTTGCACCACTTACGTAGGCCGCAGGCGCCCTCTCGAATAGCGAAAGGTGCCTCACCCTAGACACCTTCTCGAGTGGGTCTTAGCAGCCCAGGCATAATTAGTAAGCGTGGTGGGTTCCGCGCTCCAGATGGAGACTCAGCTGGAAGTTAAAGGGAAGAATGACAAGGAACTTTATGAATTGGAGCTGTAAGTTAACTCTTTGACAGAGAGAGCGAGATGGTGGTGGGGGACAGCCCCCAGTGAAATCAGAGGTGAGAGCACAAAGCAATACAGTAGGCAGACTCTGGTTTTTTTGGGGGAGATGCTCGAGAATATCCGGGTGGACTCCTGAGGCTCGATCCCGCATTTGCGTATGCCGAGCCTCCTTCCTCATGACCTTTGTCCAGAGTGGAATGCCTCCCCGGCTCCCGGCACATGATCAGTGCATGCTCAGTCACGATATCAGTGCCTGCTCAGCCACGTGATCACTGACGGCACAGTCACGTGATCAGCGCCTCTCAGTCACGTGATCACCGTATGATAAACACGTGATCAGTGAACGACCAGCCACGTGATCACTGCATGCGCAGTCAGGTGGTCAGTTCCTGATCAGCCACCTGATCAGTGCGTGCACAGTCCCCTGATCAGCGCCTGTCAGTCACTGATCACTGCCTGATAAACACGTGATCAGTGCCCGAACAGCCACGTCATCAGTGCATGCGCAGTCACGTGATCAGTGCATGATAGCCACGTGATCAGTGCGTGCACAGTCCCATGATCAGCGCCTGTCAGTCACTGATCATTGCCTGATAAACACGTGATCAGTGCATGATGAGCCATGTGATCAGTGCCTGATCAGCCACGTCATCAGTGCATGCGCAGTCACGTCATCAGTGCATGATAGCCACGTGATCAGTGCATGCTCAGTCACGTGATCTGGACTTGATCAGCCACGTGATCAGTGCCTGCAGAGTCACGTGATCAGGGCCTGCTGAGCTGCGTGATTCCTGCCGGCTCATCTGCATGACAATTGCCATCTGAGCTGCGTGATTCCTGTCGGCTCATCTGCTTGACAATTGCCAGCTGAGCTGCGTGATTCCTGCCTGGTCACGTGCTTGATTATTGCCAGTTGAGCAGCATGATTCGTCACTGCTGAGCTCCATGCTTATTGCCTGCTGATTGCGTGGTTCGTGTCTGCTCAGCTCTTTGAGTATTGCCTCCTGAGGTCCCTGTTCGGTCGCCACCTGCCGGGGACCAGCCCCAACTGATCCAGGGTATTCGAAGGAGAGATGGCCTAGGCGACTATTTATATGCTAATCAGAGATGTCAAGAATAATAGTATGAGGAGAGCTCAGTAGGAAAATTCGGTGGAGAAAAGAGACTGAGTAGCTTGGTTTACGCGGAAGACCAATCAAACTTCAAGACAAGAAGTTTGCACCACTTACGTAGGCCGCAGGCGCCCTCTCGAATAGCGAAAGGTGCCTCACCCTAGACACCTTCTCGAGTGGGTCTTAGCAGCCCAGGCATAATTAGTAAGCGTGGTGGGTTCCGCGCTCCAGATGGAGACTCAGCTGGAAGTTAAAGGGAAGAATGACAAGGAACTTTATGAATTGGAGCTGTAAGTTAACTCTTTGACAGAGAGAGCGAGATGGTGGTGGGGGACAGCCCCCAGTGAAATCAGAGGTGAGAGCACAAAGCAATACAGTAGGCAGACTCCGGTTTTTTTGGGGGGAGATGCTCGAGAATATCCGGGTGGACTCCTGAGGCTCGATCCCGCATTTGCGTATGCCGAGCCTCCTTCCTCATGACCTTTGTCCAGAGTGGAATGCCTCCCCGGCTCCCGGCACATGATCAGTGCATGCTCAGTCACGATATCAGTGCCTGCTCAGCCACGTGATCACTGACGGCACAGTCACGTGATCAGCGCCTCTCAGTCACGTGATCACCGTATGATAAACACGTGATCAGTGAACGACCAGCCACGTGATCACTGCATGCGCAGTCAGGTGGTCAGTTCCTGATCAGCCACCTGATCAGTGCGTGCACAGTCCCCTGATCAGCGCCTGTCAGTCACTGATCACTGCCTGATAAACACGTGATCAGTGCCCGAACAGCCACGTCATCAGTGCATGCGCAGTCACGTGATCAGTGCATGATAGCCACGTGATCAGTGCGTGCACAGTCCCATGATCAGCGCCTGTCAGTCACTGATCATTGCCTGATAAACACGTGATCAGTGCATGATGAGCCATGTGATCAGTGCTGACAGTGCCATGATCAGCGCCGTCAGTCACTGATCATGCCTGATCACGTGATCAGTGCATGATAGCCACGTGATCAGTGCATGATCAGCCACGTGATCAGTGCATGATCAGTCACGTGATCAGTGCATGATAGCCACGTGATCAGTGCCTGCTCAGTCACGTGATCTCCTTGATCAGCCACGTGATCATGCCTGCAGATCACGTGATCAGCCTGCTGAGCTGCGTGATTCCTGTCGGCTCATCTGCTTGACAATTGCCAGCTGAGCTGCGTGATTCCTGCCTGGTCACGTGCTTGATTATTGCCAGTTGAGCAGCATGATTCGTCACTGCTGAGCTCCATGCTTATTGCCTGCTGATTGCGTGGTTCGTGTCTGCTCAGCTCTTTGAGTATTGCCTCCTGAGGTCCCTGTTCGGTCGCCACCTGCCGGGGACCAGCCCCAACTGATCCAGGGTATTCGAAGGAGAGATGGCCTAGGCGACTATTTATATGCTAATCAGAGATGTCAAGAATAATAGTATGAGGAGAGCTCAGTAGGAAAATTCGGTGGAGAAAAGAGACTGAGTAGCTTGGTTTACGCGGAAGACCAATCAAACTTCAAGACAAGAAGTTTGCACCACTTACGTAGGCCGCAGGCGCCCTCTCGAATAGCGAAAGGTGCCTCACCCTAGACACCTTCTCGAGTGGGTCTTAGCAGCCCAGGCATAATTAGTAAGCGTGGTGGGTTCCGCGCTCCAGATGGAGACTCAGCTGGAAGTTAAAGGGAAGAATGACAAGGAACTTTATGAATTGGAGCTGTAAGTTAACTCTTTGACAGAGAGAGCGAGATGGTGGTGGGGGACAGCCCCCAGTGAAATCAGAGGTGAGAGCACAAAGCAATACAGTAGGCAGACTCTGGTTTTTTTGGGGGAGATGCTCGAGAATATCCGGGTGGACTCCTGAGGCTCGATCCCGCATTTGCGTATGCCGAGCCTCCTTCCTCATGACCATTGTCCAGAGTGGAATGCCTCCCCGGCTCCCGGCACATGATCAGTGCATGCTCAGTCACGATATCAGTGCCTGCTCAGCCACGTGATCACTGATGGCACAGTCACGTGATCAGCGCCTCTCAGTCACGTGATCACCGTATGATAAACACGTGATCAGTGAACGACCAGCCACGTGATCACTGCATGCGCGGTCAGGTGGTCAGTTCCTGATCAGCCACCTGATCAGTGCGTGCACAGTCCCCTGATCAGCGCCTGTCAGTCACTGATCACTGCCTGATAAACAGGTGATCAGTGCCTGAACAGCCACGTCATCAGTGCATGCGCAGTCACGTGATCAGTGCATGATAGCCACGTGATCAGTGCATGCTCAGTCACGTGATCTGGACTTGATCAGCCACGTGATCAGTGCCTGCAGAGTCACGTGATCAGGGCCTGCTGAGCTGCGTGATTCCTGCCGGCTCATCTGCATGACAATTGCCAGCTGAGCTGCGTGATTCCCGTCGGCTCATCTGCTTGACAATTGCCAGCTGAGCTGCGTGATTCCCGCCTGGTCACGTGCTTGATTATTGCCAGTTGAGCAGCATGATTCGTCACTGCTGAGCTCCATGCTTATTGCCTGCTGATTGCGTGGTTCGTGTCTGCTCAGCTCTTTGAGTATTGCCTCCTGAGGTCCCTGTTCGGTCGCCACCTGCCGGGGACCAGCCCCAACTGATCCAGGGTATTCGAAGGAGAGATGGCCTAGGCGACTATTTATATGCTAATCAGAGATGTCAAGAATAATAGAATGAGGAGAGCTCAGTAGGAAAATTCGGTGGAGAAAAGAGACTGAGTAGCTTGGTTTACGCGGAAGACCAATCAAACTTCAAGACAAGAAGTTTGCACCACTTACGTAGGCCGCAGGCGCCCTCTCGAATAGCGAAAGGTGCCTCACCCTAGACACCTTCTCGAGTGGGTCTTAGCAGCCCAGGCATAATTAGTAAGCGTGGTGGGTTCCGCGCTCCAGATGGAGACTCAGCTGGAAGTTAAAGGGAAGAATGACAAGGAACTTTATGAATTGGAGCTGTAAGTTAACTCTTTGACAGAGAGAGCGAGATGGTGGTGGGGGACAGCCCCCAGTGAAATCAGAGGTGAGAGCACAAAGCAATACAGTAGGCAGACTCTGGTTTTTTTGGGGGGAGATGCTCGAGAATATCCGGGTGGACTCCTGAGGCTCGATCCCGCATTTGCGTATGCCGAGCCTCCTTCCTCATGACCTTTGTCCAGAGTGGAATGCCTCCCCGGCTCCCGGCACATGATCAGTGCATGCTCAGTCACGATATCAGTGCCTGCTCAGCCACGTGATCACTGACGGCACAGTCACGTGATCAGCGCCTCTCAGTCACGTGATCACCGTATGATAAACACGTGATCAGTGAACGACCAGCCACGTGATCACTGCATGCGCAGTCAGGTGGTCAGTTCCTGATCAGCCACCTGATCAGTGCGTGCACAGTCCCCTGATCAGCGCCTGTCAGTCACTGATCACTGCCTGATAAACACGTGATCAGTGCCCGAACAGCCACGTCATCAGTGCATGCGCAGTCACGTGATCAGTGCATGATAGCCACGTGATCAGTGCGTGCACAGTCCCATGATCAGCGCCTGTCAGTCACTGATCATTGCCTGATAAACACGTGATCAGTGCATGATGAGCCATGTGATCAGTGCCTGATCAGCCACGTCATCAGTGCATGCGCAGTCACGTCATCAGTGCATGATAGCCACGTGATCAGTGCATGCTCAGTCACGTGATCTGTACTTGATCAGCCACGTGATCAGTGCCTGCAGAGTCACGTGATCAGGGCCTGCTGAGCTGCGTGATTCCTGTCGGCTCATCTGCTTGACAATTGCCAGCTGAGCTGCGTGATTCCTGCCTGGTCACGTGCTTGATTATTGCCAGTTGAGCAGCATGATTCGTCACTGCTGAGCTCCATGCTTATTGCCTGCTGATTGCGTGGTTCGTGTCTGCTCAGCTCTTTGAGTATTGCCTCCTGAGGTCCCTGTTCGGTCGCCACCTGCCGGGGACCAGCCCCAACTGATCCAGGGTATTCGAAGGAGAGATGGCCTAGGCGACTATTTATATGCTAATCAGAGATGTCAAGAATAATAGTATGAGGAGAGCTCAGTAGGAAAATTCGGTGGAGAAAAGAGACTGAGTAGCTTGGTTTACGCGGAAGACCAATCAAACTTCAAGACAAGAAGTTTGCACCACTTACGTAGGCCGCAGGCGCCCTCTCGAATAGCGAAAGGTGCCTCACCCTAGACACCTTCTCGAGTGGGTCTTAGCAGCCCAGGCATAATTAGTAAGCGTGGTGGGTTCCGCGCTCCAGATGGAGACTCAGCTGGAAGTTAAAGGGAAGAATGACAAGGAACTTTATGAATTGGAGCTGTAAGTTAACTCTTTGACAGAGAGAGCGAGATGGTGGTGGGGGACAGCCCCCAGTGAAATCAGAGGTGAGAGCACAAAGCAATACAGTAGGCAGACTCCGGTTTTTTTGGGGGGAGATGCTCGAGAATATCCGGGTGGACTCCTGAGGCTCGATCCCGCATTTGCGTATGCCGAGCCTCCTTCCTCATGACCTTTGTCCAGAGTGGAATGCCTCCCCGGCTCCCGGCACATGATCAGTGCATGCTCAGTCACGATATCAGTGCCTGCTCAGCCACGTGATCACTGACGGCACAGTCACGTGATCAGCGCCTCTCAGTCACGTGATCACCGTATGATAAACACGTGATCAGTGAACGACCAGCCACGTGATCACTGCATGCGCAGTCAGGTGGTCAGTTCCTGATCAGCCACCTGATCAGTGCGTGCACAGTCCCCTGATCAGCGCCTGTCAGTCACTGATCACTGCCTGATAAACACGTGATCAGTGCCCGAACAGCCACGTCATCAGTGCATGCGCAGTCACGTGATCAGTGCATGATAGCCACGTGATCAGTGCGTGCACAGTCCCATGATCAGCGCCTGTCAGTCACTGATCATTGCCTGATAAACACGTGATCAGTGCATGATGAGCCATGTGATCAGTGCCTGACAGCCATGATCAGCGCATGTCAGTCAGTGCATGCATGATCACGTGATCAGTGCATGATAGCCACGTGATCAGTGCATGATCAGCCACGTGATCAGTGCATGATCAGTCACGTGATCAGTGCATGATAGCCACGTGATCAGTGCCTGCTCAGTCACGTGATCTCCTGCCACGTGATCATGCCTGCAGATCACGTGATCAGCCAGCTGAGCTGCGTGATTCCTGTCGGCTCATCTGCTTGACAATTGCCAGCTGAGCTGCGTGATTCCTGCCTGGTCACGTGCTTGATTATTGCCAGTTGAGCAGCATGATTCGTCACTGCTGAGCTCCATGCTTATTGCCTGCTGATTGCGTGGTTCGTGTCTGCTCAGCTCTTTGAGTATTGCCTCCTGAGGTCCCTGTTCGGTCGCCACCTGCCGGGGACCAGCCCCAACTGATCCAGGGTATTCGAAGGAGAGATGGCCTAGGCGACTATTTATATGCTAATCAGAGATGTCAAGAATAATAGTATGAGGAGAGCTCAGTAGGAAAATTCGGTGGAGAAAAGAGACTGAGTAGCTTGGTTTACGCGGAAGACCAATCAAACTTCAAGACAAGAAGTTTGCACCACTTACGTAGGCCGCAGGCGCCCTCTCGAATAGCGAAAGGTGCCTCACCCTAGACACCTTCTCGAGTGGGTCTTAGCAGCCCAGGCATAATTAGTAAGCGTGGTGGGTTCCGCGCTCCAGATGGAGACTCAGCTGGAAGTTAAAGGGAAGAATGACAAGGAACTTTATGAATTGGAGCTGTAAGTTAACTCTTTGACAGAGAGAGCGAGATGGTGGTGGGGGACAGCCCCCAGTGAAATCAGAGGTGAGAGCACAAAGCAATACAGTAGGCAGACTCTGGTTTTTTTGGGGGGAGATGCTCGAGAATATCCGGGTGGACTCCTGAGGCTCGATCCCGCATTTGCGTATGCCGAGCCTCCTTCCTCATGACCTTTGTCCAGAGTGGAATGCCTCCCCGGCTCCCGGCACATGATCAGTGCATGCTCAGTCACGATATCAGTGCCTGCTCAGCCACGTGATCACTGACGGCACAGTCACGTGATCAGCGCCTCTCAGTCACGTGATCACCGTATGATAAACACGTGATCAGTGAACGACCAGCCACGTGATCACTGCATGCGCGGTCAGGTGGTAAGTTCCTGATCAGCCACCTGATCAGTGCGTGCACAGTCCCCTGATCAGCGCCTGTCAGTCACTGATCACTGCCTGATAAACACGTGATCAGTGCCTGAACAGCCACGTCATCAGTGCATGCGCAGTCACGTCATCAGTGCATGATAGCCACGTGATCAGTGCATGCTCAGTCACGTGATCTGTACTTGATCAGCCACGTGATCAGTGCCTGCAGAGTCACGTGATCAGGGCCTGCTGAGCTGCGTGATTCCTGCTGGCTCATCTGCATGACAATTGCCAGCTGAGCTGCGTGATTCCTGTCGGCTCATCTGCTTGACAATTGCCAGCTGAGCTGCGTGATTCCTGCCTGGTCACGTGCTTGATTATTGCCAGTTGAGCAGCATGATTCGTCACTGCTGAGCTCCATGCTTATTGCCTGCTGATTGCGTGGTTCGTGTCTGCTCAGCTCTTTGAGTATTGCCTCCTGAGGTCCCTGTTCGGTCGCCACCTGCCGGGGACCAGCCCCAACTGATCCAGGGTATTCGAAGGAGAGATGGCCTAGGCGACTATTTATATGCTAATCAGAGATGTCAAGAATAATAGTATGAGGAGAGCTCAGTAGGAAAATTCGGTGGAGAAAAGAGACTGAGTAGCTTGGTTGACGCGGAAGACCAATCAAACTTCAAGACAAGAAGTTTGCACCACTTACGTAGGCCGCAGGCGCCCTCTCGAATAGCGAAAGGTGCCTCACCCTAGACACCTTCTCGAGTGGGTCTTAGCAGCCCAGGCATAATTAGTAAGCGTGGTGGGTTCCGCGCTCCAGATGGAGACTCAGCTGGAAGTTAAAGGGAAGAATGACAAGGAACTTTATGAATTGGAGCTGTAAGTTAACTCTTTGACAGAGAGAGCGAGATGGTGGTGGGGGACAGCCCCCAGTGAAATCAGAGGTGAGAGCACAAAGCAATACAGTAGGCAGACTCTGGTTTTTTTGGGGGAGATGCTCGAGAATATCCGGGTGGACTCCTGAGGCTCGATCCCGCATTTGCGTATGCCGAGCCTCCTTCCTCATGACCTTTGTCCAGAGTGGAATGCCTCCCCGGCTCCCGGCACATGATCAGTGCATGCTCAGTCACGATATCAGTGCCTGCTCAGCCACGTGATCACTGACGGCACAGTCACGTGATCAGCGCCTCTCAGTCACGTGATCACCGTATGATAAACACGTGATCAGTGAACGACCAGCCACGTGATCACTGCATGCGCAGTCAGGTGGTCAGTTCCTGATCAGCCACCTGATCAGTGCGTGCACAGTCCCCTGATCAGCGCCTGTCAGTCACTGATCACTGCCTGATAAACACGTGATCAGTGCCCGAACAGCCACGTCATCAGTGCATGCGCAGTCACGTGATCAGTGCATGATAGCCACGTGATCAGTGCGTGCACAGTCCCATGATCAGCGCCTGTCAGTCACTGATCATTGCCTGATAAACACGTGATCAGTGCATGATGAGCCATGTGATCAGTGCCTGATCAGCCACGTCATCAGTGCATGCGCAGTCACGTCATCAGTGCATGATAGCCACGTGATCAGTGCATGCTCAGTCACGTGATCTGGACTTGATCAGCCACGTGATCAGTGCCTGCAGAGTCACGTGATCAGGGCCTGCTGTGCTGCGTGATTCCTGTCGGCTCATCTGCTTGACAATTGCCAGCTGAGCTGCGTGGTTCCTGCCTGGTCACGTGCTTGATTATTGCCAGTTGAGCAGCATGATTCGTCACTGCTGAGCTCCATGCTTATTGCCTGCTGATTGCGTGGTTCGTGTCTGCTCAGCTCTTTGAGTATTGCCTCCTGAGGTCCCTGTTCGGTCGCCACCTGCCGGGGACCAGCCCCAACTGATCCAGGGTATTCGAAGGAGAGATGGCCTAGGCGACTATTTATATGCTAATCAGAGATGTCAAGAATAATAGTATGAGGAGAGCTCAGTAGGAAAATTCGGTGGAGAAAAGAGACTGAGTAGCTTGGTTTACGCGGAAGACCAATCAAACTTCAAGACAAGAAGTTTGCACCACTTACGTAGGCCGCAGGCGCCCTCTCGAATAGCGAAAGGTGCCTCACCCTAGACACCTTCTCGAGTGGGTCTTAGCAGCCCAGGCATAATTAGTAAGCGTGGTGGGTTCCGCGCTCCAGATGGAGACTCAGCTGGAAGTTAAAGGGAAGAATGACAAGGAACTTTATGAATTGGAGCTGTAAGTTAACTCTTTGACAGAGAGAGCGAGATGGTGGTGGGGGACAGCCCCCAGTGAAATCAGAGGTGAGAGCACAAAGCAATACAGTAGGCAGACTCTGGTTTTTTTGGGGGGAGATGCTCGAGAATATCCGGGTGGACTCCTGAGGCTCGATCCCGCATTTGCGTATGCCGAGCCTCCTTCCTCATGACCTTTGTCCAGAGTGGAATGCCTCCCCGGCTCCCGGCACATGATCAGTGCATGCTCAGTCACGATATCAGTGCCTGCTCAGCCACGTGATCACTGACGGCACAGTCACGTGATCAGCGCCTCTCAGTCACGTGATCACCGTATGATAAACACGTGATCAGTGAACGACCAGCCACGTGATCACTGCATGCGCGGTCAGGTGGTCAGTTCCTGATCAGCCACCTGATCAGTGCGTGCACAGTCCCCTGATCAGCGCCTGTCAGTCACTGATCACTGCCTGATAAACACGTGATCAGTGCCCGAACAGCCACGTCATCAGTGCATGCGCAGTCACGTGATCAGTGCATGATAGCCACGTGATCAGTGCGTGCACAGTCCCATGATCAGCGCCTGTCAGTCACTGATCATTGCCTGATAAACACGTGATCAGTGCATGATGAGCCATGTGATCAGTGCCTGATCAGCCACGTCATCAGTGCATGCGCAGTCACGTCATCAGTGCATGATAGCCACGTGATCAGTGCATGCTCAGTCACGTGATCTGGACTTGATCAGCCACGTGATCAGTGCCTGCAGAGTCACGTGATCAGGGCCTGCTGAGCTGCGTGATTCCTGCCGGCTCATCTGCATGACAATTGCCATCTGAGCTGCGTGATTCCTGTCGGCTCATCTGCTTGACAATTGCCAGCTGAGCTGCGTGATTCCTGCCTGGTCACGTGCTTGATTATTGCCAGTTGAGCAGCATGATTCGTCACTGCTGAGCTCCATGCTTATTGCCTGCTGATTGCGTGGTTCGTGTCTGCTCAGCTCTTTGAGTATTGCCTCCTGAGGTCCCTGTTCGGTCGCCACCTGCCGGGGACCAGCCCCAACTGATCCAGGGTATTCGAAGGAGAGATGGCCTAGGCGACTATTTATATGCTAATCAGAGATGTCAAGAATAATAGTATGAGGAGAGCTCAGTAGGAAAATTCGGTGGAGAAAAGAGACTGAGTAGCTTGGTTTACGCGGAAGACCAATCAAACTTCAAGACAAGAAGTTTGCACCACTTACGTAGGCCGCAGGCGCCCTCTCGAATAGCGAAAGGTGCCTCACCCTAGACACCTTCTCGAGTGGGTCTTAGCAGCCCAGGCATAATTAGTAAGCGTGGTGGGTTCCGCGCTCCAGATGGAGACTCAGCTGGAAGTTAAAGGGAAGAATGACAAGGAACTTTATGAATTGGAGCTGTAAGTTAACTCTTTGACAGAGAGAGCGAGATGGTGGTGGGGGACAGCCCCCAGTGAAATCAGAGGTGAGAGCACAAAGCAATACAGTAGGCAGACTCTGGTTTTTTTGGGGGGAGATGCTCGAGAATATCCGGGTGGACTCCTGAGGCTCGATCCCGCATTTGCGTATGCCGAGCCTCCTTCCTCATGACCTTTGTCCAGAGTGGAATGCCTCCCCGGCTCCCGGCACATGATCAGTGCATGCTCAGTCACGATATCAGTGCCTGCTCAGCCACGTGATCACTGACGGCACAGTCACGTGATCAGCGCCTCTCAGTCACGTGATCACCGTATGATAAACACGTGATCAGTGAACGACCAGCCACGTGATCACTGCATGCGCGGTCAGGTGGTCAGTTCCTGATCAGCCACCTGATCAGTGCGTGCACAGTCCCCTGATCAGCGCCTGTCAGTCACTGATCACTGCCTGATAAACACGTGATCAGTGCCCGAACAGCCACGTCATCAGTGCATGCGCAGTCACGTGATCAGTGCATGATAGCCACGTGATCAGTGCGTGCACAGTCCCATGATCAGCGCCTGTCAGTCACTGATCATTGCCTGATAAACACGTGATCAGTGCATGATGAGCCATGTGATCAGTGCCTGATCAGCCACGTCATCAGTGCATGCGCAGTCACGTCATCAGTGCATGATAGCCACGTGATCAGTGCATGCTCAGTCACGTGATCTGGACTTGATCAGCCACGTGATCAGTGCCTGCAGAGTCACGTGATCAGGGCCTGCTGAGCTGCGTGATTCCTGCCGGCTCATCTGCATGACAATTGCCATCTGAGCTGCGTGATTCCTGTCGGCTCATCTGCTTGACAATTGCCAGCTGAGCTGCGTGATTCCTGCCTGGTCACGTGCTTGATTATTGCCAGTTGAGCAGCATGATTCGTCACTGCTGAGCTCCATGCTTATTGCCTGCTGATTGCATGGTTCGTGTCTGCTCAGCTCTTTGAGTATTGCCTCCTGAGGTCCCTGTTCGGTCGCCACCTGCCGGGGACCAGCCCCAACTGATCCAGGGTATTCGAAGGAGAGATGGCCTAGGCGACTATTTATATGCTAATCAGAGACGTCAAGAATAATAGTATGAGGAGAGCTCAGTAGGAAAATTCGGTGGAGAAAAGAGACTGAGTAGCTTGGTTTACGCGGAAGACCAATCAAACTTCAAGACAAGAAGTTTGCACCACTTACGTAGGCCGCAGGCGCCCTCTCGAATAGCGAAAGGTGCCTCACCCTAGACACCTTCTCGAGTGGGTCTTAGCAGCCCAGGCATAATTAGTAAGCGTGGTGGGTTCCGCGCTCCAGATGGAGACTCAGCTGGAAGTTAAAGGGAAGAATGACAAGGAACTTTATGAATTGGAGCTGTAAGTTAACTCTTTGACAGAGAGAGCGAGATGGTGGTGGGGGACAGCCCCCAGTGAAATCAGAGGTGAGAGCACAAAGCAATACAGTAGGCAGACTCTGGTTTTTTTGGGGGGGAGATGCTCGAGAATATCCGGGTGGACTCCTGAGGCTCGATCCCGCATTTGGGTATGCCGAGCCTCCTTCCTCATGACCTTTGTCCAGAGTGGAATGCCTCCCCGGCTCCCGGCACATGATCAGTGCATGCTCAGTCACGATATCAGTGCCTGCTCAGCCACGTGATCACTGACGGCACAGTCACGTGATCAGCGCCTCTCAGTCACTTGATCACCGTATGATAAACACGTGATCAGTGAACGACCAGCCACGTGATCACTGCATGCCCGGTCAGGTGGTCAGTTCCTGATCAGCCACCTGATCAGTGCGTGCACCGTCCCCTGATCAGCGCCTGTCAGTCACTGGTCACTGCCTGATAAACACGTGATCAGTGCCCGAACAGCCTCGTCATCAGTGCATGCGCAGTCACGTCATCAGTGCATGATAGCCACGTGATCAGTGCATGCTCAGTCACGTGATCTGGACTTGATCAGCCACGTGATCAGTGCCTGCAGAGTCACGTGATCAGGGCCTGCTGAGCTGGGTGATTCCTGCCGGCTCATCTGCATGACAATTGCCAGCTGAGCTGCGTGGTTCCTCTCGGCTCATCTGCTTGACAATTGCCAGCTGAGCTGCGTGATTCCTGCCTGGTCACGTGCTTGATTATTGCCAGTTGAGCAGCATGATTCGTCACTGCTGAGCTCCACGCTTATTGCCTGCTGATTGCGTGGTTCGTGTCTGCTCAGCTCTTTGAGTATCGCCTCCTGAGGTCGCTGTTCGGTCGCCACCTGCCGGGGACCAGCCCCAAATGATCCAGGGTATTCGAAGGAGAGATGGCCTAGGCGACTATTTATAGGCTAATCAGAGCTGTCAAGAATAATAGTATGAGGAGACCTCAGTAGGAAAATTCGGTGGAGAAAAGAGACTGAGTAGCTTGGTTTACGCGGAAGACCAATCAAATTTCAAGACAAGAAGTTTGCACCACTTACGTAGGCCGCAGGCGCCCTCTCAAATAGCGAAAGGTGCCTCACCCTAGACACCTTCTCGAGTGGGTCTTAGCAGCCCAGGCATAATTAGTAAGCGTGGTGGGTTCCGCGCTCCAGATGGAGACTCAGCTGGAAGTTAAAGGGAAGAATGACAAGGAACTTTATGAATTGGAGCTGTAAGTTAACTCTTTGACAGAGAGAGCGAGATGGTGGTGGGGGACAGCCCCCAGTGAAATCAGAGGTGAGAGCACAAAGCAATACAGTAGGCAGACTCTGGTTTTTTTGGGGGGAGATGCTCGAGAATATCCGGGTGGACTCCTGAGGCTCGATCCCGCATTTGCGTATGCCGAGCCTCCTTCCTCATGACCTTTGTCCAGAGTGGAATGCCTCCCCGGCTCCCGGCACATGATCAGTGCATGCTCAGTCACGATATCAGTGCCTGCTCAGCCACGTGATCACTGACGGCACAGTCACGTGATCAGCGCCTCTCAGTCACGTGATCACCGTATGATAAACACGTGATCAGTGAACGACCAGCCACGTGATCACTGCATGCGCGGTCAGGTGGTCAGTTCCTGATCAGCCACCTGATCAGTGCGTGCACAGTCCCCTGATCAGCGCCTGTCAGTCACTGATCACTGCCTGATAAACACGTGATCAGTGCCCGAACAGCCACGTCATCAGTGCATGCGCAGTCACGTGATCAGTGCATGATAGCCACGTGATCAGTGCGTGCACAGTCCCATGATCAGCGCCTGTCAGTCACTTATCATTGCCTGATAAACACGTGATCAGTGCATGATGAGCCATGTGATCAGTGCCTGATCAGCCACGTCATCAGTGCATGCGCAGTCACGTCATCAGTGCATGATAGCCACGTGATCAGTGCATGCTCAGTCACGTGATCTGGACTTGATCAGCCACGTGATCAGTGCCTGCAGAGTCACGTGATCAGGGCCTGCTGAGCTGCGTGATTCCTGCCGGCTCATCTGCATGACAATTGCCAGCTGAGCTGCGTGATTCCTGTCGGCTCATCTGCTTGACAATTGCCAGCTGAGCTGCGTGATTCCTGCCTGGTCACGTGCTTGATTATTGCCAGTTGAGCACCATGATTCGTCACTGCTGAGCTCCACGCTTATTGCCTGCTGATTGCGTGGTTCGTGTCTGCTCAGCTCTTTGAGTATCGCCTCCTGAGGTCCCTGTTCGGTCGCCACCTGCCGGGGACCAGCCCCAAATGATCCAGGGTATTCGAAGGAGAGATGGCCTAGGCAACTATTTATAGGCTAATCAGAGCTGTCAAGAATAATAGTATGAGGAGACCTCAGTAGGAAAATTCGGTGGAGAAAAGAGACTGAGTAGCTTGGTTTACGCGGAAGACCAATCAAACTTCAAGACAAGAAGTTTGCACCACTTACGTAGGCCGCAGGCGCCCTCTCGAATAGCGAAAGGTGCCTCACCCTAGACACCTTCTCGAGTGGGTCTTAGCAGCCCAGGCATAATTAGTAAGCGTGGTGGGTTCCGCGCTCCAGATGGAGACTCAGCTGGAAGTTAAAGGGAAGAATGACAAGGAACTTTATGAATTGGAGCTGTAAGTTAACTCTTTGACAGAGAGAGCGAGATGGTGGTGGGGGACAGCCCCCAGTGAAATCAGAGGTGAGAGCACAAAGCAATACAGTAGGCAGACTCTGGTTTTTTTGGGGGGGAGATGCTCGAGAATATCCGGGTGGACTCCTGAGGCTCGATCCCGCATTTGCGTATGCCGAGCCTCCTTCCTCATGACCTTTGTCCAGAGTGGAATGCCTCCCCGGCTCCCGGCACATGATCAGTGCATGCTCAGTCACGATATCAGTGCCTGCTCAGCCACGTGATCACTGACGGCACAGTCACGTGATCAGCGCCTCTCAGTCACGTGATCACCGTATGATAAACACGTGATCAGTGAACGACCAGCCACGTGATCACTGCATTCGCGGTCAGGTGGTCAGTTCCTGATCAGCCACCTGATCAGTGCGTGCACAGTCCCCTGATCAGCGCCTGTCAGTCACTGATCACTGCCTGATAAACACGTGATCAGTGCCCGAACAGCCACGTCATCAGTGCATGCGCAGTCACGTGATCAGTGCATGATAGCCACGTGATCAGTGCGTGCACAGTCCCATGATCAGCGCCTGTCAGTCACTGATCATTGCCTGATAAACACGTGATCAGTGCATGATGAGCCATGTGATCAGTGCCTGATCAGCCACGTCATCAGTGCATGCGCAGTCACGTCATCAGTGCATGATAGCCACGTGATCAGTGCATGCTCAGTCACGTGATCTGTACTTGATCAGCCACGTGATCAGTGCCTGCAGAGTCACGTGATCAGGGCCTGCTGAGCTGCGTGATTCCTGCCGGCTCATCTGCTTGACAATTGCCAGCTGAGCTGCGTGATTCCTGCCTGGTCACGTGCTTGATTATTGCCAGTTGAGCAGCATGATTCGTCACTGCTGAGCTCCACGCTTATTGCCTGCTGATTGCGTGGTTCGTGTCTGCTCAGCTCTTTGAGTATCGCCTCCTGAGGTCCCTGTTCGGTCGCCACCTGCCGTGGACAAGCCCCAACTGATCCAGGGTATTCGAAGGAGAGATGGCCTAGGCGACTATTTATAGGCTAATCAGAGCTGTCAAGAATAATAGTATGAGGAGAGCTCAGTAGGAAAATTCGGTGGAGAAAAGAGACTGAGTAGCTTGGTTTACGCGGAAGACCAATCAAACTTCAAGACAAGAAGTTTGCACCACTTACGTAGGCCGCAGGCGCCCTCTCGAATAGCGAAAGGTGCCTCACCCTAGACACCTTCTCGAGTGGGTCTTAGCAGCCCAGGCATAATTAGTAAGCGTGGTGGGTTCCGCGCTCCAGATGGAGACTCAGCTGGAAGTTAAAGGGAAGAATGACAAGGAACTTTATGAATTGGAGCTGTAAGTTAACTCTTTGACAGAGAGAGCGAGATGGTGGTGGGGGACAGCCCCCAGTGAAATCAGAGGTGAGAGCACAAAGCAATACAGTAGGCAGACTCTGGTTTTTTTGGGGGGGAGATGCTCGAGAATATCCGGGTGGACTCCTGAGGCTCGATCCCGCATTTGCGTATGCCGAGCCTCCTTCCTCATGACCTTTGTCCAGAGTGGAATGCCTCCCCGGCTCCCGGCACATGATCAGTGCATGCTCAGTCACGATATCAGTGCCTGCTCAGCCACGTGATCACTGACGGCACAGTCACGTGATCAGCGCCTCTCAGTCACGTGATCACCGTATGATAAACACGTGATCAGTGAACGACCAGCCACGTGATCACTGCATGCGCGGTCAGGTGGTCAGTTCCTGATCAGCCATCTGATCAGTGCGTGCACAGTCCCCTGATCAGCGCCTGTCAGTCACTGATCACTGCCTGATAAACACGTGATCAGTGCCCGAACAGCCACGTCATCAGTGCATGCGCAGTCACGTGATCAGTGCATGATAGCCACGTGATCAGTGCGTGCACAGTCCCATGATCAGCGCCTGTCATTCACTGATCATTGCCTGATAAACACGTGATCAGTGCATGATGAGCCATGTGATCAGTGCCTGATCAGCCACGTCATCAGTGCATGCGCAGTCACGTCATCAGTGCATGATAGCCACGTGATCAGTGCATGCTCAGTCACGTGATCTGTACTTGATCAGCCACGTGATCAATGCCTGCAGAGTCACATGATCAGGGCCTGCTGAGCTGCGTGATTCCTGCCGGCTCATCTGCATGACAATTGCCAGCTGAGCTGCGTGATTCCTGTCGGCTCATCTGCTTGACAATTGCCAGCTGAGCTGCGTGATTCCTGCCTGGTCACGTGCTTGATTATTGCCAGTTGAGCAGCATGATTCGTCACTGCTGAGCTCCACGCTTATTGCCTGCTGATTGCGTGGTTCGTGTCTGCTCAGCTCTTTGAGTATCGCCTCCTGAGGTCCCTGTTCGGTCGCCACCTGCCGTGGACAAGCCCCAACTGATCCAGGGTATTCGAAGGAGAGATGGCCTAGGCGAATATTTATATGCTAATCAGAGCTGTCAAGAATAATAGTATGAGGAGAGCTCAGTAGGAAAATTCGGTGGAGAAAAGATACTGAGTAGCTTGGTTTACGCGGAAGACCAATCAAACTTCAAGACAAGAAGTTTGCACCACTTACGTAGGCCGCAGGCGCCCTCTCGAATAGCGAAAGGTGCCTCACCCTAGACACCTTCTCGAGTGGGTCTTAGCAGCCCAGGCATAATTAGTAAGCGTGGTGGGTTCCGCGCTCCAGATGGAGACTGAACTGGAAGTTAAACGGAAGAATGACAAGGAACTTTATGAATTGGAGCTGTAAGTTAACTCTTTGACAGAGAGAGCGAGATGGTGGTGGGGGACAGCCCCCAGTGAAATCAGAGGTGAGAGCACAAAGCAATACAGTAGGCAGACTCTGGTTTTTTTGGGGGAGATGCTCGAGAATATCCGGGTGGAATCCTGAGGCTCGATCCCGCATTTGCGTATGCCGAGCCTCCTTCCTCATGACCTTTGTCCAGAGTGGAATGCCTCCCCGGCTCCCGGCACATGATCAGTGCATGCTCAGTCACGATATCAGTGCCTGCTCAGCCACGTGATCACTGATGGCACAGTCACGTGATCAGCGCCTCTCAGTCACGTGATCACCGTATGATAAACACGTGATCAGTGAACGACCAGCCACGTGATCACTGCATTCGAGGTCAGGTGGTCAGTTCCTGATCAGCCACCTGATCAGTGCGTGCACAGTCCCCTGATCAGCGCCTGTCAGTCACTGATCACTGCCTGATAAACACGTGATCAGTGCCCGAACAGCCACGTCATCAGTGCATGCGCAGTCACGTGATCAGTGCATGATAGCCACGTGATCAGTGCGTGCACAGTCCCATGATCAGCGCCTGTCCGTCACTGATCATTGCCTGATAAACACGTGATCAGTGCATGATGAGCCATGTGATCAGTGCCTGATCAGCCACGTCATCAGTGCATGCGCAGTCACGTCATCAGTGCATGATAGCCACGTGATCAGTGCATGCTCAGTCACGTGATCTGGACTTGATCAGCCACGTGATCAGTGCCTGCAGAGTCACGTGATCAGGGCCTGCTGAGCTGCGTGATTCCTGCCGGCTCATCTGCTTGACAATTGCCAGCTGAGCTGCGTGATTCCTGCCTGGTCACGTGCTTGATTATTGCCAGTTGAGCAGCATGATTCGTCACTGCTGAGCTCCATGCTTATTGCCTGCTGATTGCGTGGTTCGTGTCTGCTCAGCTCTTTGAGTATCGCCTCCTGAGGTCCCTGTTCAGTCGCCACCTGCCGTGGACAAGCCCCAACTGATCCAGGGTATTCGAAGGAGAGATGGCCTAGCCGACTATTTATAGGCTAATCAGAGCTGTCAAGAATAATTGTATGAGGAGAGCTCAGTAGGAAAATTCGGTGGAGAAAAGAGACTGAGTAGCTTGGTTTACGCGGAAGACCAATCAAACTTCAAGACAAGAAGTTTGCACCACTTACGTAGGCCGCAGGTGCCCTCTCGAATAGCGAAAGGTGCCTCACCCTAGACACCTTCTCGAGTGGGTCTTAGCAGCCCAGGCATAATTAGTAAGCTTGGTGGGTTCCGCGCTCCAGATGGAGACTCAGCCGGAAGTTAAAGGGAAGAATGACAAGGAACTTTATGAATTGGAGCTGTAAGTTAACTCTTTGACAGAGAGAGCGAGATGGTGGTGGGGGACAGCCCCCAGTGAAATCAGAGGTGAGAGCACAAAGCAATACAGTAGGCAGACTCTGGTTTTTTTGGGGGAGATGCTCGAGAATATCCGGGTGGACTCCTGAGGCTCGATCCCGCATTTGCGTATGCCGAGCCTCCTTCCTCATGACCTTTGTCCAGAGTGGAATGCCTCCCCGGCTCCCGGCACATGATCAGTGCATGCTCAGTCACGATATCAGTGCCTGCTCAGCCACGTGATCACTGACGGCACAGTCACGTGATCAGCGCCTCTCAGTCACGTGATCACCGTATGATAAACACGTGATCAGTGAACGACCAGCCACGTGATCACTGCATGCGCGGTCAGGTGGTCAGTTCCTGATCAGCCACCTGATCAGTGCGTGCACAGTCCCCTGATCAGCGCCTGTCAGTCACTGATCACTGCCTGATAAACACGTGATCAGTGCCCGAACAGCCACGTCATCAGTGCATGCGCAGTCACGTGATCAGTGCATGATAGCCACGTGATCAGTGCGTGCACAGTCCCATGATCAGCGCCTGTCATTCACTGATCATTGCCTGATAAACACGTGATCAGTGCATGATGAGCCATGTGATCAGTGCCTGATCAGCCACGTCATCAGTGCATGCGCAGTCACGTCATCAGTGCATGATAGCCACGTGATCAGTGCATGCTCAGTCACGTGATCTGGACTTGATCAGCCACGTGATCAGTGCCTGCAGAGTCACGTGATCAGGGCCTGCTGAGCTGCGTGATTCCTGCCGGCTCATCTGCATGACAATTGCCATCTGAGCTGCGTGATTCCTGTCGGCTCATCTGCTTGACAATTGCCAGCTGAGCTGCGTGATTCCTGCCTGGTCACGTGCTTGATTATTGCCAGTTGAGCAGCATGATTCGTCACTGCTGAGCTCCATGCTTATTGCCTGCTGATTGCGTGGTTCGTGTCTGCTCAGCTCTTTGAGTATCGCCTCCTGAGGTCCCTGTTCGGTCGCCACCTGCCGGGGACAAGCCCCAACTGATCCAGGGTATTCGAAGGAGAGATGGCCTAGGCGACTATTTATAGGCTAATCAGAGCTGTCAAGAATAATAGTATGAGGAGAGCTCAGTAGGAAAATTCGGTGGAGAAAAGAGACTGAGTAGCTTGGTTTACGCGGAAGACCAATCAAACTTCAAGACAAGAAGTTTGCACCACTTACGTAGGCCGCAGGCGCCCTCTCGAATAGCGAAAGGTGCCTCACCCTAGACACCTTCTCGAGTGGGTCTTAGCAGCCCAGGCATAATTAGTAAGCGTGGTGGGTTCCGCGCTCCAGATGGAGACTCAGCTGGAAGTTAAAGGGAAGAATGACAAGGAACTTTATGAATTGGAGCTCTAAGTTAACTCTTTGACAGAGAGAGCGAGATGGTGGTGGGGGACAGCCCCCAGTGAAATCAGAGGTGAGAGCACAAAGCAATACAGTAGGCTGACTCCGGTTTTTTGGGGGGGAGATGCTCGAGAATATCCGGGTGGACTCCTGAGGCTCGATCCCGCATTTGCGTATGCCGAGCCTCCTTCCTCATGACCTTTGTCCAGAGTGGAATGCCTCCCCGGCTCCCGGCACATGATCAGTGCATGCTCAGTCACGATATCAGTGCCTTCTCAGCCACGTGATCACTGACGGCACAGTCACGTGATCAGCGCCTCTCAGTCACGTGATCACCGTATGATAAACACGTGATCAGTGAACGACCAGCCACGTGATCACTGCATTTGCAGTCAGGTGGTCAGTTCCTGATCAGCCACCTGTTCAGTGCGTGCACAGTCCCCTGATCAGCGCCTGTCAGTCACTGATCACTGCCTGATAAACACGTGATCAGTGCCCGAACAGCCACGTCATCAGTGCATGCGCAGTCACGTGATCAGTGCATGATAGCCACGTGATCAGTGCGTGCACAGTCCCATGATCAGCGCCTGTCCGTCACTGATCATTGCCTGATAAACACGTGATCAGTGCATGATGAGCCATGTGATCAGTGCCTGATCAGCCACGTCATCAGTGCATGCGCAGTCACGTCATCAGTGCATGATAGCCACGTGATCAGTGCATGCTCAGTCACGTGATCTGTACTTGATCAGCCACGTGATCAGTGCCTGCAGAGTCACGTGATCAGGGCCTGCTGAGCTGCGTGATTCCTGTCGGCTCATCTGCTTGACAATTGCCAGCTGAGCTGCGTGATTCCTGCCTGGTCACGTGCTTGATTATTGCCAGTTGAGCAGCATGATTCGTCACTGCTGAGCTCCACGCTTATTGCCTGCTGATTGCGTGGTTCGTGTCTGCTCAGCTCTTTGAGTATCGCCTCCTGAGGTCCCTGTTCGGTCGCCACCTGCCGGGGACCAGCCCCAAATGATCCAGGGTATTCGAAGGAGAGATGGCCTAGGCGACTATTTATAGGCTAATCAGAGCTGTCAAGAATAATAGTATGAGGAGAGCTCAGTAGGAAAATTCGGTGGAGAAAAGAGACTGAGTAGCTTGGTTTACGCGGAAGACCAATCAAACTTCAAGACAAGAAGTTTGCACCACTTACGTAGGCCGCAGGTGCCCTCTCGAATAGCGAAAGGTTCCTCACCCTAGACACCTTCTCGAGTGGGTCTTAGCAGCCCAGGCATAATTAGTAAGCGTGGTGGGTTCCGCGCTCCAGATGGAGACTCAGCTGGAAGTTAAAGGGAAGAATGACAAGGAACTTTATGAATTGGAGCTGTAAGTTAACTCTTTGACAGAGAGAGCGAGATGGTGGTGGGGGACAGCCCCCAGTGAAATCAGAGGTGAGAGCACAAAGCAATACAGTAGGCAGACTCTGGTTTTTTTGGGGGAGATGCTCGAGAATATCCGGGTGGACTCCTGAGGCTCGATCCCGCATTTGCGTATGCCGAGCCTCCTTCCTCATGACCTTTGTCCAGAGTGGAATGCCTCCCCGGCTCCCGGCACATGATCAGTGCATGCTCAGTCACGATATCAGTGCCTGCTCAGCCACGTGATCACTGACGGCACAGTCACGTGATCAGCGCCTCTCAGTCACGTGATCACCGTATGATAAACACGTGATCAGTGAACGACCAGCCACGTGATCACTGCATTCGCGGTCAGGTGGTCAGTTCCTGATCAGCCACCTGATCAGTGCGTGCACAGTCCCCTGATCAGCGCCTGTCAGTCACTGATCACTGCCTGATAAACACGTGATCAGTGCCCGAACAGCCACGTCATCAGTGCATGCACAGTCACGTGATCAGTGCATGATAGCCACGTGATCAGTGCGTGCACAGTCCCATGATCAGCGCCTGTCAGTCACTGATCATTGCCTGATAAACACGTGATCAGTGCATGATGAGCCATGTGATCAGTGCCTGATCAGCCACGTCATCAGTGCATGCGCAGTCACGTCATCAGTGCATGATAGCCACGTGATCAGTGCATGCTCAGTCACGTGATCTGGACTTGATCAGCCACGTGATCAGTGCCTGCAGAGTCACGTGATCAGGGCCTGCTGAGCTGCGTGATTCCTGCCGGCTCATCTGCATGACAATTGCCAGCTGAGCTGCGTGATTCCTGTCGGCTCATCTGCTTGACAATTGCCAGCTGAGCTGCGTGATTCCTGACTGGTCACGTGCTTGATTATTGCCAGTTGAGCAGCATGATTCGTCACTGCTGAGCTCCACGCTTATTGCCTGCTGATTGCGTGGTTCGTGTCTGCTCAGCTCTTTGAGTATCGCCTCCTGAGGTCCCTGTTCGGTCGCCACCTGCCGGGGACCAGCCCCAACTGATCCAGGGTATTCGAAGGAGAGATGGCCTAGGCGACTATTTATAGGCTAATCAGAGCTGTCAAGAATAATAGTATGAGGAGAGCTCAGTAGGAAAATTCGGTGGAGAAAAGAGACTGAGTAGCTTGGTTTACGCGGAAGACCAATCAAACTTCAAGACAAGAAGTTTGCACCACTTACGTAGGCCGCAGGTGCCCTCTCGAATAGCGAAAGGTGCCTCACCCTAGACACCTTCTCGAGTGGGTCTTAGCAGCCCAGGCATAATTAGTAAGCGTGGTGGGTTCCGCGCTCCAGATGGAGACTCAGCTGGAAGTTAAAGGGAAGAATGACAAGGAACTTTATGAATTGGAGCTGTAAGTTAACTCTTTGACAGAGAGAGCGAGATGGTGGTGGGGGACAGCCCCCAGTGAAATCAGAGGTGAGAGCACAAAGCAATACAGTAGGCAGACTCTGGTTTTTTTGGGGGGGAGATGCTCGAGAATATCCGGGTGGACTCCTGAGGCTCGATCCCGCATTTGCGTATGCCGAGCCTCCTTCCTCATGACCTTTGTCCAGAGTGGAATGCCTCCCCGGCTCCCGGCACATGATCAGTGCATGCTCAGTCACGATATCAGTGCCTGCTAAGCCACGTGATCACTGACGGCACAGTCACGTGATCAGCGCCTCTCAGTCACGTGACCATCGTATGATAAACACGTGATCAGTGAACGACCAGCCACGTGATCACTGCATGCACGGTCAGGTGGTCAGTTCCTGATCAGCCACCTGATCAGTGCTTGCACAGTCCCCTGCTCAGCGCCTGTCAGTCACTGATCACTGCCTGATCACGTGATCAGTGCTCATCAGTGCATGCAGTCACGTGATCAGTGCATGATAGCCACGTGATCAGTGCGTGCACAGTCATGATCAGCGCCTGTCAATCAGCCTGACACGTGATCAGTGCATGTGCATGATCAGTGCATCAGCCACGTCATCAGTGCATGCGCAGTCACGTGATCAGTGCATGATAGCCACGTGATCAGTGCGTGCACATTCCCATGATCAGCGCCTGTCAGTCACTGATCATTGCCTGATAAACACGTGATCAGTGCATGATGAGCCATGTGATCAGTGCCTGATCAGCCACGTCATCAGTGCATGCGCAGTCACGTCATCAGTGCATGATAGCCACGTGATCAGTGCATGCTCAGTCACGTGATCTGGACTTGATCAGCCACGTGATCAGTGCCTGCAGAGTCACGTGATCAGGGCCTGCTGAGCTGCGTGATTCCTGCCGGCTCATCTGCATGACAATTGCCAGCTGAGCTGCGTGATTCCTGTCGGCTCATCTGCTTGACAATTGCCAGCTGAGCTGCGTGATTCCTGCCTGGTCACGTGCTTGATTATTGCCAGTTGAGCAGCATGATTCGTCACTGCTGAGCTCCACGCTTATTGCCTGCTGATTGCGTGGTTCGTGTCTGCTCAGCTCTTTGAGTATTGCCTCCTGAGGTCCCTGTTCGGTCGCCACCTGCCGGGGACAAGCCCCAACTGATCCAGGGTATTCGAAGGAGAGATGGCCTAGGCGACTATTTATAGGCTAATCAGAGCTGTCAAGAATAATAGTATGAGGAGAGCTCAGTAGGAAAATTCGGTGGAGAAAAGAGACTGAGTAGCTTGGTTTACGCGGAAGACCAATCAAACTTCAAGACAAGAAGTATGCACCACTTACGTAGGCCGCAGGTGCCCTCTCGAATAGCGAAAGGTGCCTCACCCTAGACACCTTCTCGAGTGGGTCTTAGCAGCCCAGGCATAATTAGTAAGCGTGGTGGGTTCCGCGCTCCAGATGGAGACTCAGCTGGAAGTTAAAGGGAAGAATGACAAGGAACTTTATGAATTGGAGCTGTAAGTTAACTCTTTGACAGAGAGAGCGAGATGGTGGTGGGGGACAGCCCCCAGTGAAATCAGAGGTGAGAGCACAAAGCAATACAGTAGGCAGACTCTGGTTTTTTTGGGGGGGAGATGCTCGAGAATATCCGGGTGGACTCCTGAGGCTCGATCCCGCATTTGCGTATGCCGAGCCTCCTTCCTCATGACCTTTGTCCAGAGTGGAATGCCTCCCCGGCTACCGGCACATGATCAGTGCATGCTCAGTCACGATATCAGTGCCTGCTCAGCCACGTGATCACTGACGGCACAGTCACGTGATCAGCGCCTCTCAGTCACGTGATCACCGTATGATAAACACGTGATCAGTGAACGACCAGCCACGTGATCACTGCATGCGCAGTTAGGTGGTCAGTTCCTGATCAGCCACCTGATCAGTGCGTGCACAGTCCCCTGATCAGCGCCTGTCAGTCACTGTTCACTGCCTGATAAACACGTGATCAGTGCCCGAACAGCCACGTCATCAGTGCATGCGCAGTCACGTGATCAGTGCATGATAGCCACGTGATCAGTGCGTGCACATTCCCATGATCAGCGCCTGTCAGTCACTGATCATTGCCTGATAAACACGTGATCAGTGCATGATGAGCCATGTGATCAGTGCCTGATCAGCCACGTCATCAGTGCATGTGCAGTCACGTCATCAGTGCATGATAGCCACGTGATCAGTGCATGCTCAGTCACGTGATCTGTACTTGATCAGCCACGTGATCAGTGCCTGCAGAGTCACGTGATCAGGGCCTGCTGAGCTGCGTGATTCCTGCCGGCTCATCTGCATGACAATTGCCAGCTGAGCTGCGTGATTCCTGTCGGCTCATCTGCTTGACAATTGCCAGCTGAGCTGCGTGATTCCTGCCTGGTCACGTGCTTGATTATTGCCAGTTGAGCAGCATGATTCGTCACTGCTGAGCTCCACGCTTATTGCCTGCTGATTGCGTGGTTCGTGTCTGCTCAGCTCTTTGAGTATCGCCTCCTGAGGTCCCTGTTCGGTCGCCACCTGCCGTGGACAAGCCCCAACTGATCCAGGGTATTCGAAGGAGAGATGGCCTAGGCGACTATTTATAGGCTAATCAGAGCTGTCAAGAAAAATAGTATGAGGAGACCTCAGTAGGAAAATTCGGTGGAGAAAAGAGACTGAGTAGCTTGGTTTACGCGGAAGACCAATCAAACTTCAAGACAAGAAGTTTGCACCACTTACGTAGGCCGCAGGCGCCCTCTCGAATAGCGAAAGGTGCCTCACCCTAGACACCTTCTCGAGTGGGTTTTAGCAGCCCAGGCATAATTAGTAAGCGTGGTGGGTTCCGCGCTCCAGATGGAGACTCAGCTGGAAGTTAAAGGGAAGAATGACAAGGAACTTTATGAATTGGAGCTGTAAGTTAACTCTTTGACAGAGAGAGCGAGATGGTGGTGGGGGACAGCCCCCAGTGAAATCAGAGGTGAGAGCACAAAGCAATACAGTAGGCAGACTCTGGTTTTTTTGGGGGGGAGATGCTCGAGAATATCCGGGTGGACTCCTGAGGCTCGATCCCGCATTTGCGTATGCCGAGCCTCCTTCCTCATGACCTTTGTCCAGAGTGGAATGCCTCCCCGGCTCCCGGCACATGATCAGTGCATGCTCAGTCACGATATCAGTGCCTGCTCAGCCACGTGATCACTGACGGCACAGTCACGTGATCAGCGCCTCTCAGTCACGTGATCACCGTATGATAAACACGTGATCAGTGAACGACCAGCCACGTGATCACTGCATTCGCGGTCAGGTGGTCAGTTCCTGATCAGCCACCTGATCAGTGCGTGCACAGTCCCCTGATCAGCGCCTGTCAGTCACTGATCACTGCCTGATAAACACGTGATCAGTGCCCGAACAGCCACGTCATCAGTGCATGCGCAGTCACGTGATCAGTGCATGATAGCCACGTGATCAGTGCGTGCACAGTCCCATGATCAGCGCCTGTCAGTCACTGATCATTGCCTGATAAACACGTGATCAGTGCATGATGAGCCATGTGATCAGTGCCTGATCAGCCACGTCATCAGTGCATGCGCAGTCACGTCATCAGTGCATGATAGCCACGTGATCAGTGCATGCTCAGTCACGTGATCTGTACTTGATCAGCCACGTGATCAGTGCCTGCAGAGTCACGTGATCAGGGCCTGCTGAGCTGCGTGATTCCTGCCGGCTCATCTGCATGACAATTGCCAGCTGAGCTGCGTGATTCCTGTCGGCTCATCTGCTTGACAATTGCCAGCTGAGCTGCGATTCCTGCCTGGTCACGTGCTTGATTATTGCCAGCTGAGCAGCATGATTCGTCACTGCTGAGCTCCACGCTTATTGCCTGCTGATTGCGTGGTTCGTGTCTGCTCAGCTCTTTCAGTATCGCCTCCTGAGGTCCCTGTTCGGTCGCCACCTGCCGGGGACAAGCCCCAACTGATCCAGGGTATTCGAAGGAGAGATGGCCTAGGCGACTATTTATAGGCTAATCACAGCTGACAAGAATAATAGTATGAGGAGAGCTCAGTAGGAAAATTCGGTGGAGAAAAGAGACTGAGTAGCTTGGTTTACGCGGAAGACCAATCAAACTTCAAGACAAGAAGTTTGCACCACTTACGTAGGCCGCAGGCGCCCTCTCGAATAGCGAAAGGTGCCTCACCCTAGACACCTTCTCGAGTGGGTTTTAGCAGCCCAGGCATAATTAGTAAGCGTGGTGGGTTCCGCGCTCCAGATGGAGACTCAGCCTGAAGTTAAAGGGAAGAATGACAAGGAACTTTATGAATTGGAGCTGTAAGTTAACTCTTTGACAGAGAGAGCGAGATGGTGGTGGGGGACAGCCCCCAGTGAAATCAGAGGTGAGAGCACAAAGCAATACAGTAGGCAGACTCCGGTTTTTTTGGGGGGAGATGCTCGAGAATATCCGGGTGGACTCCTGAGGCTCGATCCCGCATTTGCGTATGCCGAGCCTCCTTCCTCATGACCTTTGTCCAGAGTGGAATGCCTCCCCGGCTCCCGGCACATGATCAGTGCATGCTCAGTCACGATATCAGTGCCTGCTCAGCCACGTGATCACTGACGGCACAGTCACGTGATCAGCGCCTCTCAGTCACGTGATCACCGTATGATAAACACGTGATCAGTGAACGACCAGCCACGTGATCACTGCATTCGCGGTCAGGTGGTCAGGTCCTGATCAGCCACCTGATCAGTGCGTGCACAGTCCCCTGATCAGCGCCTGTCAGTCACTGATCACTGCCTGATAAACACGTGATCAGTGCCCGAACAGCCACGTCATCAGTGCATGCGCAGTCACGTGATCAGTGCATGATAGCCACGTGATCAATGCGTGCACAGTCCCATGATCAGCGCCTGTCAGTCACTGATCATTGCCTGATAAACACGTGATCAGTGCATGATGAGCCATGTGATCAGTGCCTGATCAGCCACGTCATCAGTGCATGCGCAGTCACGTCATCAGTGCATGATAGCCACGTGATCAGTGCATGCTCAGTCACGTGATCTGTACTTGATCAGCCACGTGATCAATGCCTGCAGAGTCACGTGATCAGGGCCTGCTGAGCTGCGTGATTCCTGCCGGCTCATCTGCATGACAATTGCCATCTGAGCTGCGTGATTCCTGTCGGCTCATCTGCTTGACAATTGCCAGCTGAGCTGCGTGATTCCTGCCTGGTCACGTGCTTGATTATTGCCAGTTGAGCAGCATGATTCGTCACTGCTGAGCTCCATGCTTATTGCCTGCTGATTGCGTGGTTCGTGTCTGCTCAGCTCTTTGAGTATTGCCTCCTGAGGTCCCTGTTCGGTCGCCACCTGCCGGGGACAAGCCCCAACTGATCCAGGGTATTCGAAGGAGAGATGGCCTAGGCGACTATTTATAGGCTAATCAGAGCTGTCAAGAATAATAGTATGAGGAGAGCTCAGTAGGAAAATTCGGTGGAGAAAAGAGACTGAGTAGCTTGGTTTACGCGGAAGACCAATCAAACTTCAAGACAAGAAGTTTGCACCACTTACGTAGGCCGCAGGCGCCCTCTCGAACAGCGAAAGGTGCCTCACCCTAGACACCTTCTCGAGTGGGTCTTAGCAGCCCAGGCATAATTAGTAAGCGTGGTGGGTTCCGCGCTCCAGATGGAGACTCAGCTGGAAGTTAAAGGGAAGAATGACAAGGAACTTTATGAATTGGAGCTGTAAGTTAACTCTTTGACAGAGAGAGCGAGATGGTGGTGGGGGACAGCCCCCAGTGAAATCAGAGGTGAGAGCACAAAGCAATACAGTAGGCAGACTCTGGTTTTTTTGGGGGGGAGATGCTCGAGAATATCCGGGTGGACTCCTGAGGCTCGATCCCGCATTTGCGTATGCCGAGCCTCCTTCCTCATGACCTTTGTCCAGAGTGGAATGCCTCCCCGGCTCCCGGCACATGATCAGTGCATGCTCAGTCACGATATCAGTGCCTGCTCAGCCACGTGATCACTGACGGCACAGTCACGTGATCAGCGCCTCTCAGTCACGTGATCACCGTATGATAAACACGTGATCAGTGAACGACCAGCCACGTGATCACTGCATGCGCAGTCAGGTGGTCAGTTCCTGATCAGCCACCTGATCAGTGCGTGCACAGTCCCCTGATCAGCGCCTGTCAGTCACTGTTCACTGCCTGATAAACACGTGATCAGTGCCTGAACAGCCACGTCATCAGTGCATGCGCAGTCACGTGATCAGTGCATGATAGCCACGTGATCAGTGCGTGCACATTCCCATGATCAGCGCCTGTCAGTCACTGATCATTGCCTGATAAACACGTGATCAGTGCATGATGAGCCATGTGATCAGTGCCTGATCAGCCACGTCATCAGTGCATGTGCAGTCACGTCATCAGTGCAAGATAGCCACGTGATCAGTGCATGCTCAGTCACGTGATCTGTACTTGATCAGCCACGTGATCAGTGCCTGCAGAGTCACGTGATCAGGGCCTGCTGAGCTGCGTGATTCCTACCGGCTCATCTGCATGACAATTGCCAGCTGAGCTGGGTGATTCCTCTCGGCTCATCTGCTTGACAATTGCCAGCTTAGCTGCGTGATTCCTGCCTGGTCACCTGCTTGATTATTGCCAGTTGAGCAGCATGATTCGTCACTGCTGAGCTCCACGCTTATTGCCTGCTGATTGCGTGGTTCGTGTCTGCTCAGCTCTTTGAGTATCGCCTCCTGAGGTCCCTGTTCGGTCGCCACCTGCCGGGGACAAGCCCCAACTGATCCAGGGTATTCGAAGGAGAGATGGCCTAGGCGACTATTTATAGGCTAATCACAGCTGACAAGAATAATAGTATGAGGAGAGCTCAGTAGGAAAATTCGGTGGAGAAAAGAGACTGAGTAGCTTGGTTTACGCGGAAGACCAATCAAACTTCAAGACAAGAAGTTTGCACCACTTACGTAGGCCGCAGGTACCCTCTCGAACAGCGAAAGGTGCCTCACCCTAGACACCTTCTCGAGTGGGTCTTAGCAGCCCAGGCATAATTAGTAAGCGTGGTGGGTTCCGCGCTCCAGATGGAGACTCAGCCTGAAGTTAAAGGGAAGAATGACAAGGAACTTTATGAATTGGAGCTGTAAGTTAACTCTTTGACAGAGAGAGTGAGATGGTGGTGGGGGACAGCCCCCAGTGAAATCAGAGGTGAGAGCACAAAGCAATACAGTAGGCAGACTCTGGTTTTTTTGGGGGGGAGATGCTCGGGAATATCCGGGTGGACTCCTGAGGCTCGATCCCGCATTTGCGTATGCCGAGCCTCCTTCCTCATGAGCTTTGTCCAGAGTGGAATGCCTCCCCGGCTCCCGGCACATGATCAGTGCATGCTCAGTCACGATATCAGTGCCTGCTCAGCCACGTGATCACTGACGGCACAGTCACGTGATCAGCGCCTCTCAGTCACGTGATCACCGTATGATAAACACGTGATCAGTGAACGACCAGCCACGTGATCACTGCATGCGCAGTCAGGTGGTCAGGTCCTGATCAGCCACCTGATCAGTGGGTGCACAGTCCCCTGATCAGCGCCTGTCAGTCACTGATTACTGCCTGATAAACACGTGATCAGTGCCCGAATAGCCACGTCATCAGTGCATGTGCAGTCACGTGATCAGTGCATGATAGCCACGTGATCAATGCCTGCACAGTCCCATGATCAGCGCCTGTCAGTCACTGATCATTGCCTGATAAACACGTGATCAGTGCATGATGAGCCATGTGATCAGTGCCTGATCAGCCACGTCATCAGTGCATGCGCAGTCACGTCATCAGTGCATGATAGCCACGTGATCAGTGCATGCTCAGTCACGTGATCTGTACTTGATCAGCCACGTGATCAATGCCTGCAGAGTCACATGATCAGGGCCTGCTGAGCTGCGTGATTCCTGCCGGCTCATCTGCATGACAATTGCCATCTGAGCTGCGTGATTCCTGTCGGCTCATCTGCTTGACAATTGCCAGCTGAGCTGCGTGATTCCTGCCTGGTCACCTGCTTGATTATTGCCAGTTGAGCAGCATGATTCGTCACTGCTGAGCTCCACGCTTATTGCCTGCTGATTGTGTGGTTCGTGTCTGCTCAGCTCTTTGAGTATCGCCTCCTGAGGTCCCTGTTCGGTCGCCACCTGCCGGGGACAAGCCCCAACTGATCCAGGGTATTCGAAGGAGAGATGGCCTAGGCGACTATTTATAGGCTAATCAGAGCTGTCAAGAATAATAGTATGAGGAGAGCTCAGTAGGAAAATTCGGTGGAGAAAAGAGACTGAGTAGCTTGGTTTACGCGGAAGACCAATCAAACTTCAAGACAAGAAGTTTGCACCACTTACGTAGGCCGCAGGCGCCCTCTCGAATAGCGAAAGGTGCCTCACCCTAGACACCTTCTCGAGTGGGTCTTAGCAGCCCAGGCATAATTAGTAAGCGTGGTGGGTTCCGCGCTCCAGATGGAGACTCAGCTGGAAGTTAAAGGGAAGAATGACAAGGAACTTTATGAATTGGAGCTCTAAGTTAACTCTTTGACAGAGAGAGCGAGATGGTGGTGGGGGACAGCCCCCAGTGAAATCAGAGGTGAGAGCACAAAGCAATACAGTAGGCAGACTCTGGTTTTTTTGGGGGGGAGATGCTCGAGAATATCCGGGTGGACTCCTGAGGCTCGATCCCGCATTTGCGTATGCCGAGCCTCCTTCCTCATGACCTTTGTCCAGAGTGGAATGCCTCCCCGGCTCCCGGCACATGATCAGTGCATGCTCAGTCACGATATCAGTGCCTTCTCAGCCACGTGATCACTGACGGCACAGTCACGTGATCAGCGCCTCTCAGTCACGTGATCACCGTATGATAAACACGTGATCAGTGAACGACCAGCCACGTGATCACTGCATGCGCAGTCAGGTGGTCAGTTCCTGATCAGCCACCTGATCAGTGCGTGCACAGTCCCCTGATCAGCGCCTGTCAGTCACTGATCACTGCCTGATAAACACGTGATCAGTGCCCGAACAGCCACGTCATCAGTGCATGCGCAGTCACGTGATCAGTGCATGATAGCCACGTGATCAGTGCGTGCACAGTGCCATGATCAGCGCCTGTCAGTCACTTATCATTGCCTGATAAACACGTGATCAGTGCATGATGAGCCATGTGATCAATGCCTGATCAGCCACGTCATCAGTGCATGCGCAGTCACGTCATCAGTGCATGATAGCCACGTGATCAGTGCATGCTCAGTCACGTGATCTGTACTTGATCAGCCACGTGATCAGTGCCTGCAGAGTCACGTGATCAGGGCCTGCTGAGCTGCGTGATTCCTGTCGGCTCATCTGCTTGACAATTGCCAGCTGAGCTGCGTGATTCCTGCCTGGTCACCTGCTTGATTATTGCCAGTTGAGCAGCATGATTCGTCACTGCTGAGCTCCACGCTTATTGCCTGCTGATTGCGTGGTTCGTGTCTGCTCAGCTCTTTGAGTATCGCCTCCTGAGGTCCCTGTTCGGTCGCCACCTGCCGGGGACCAGCCCATAATGATCCAGGGTATTCGAAGGAGAGATGGCCTAGGCGACTATTTATAGGCTAATCAGAGCTGTCAAGAATAATAGTATGAGGAGAGCTCAGTAGGAAAATTCGGTGGAGAAAAGAGACTGAGTAGCTTGGTTTACGCGGAAGACCAATCAAACTTCAAGACAAGAAGTTTGCACCACTTACGTAGGCCGCAGGCGCCCTCTCGAATAGCGAAAGGTTCCTCACCCTAGACACCTTCTCGAGTGGGTCTTAGCAGCCCAGGCATAATTAGTAAGCGTGGTGGGTTCCGCGCTCCAGATGGAGACTCAGCTGGAAGTTAAAGGGAAGAATGACAAGGAACTTTATGAATTGGAGCTGTAAGTTAACTCTTTGACAGAGAGAGCGAGATGGTGGTGGGGGACAGCCCCCAGTGAAATCAGAGGTGAGAGCACAAAGCAATACAGTAGGCAGACTCTGGTTTTTTTGGGGGGGAGATGCTCGAGAATATCCGGGTGGACTCCTGAGGCTCGATCCCGCATTTGCGTATGCCGAGCCTCCTTCCTCATGACCTTTGTCCAGAGTGGAATGCCTCCCCGGCTCCCGGCACATGATCAGTGCATGCTCAGTCACGATATCAGTGCCTGCTCAGCCACGTGATCACTGACGGCACAGTCACGTGATCAGCGCCTCTCAATCACGTGATCACCGTATGATAAACACGTGATCAGTGAACGACCAGCCACGTGATCACTGCATGCGCAGTCAGGTGGTCAGTTCCTGATCAGCCACCTGATCAGTGCGTGCACAGTCCCCTGATCAGCGCCTGTCAGTCACTGATCACTGCCTGATAAACACGTGATCAGTGCCCGAACAGCCACGTCATCAGTGCATGCGCAGTCACGTGATCAGTGCATGATAGCCACGTGATCAGTGCGTGCACAGTCCCTTGATCAGCGCCTGTCAGTCACTGATCATTGCCTGATAAACACGTGATCAGTGCATGATGAGCCTTGTGATCAGTGCCTGATCAACCACGTCATCAGTGCATGATAGCCACGTGATCAGTGCATGCTCAGTCACGTGATCTGTACTTGATCAGCCACGTGATCAATGCCTGCAGAGTCACGTGATCAGGGCCTGCTGAGCTGCGTGATTCCTGCCGGCTCATCTGCATGACAATTGCCATCTGAGCTGCGTGATTCCTGTCGGCTCATCTGCTTGACAATTGCCAGCTGAGCTGCGTGATTCCTGCCTGGTCAGGTGCTTGATTATTGCCAGTTGAGCAGCATGATTCGTCACTGCTGAGCTCCACGCTTATTGCCTGCTGATTGCGTGGTTCGTGTCTGCTCAGCTCTTTGAGTATCGCCTCCTGAGGTCCCTGTTCGGTCGCCACCTGCCGGGGACAAGCCCCAACTGATCCAGGGTATTCGAAGGAGAGATGGCCTAGGCGACTATTTATAGGCTAATCAGAGCTGTCAAGAATAAGAGTATGAGGAGAGCTCAGTAGGAAAATTCGGTGGAGAAAAGAGACTGAGTAGCTTGGTTTACGCGGAAGACCAATCAAACTTCAAGACAAGAAGTTTGCACCACTTACGTAGGCCGCAGGTGCCCTCTCGAATAGCAAAAGGTGCCTCACCCTAGACACATTCTCGAGTGGGTCTTAGCAGCCCAGGCATAATTAGTAAGCGTGGTGGGTTCCGCGCTCCAGATGGAGACTCAGCTGGAAGTTAAAGGGAAGAATGACAAGGAACTTTATGAATTGGAGCTGTAAGTTAACTCTTTGACAGAGAGAGCGAGATGGTGGTGGGGGACAGCCCCCAGTAAAATCAGAGGTGAGAGCACAAAGCAATACAGTAGGCAGACTCCGTTTTTTTGGGGGGGGAGATGCTCGAGAATATCCGGGTGGACTCCTGAGGCTCGATCCCGCATTTGCGTATGCCGAGCCTCCTTCCTCATGACCTTTGTCCAGAGTGGAATGCCTCCCCGGCTCCCGGCACATGATCAGTGCATGCTCAGTCACGATATCAGTGCCTGCTCAGCCACGTGATCACTGACGGCACAGTCACGTGATCAGCGCCTCTCAGTCACGTGATCACCGTATGATAAACACGTGATCAGTGAACGACCAGCCACGTGATCACTGCATGCGCAGTCAGGTGGTCAGTTCCTGATCAGCCACCTGATCAGTGCGTGCACAGTCCCCTGATCAGCGCCTGTCAGTCACTGATCACTGCCTGATAAACACGTGATCAGTGCCCGAACAGCCACGTCATCAGTGCATGCGCAGTCACGTCTTCAGTGCATGATAGCCACGTGATCAGTTCATGATCAGTCACGTGATAGGTGTGTGATCAGCCACGTGAACAGTGCATGCTCAGTCACGTGATCAGGGCCTGCTCTGCTGCGTGATTTCTGTCTGCTCATCTGCTTGACAATTGCCAGCTGAGCTTCACGATTCCTGCTTGTCATCTCCTTGACAATTGCCACCTGTGCTGCGTAATTCCTGCCTGCTCATCTACTTGATTATTGCCAGCTGAGCAGCATGATTTCTCAAAGGTGAGTTCCATGATTATTGCCTGCTGACTGATTCCTGCCTACTCAGCTCTATGTTCATTGCCTCCAGAGGCACATGATCAGTGTATGACACCAAACATGATCAGCACATGATCAGTCACATGATCAATGCATGATAAGCCAGGTGATCAGTGCATGATCAATTACGTGATCACTGCATGATCAGTCATGTGACCAGTACATGGTAGCTGCGTGATCATTGCATGATCAGCCACGTGAGCAGTGCATGATCAGCCGCGTGATCAGTGCATGATCAATCTCGTGATCAGTGCATGATCAGTCATGTGACCAGTACATGGTAGCTACGTGATCATTGCATGATCAGCCACGTGATCAGTGCATGATAGCCACGTGATCAGGCCATGATAGCCACGTGATCAGTACATGATCAGTCATGTGATATGTGTGTGATGAGCCACGTGATCAGTGCATGATATCCATATAATCAGTGCATGATAGCCACGTGATCACTTCAAGATTAGTCACGTGAGCTGTGCATGACTAGGCACGATGAGTGCATGATGTCCACGTGATCAGTACATTATAGCCATGTGGTCAGTGCATGAGAGCCACGTGATCATTGCATGGTCAGTCACGTGATACATGTGTGATCAGCCACGTGATCAGTGCATGATGAGCCACGTGATCAGTGAAGGATCAATTACATGATCATTGCATGATCAGTCACGTGACCAGTACATGGTTGCTACGTGATCATTGCATTATCAGCCACGTGAGCAGAGCATGATAGCCACGTGATCAGTGCATGAGCAGTCATGTGATCAGTACATGATCAGTCACGTGAACAGTGCATGATCATTTACGTTATCTGTGCATGATCAGTCACCTGACCAGTATATGGTAGCTACGTGATCATTGCATGACGATCCACGGAGCAGTGCATGGTAGCCACGTGATGTGTGCATGATCAGTTACGTGTGCAGAGTATGATCAGCCTCGTGATCAGTGCATGAGTTCCCCGTGATCACTGCATGATCAGTCACGTGACAGGTGTGTGATCAGCCACGTGAACAGTGCATGTTCAGCCACGTGATCAGTGCATGATCAGCCACGTGATCAGTGCATGATATCCAAGTGATCAGTGCATGCTCAGTCACGTGTTCAGGGCCTGCTGAGCTGCGTGATTACTGTCTGCTCATCTGCTTGACAATTGCCAGCTGAGCTGCACGATTCATGCCTGTCCTCTGCTTGACAATTGCCAGCAGTGCTGGGTAATTCCTGCCTGCTCACCTGCTTGATTATTGCCAGCTGAGCAGCATGATTCCTCACAGCTGAGTTCCATGAGTATTGCCTGCTGACTGTTTGATTCGTGCCTACTCAGCTCTTTGATTATTGCCTCCAGAGACACATGATCATTGTATGATAGCAAACATGATCAGCGCATGATCAGTCACATGATCAGCGCCATTAAGTCATGTGATCACTACATGATAGTCATATGATCAGTCCATGCTCAGTCAGAGTATCAGTGCATGATCAGCCACGTGATCAGTGCATGATAGCCACGTGATCATTGCATGAGAGCCACGTGATCAGTGCATGATCAGCCAGGTGATCAGTGCATGATAGCTACGTTATCAGTGCATGATTAGTCAGGTGATCTGTGCACGACCAGGCAGGTGATCAGTGTATGAGCAGCCACGTGAACAGTGCATGATAGCCACGTGATCAGTGCAAGGTCAGTCACCTGATGGGTGTATGATCAGTCACGTGACCGGTACATGGTAGCTACATGATCATTGCATGATCAGCCACGTGAGTAGTGCATGATAGCCAAGTGATCAGTGCATGATCAGTCAAGTGAGCAGTGCATGATCAGTCATGTGACCAGTACATGGTAGCTGCGTGGCCAGTGCATTATAGCCACGTGATAAATGCATGATAAGCCACGTGATCAGTGCATGATCAAGCACGTGATCAGTGCATATGCAGCCACGTGATTAGTGCATGACCAGGCACGTGATAAATGTATGACCAGCCAAGTGATCAGTGCATGATAGCCACGTGATCAGTGCATGATCAATCACGTGATTAGTGCATGATCAGTTACGTGACCAGTGTATGATCAGCCACGTGGCCAGTGTATCATCAGCCACATGATCAGTGCATGATCAATTATGTGATCAGTGCATGATCAGTCACGTGACCAGTACATGGTAGCTACGTGAACATTGCATGATCAGCCACGTGATCAGTGCATGATAGCCACGGGATCAGTGCATGATCAGTCACGTGATCAGTGCATAATCAGTCACGTGAACAGTGCATGATAAATCACCTGATCAGTGCATGATCAATTACGTGATCAGTGCATGATCACTCACGTGACCAGGACATGTTAGCTACGTGATCATTGCATGATCAGCCTCGTCAGCAGTGCATGATAGCCACGTGATCAGTGCATGCTCAGTTTCGGGAGCAGAATATGATAAGCCACTTGATCAGTGCATGAAAGCCACGTGATCACTGCATGATCTGTCACATGATCAGTGTATGGTCATCCACATGTTCATTGCATGGGCAGTCATGTGATCAGTGCGTGATATAGACGTGATCAGTGCATGATGAGTCTCGTGATCAGTGTATGATCAACCACGTGATCAGTGTACGATAGCCAGGTAATGAGTGCATGATAGCCAGATGATCAGGGCATTATCAATCAGGTGATCAGTGTATGATCAGCCAAGTAATCAGTGCATGGTAGCCAACAGCTCAGAGGATGATCAGTCACGTGGTCAGTGCATGATCAGTCACGTGATCAGTGCATGATCAATTACGTGATCAGTGCATGATCAGTCATGTGACAAGTACATGGTAGCTGTGTGATATTTGCGTGATCAGCCACGTGAGCAGTGCATGATAGCCACGTGAGCAGTGCATGATCAGCCACGTGATCAGTGCATGATCAGTCAAGTGATCAGTGCATGATCAGTCACGTGATCAGTACATGGTAGCTACGTGATCATTGCATGACTAGCCACGGAGCAGTGCATGATAGCCACGTGATGTGTGCATGATCAGCTACGTGAGCAGAGTATGATCAGCCACGTGATCAGTGCATGAGTTCCCCGTGATCACTGCATGATCAGTCACATGACAGGTTCGTGATCAGCCACGTGAACAGTGCATGTTCAGCCACGTGATCAGTTCATGATCAGCCACGTGATCAGTGCATGATATACAAGTGAGCAGTGCATGATCAATCACGTGATCAGTGTATGATCAGCCACGTGAACAGTGCATGCTCAGTCACGTGATCAGGGCCTGCTGAGCTGCGTGATTACTGTCTGCTCATCTGCTTGACAATTGCCAGCTGAGCTGCACGATTCCTGCCTGTCATCTGCTTGACAATTGCCAGCTGTGCTGCGTAATTCCTGCCTGCTCAGCTGCTTGATTATTGCCAGCTGAGCAGCATGATTCCTCACAGGTGAGTTCCATGTGTATTGCCTGCTGACTGTTTGATTCGTGCCTACTCAGCTCTTTGTTTATTGCGTCCAGAGGCACATGATCAGTGTATGATAGCAAACATGATCAGTGCATGATCTGTCACATGATCAGCGCCATTAAGTCACGTGATCACTACATGATAGTCATGTGATCAGTCCATGCTTAGTCACGGTATCAGTGCATGATCAGCCACGTGATCAGTGCATGATAGCCACGTGATCATTGCATGATAGCCACGTGATCAGTGCATGGTCAGTCATCTGATGGGTGTATGATTAGTCACGTGACCGATACATGGTAGCTACATGATCATTGCATGATCAGCCACGTGGGTAGTGCATGATAGCCACGTGATCAGTGCATTATCAGTCACGAGATCTGTGCATGATCAGTCATGTGACCAGTACATGGTAGCTACATGATCATTGCATGATTAGCTACGTGAGCAGTGCGTTATAGCCACGTGATCAGTGCAAGTTCAGCCACGTGATCAGTGCATGATCAGTCACGTGATCAGTGCATGATCAGCCACGTGATCAGTGCATGATCAGTCACGTGATCAGTGCATGATCAGCCACATGATCAGTGCATGATATCCACGTGATCTGTGCATGACCAGGCACGTGATCAGTGTATGATCAGACATGTGATCAGTGCATGATAGCCACGTGATCAGTGCATGATCAATTACGTTACCATTGCATGATCAGTCACGTGACCAGTGCATGTTAGCAACTTGATCATTGCAGAATCAACCACGTGAGCACCGCTTGAAATAAACGTGATCAGTGCATGATCAGCTACATGAGCAGAGTATGATCAGGCACGTGATCAGTGCATGATCAGACACTTGATCAGTGCATGATCAGTCACGTGACAGGTGTGTGATAAGCCACGTGAACATTGCATATTCAGCCACGTGATCAGTGCATGATATCCACGTGATCAGTGCATAATCAGTTACGTGAACAGTGTATGATCAGCCACGTGAGCAGTGCATGGTCAGACACGTGAACAGTGTATGATCAAACACGTGATCAGTGTATGATATCCACGTGATCAGTGCATGATCAGTCTCGTGAACAGTGCATGATCAGTCACGTGATCAGTGTATGATCAGCCACGTGATCAGTGCATGATCAGCCACATGATCAGTGCATGATCAGCCACGTCATCAGTGCATGATAGCCACGCGAGCAGTGCATACAATTACGTGATCAGTGCATGCGCAATCACGTGATCTGTGCAAGAGAGCCACGTGATCAGTGCATGATCATTCACGTGATAGGTGTGTGATCAGCGACGTCAACAGTGCATGCTCAGTCACGTGATCAGGGCCTGCTGAGCTTCGTGATTACTGTCTGCTCATCTGCTTGACAATTGCCAGTTGAGCTGTATGATTCCTGCCTGTCATCTCCTTGACAATTGCCACCTGTGCTGCATAATTCCTGCCTGCTCATCTACTTGATTATTCCAGCTGAGCAGCATGATTTCTCAGAGCTGAGTTCCATGATTATTGCCTACTGATTCCTGCCTACTCAGCTCTTTGTTCATTGCCTCCAGAGGCACATGATCAGTGTATGACAGCAAACATGATCAGCACATGATGAATCACATAATCAATGCATGATAAGCCAGGTGATCAGTGCATGAATAATTACGTGATCAGTGCATGATCAGTCCTGTGACCAGTACATGGTAGCTGCGTGATCATTGCATGATCAGCCACGTGAGCAGTGCATGATAGCCACGTGATCAGTGCATGATCAGCCACGTGATCAGTGCATGATCAGTCACGTGATCAGTGCATGATCAGCCACGTGATCAGTGCATGGTAGCTACGTGATTATTGCATGATCAGCCACGTGATGTGCGCATGATCAGTTACGTGAGCACAGTATGATCAGCCACGTGATCAGTGCATGAGTGCCACGTGATTAGTGCATGATATGTCACGTGACAGGTGTGTTATCATCCACGTGAACAGTGCATGTTCAGCGACGTATTCAGTGCATGATAGCCACGTGATCAGTGCATGATCAGTTACGTGAGCAGTGTATGATCAGCCACGTTATCAGTGCATGGTCAGACACGTGAACAGTGTATGATCATCCACGTGAACAGTGCATGCTCAGTCACGTGATCAGGGCCTGCTGAGCTGCGTGATTACTGTCTGCTCATCTGTTTGACAATTGCCAGCTTAGCTGCATGATTCCTGCCTGTCATCTGCTTGACAGTTGCCAGCTGTGCTGCGTAATTCCTGCCTGCTCAGCTGCTTGATTATTGCCAGCTGAGCAGCATGATTCCTCACAGCTGAGTTCCATGATTATTGCCTGCTGACTGTATGATTCGTGCCTACTCAGCTCTTTGTTTATTGCCTCCAGAGGCACATGATCAGTGTATGATAGCAAACATGATCAGCGCATGATCAGTCACATGATAAGCGCCATTAAGTCACGTGATCACTACATGATAGTCATGTGATCAGTCCATGCTCAGTCACGTTATCAGTGCATGATAGCCACGTGATCAGTGCATGATCAGTCACCTGATGGGTGTATGAACATTCACGTGACCTGTATATGGTAGCTACATGATCATTGCATGATCAGCCACGTGAGTAGTGCATGATAGCCACGTGATCACTGCATGATCAGCCACGTGATCAGTGCATGTTCAGAAACGAGATCAGTGCATGATCAGTCACTTGAGCAGTGCATGATCAGCCACGTGATCAGTGCATGACCAGGCACGTGATCAGTGTATGTCCAGCCAAGTAATCAGTGAATTATAGCCACGTGAACAGTGCATGATCAGTCACGTGATAGGTGTGTGATCATCCACGTGAACAGTGCATGCTCAGTCACGTGATCAGGGCCTGCTGAGCTGAGTGATTACTGTCTGCTCATCTGCTTGACCATTTCCAGCTGAGCTGCACGATTCCTGCCTGTCATCTCCTTGACAATTACCACCTGTTCTGCGTAATTATTGCCTGCTCATCTACTTGATTATTGCCAGCTGAGCAGCATGATTTCTCAGAGCTGAGTTCCATGATTATAGCCTACTGACTGATTCCTGCCTACTCAGCTCTATGTTCATTGCCTCCAGAGGCACATGATCAGTGTGTGACAACAAACATGATCAGCACATGATCAGTCACATGATGAATGCATGGTAAGCCAGGTGATCAGTGCATGATCAATTATGTGATCAGTGCATGATCAGTCATGTGAGCAGTACATGGTAGCTGTGTGATCATTGCATGATCAGCCACGTGAGCAGTGCATGATAGCCACGTGATCAGTGCATGATCAGTCACGTGATCTGTGCATGATCAGTCACGTGATCTGTGCATGATCAGTCACTTGATCAGTGCATGATCAGTTACCTGATCAGTGCATGATCAGTCACGTGACCAGTGCATGGTAGCTACGTGATCATTGCATGATCAGCCACGTGATCAGTGCATGATAGCCACGTGATCAGTGCATGATAGCCACGTGATCAGTGCATGATCAGTCACCTGATACGTGTGTGATCAGCCACGTGATCAGTGCATGTTATCCACGTGATCAGTGCAGGATAGCCACGTGATCACTTCATGATTATTTACGTGATCTGTACATGATCAGTCACGTGATACGTGTGTGATGAGCCACCGGATGAGTGCGTGATTAGCCATGTGATCAGTGCAGAATCAATTACGTGATCAGTGCATGATCAGTCACATGACCAGTACATGGTTGCTACGTGATCATTGCGTGATCAGCCACGTGATCAGTGCATGATAGCCACGTGATCAGTGCATGATAGCCACGTGATCAGTGCATGATCAGTCACGTGATCAGTGCATGATAGCCACGTGATCAGTGCATGATAGCCACATGATCAGTGCATGAGAGCCACGTGATCAGTGCATGATAGCCACGTGATCAGTGCATGATAGCCACATGATCAGTGCATGATAGCCACGTGATCAGTGCATGATCAGTCACGTGATCAGTGCATGATAGCCACGTGATCAGTGCATGATAGCCACATGATCAGTGCATGAGAGCCACGTGATCAGTGCATGATCAGTCACGTGATACATGTGTGATTAGCCACGTGATCAGTGCATGATAGCCACGTGATCAGTGTATGACCAGCCAAGTGATCAGTGCATGATAGCCACGTGATCAGTGCATGATAATTCACGTGATCAGTGTATGATCAGCCACGTGATCAGTGCATGATCAGCCACATGATCAGTGCATGATCAATTACGTGATCAGTGCATGATCACTCACGTTACCAGTACATGGTAGCTACGTGATCATTGCATGAACAGCTGCGTGAGCAGTGCATGATAGCCAAGTGATCAGGGCATGATCAGTCACGTGATCAGTGCATGATCAGCCACGTGATCAGTGCATGATCAGCCAAATGATCAGTGCATGATCAATTACGTGATCAATGCATGATCAGCCAGGTGATCAGTGAATGATCAGTCACGTGATCAGTGCATGGTCAGTCACGTTATCAGTGCATGATCATCCACGTGATCAGTGCACGTGGAGACATGTAGACAATGCATGATAGCGCCGTGATCAGTGCACGATCAGTCCCGTGATGAGTGTATGATCAGCCAAGTGATCAGTGCAAGATAGCTACGTGATCAGTGCATGATCAGCCATGTGAGCAGTGCATGATAGCCACGTGATCAGTGCATGATCAGTCACGTGATCAGTGCATGATCAGCCACGTGATCAGTGCATGATCAATTACGTGATCTGTGCATGGTCACTCACGGGACCAGTACATGGTAGCTACATGATCATTGCCTGATCAGCCACGTGATCAGTGCATGATCAGTTACGTGATCAGTGCATGATCAGTTACGTGAGCAGTGTATGATCAGCCATGTGATCAGTGCATGGTCAGACACGTGAACAGTGTATGATCAGCCAGGTGATCAGTGCATGATTATTCACGTGCTCAGTGCATGATCAATTACGTGATCAGTGCATGATCAGTCACGTGACCAGTACCTGGTAGCTACGTGATCACTGCATGATCAGCCACGTGATGAGTGCATGATAGCCACGTGAACAGTGCATGATCAGTCATGTGATACGTGTGTGATCAGCCACGTGATCAGTGCATGATATCCATGTGATCAGTGAATGATAGCCACGTGATTAGTGCATGATAGCCACCTGATCAGGGCATGATCAGTCACGTGACCAGTGCATGATCAGTCACGTGATCAGTGCATGATAGCCACGTGATCAGTGCATGATCAGTCACGTGATCAGGGCCTGCTGAGCTGCGTGATTCCTGTCTGCTCATCTGCTTGACAATTGCCAGCTGAGCTGCATGATTCCTGCCTCTCATCTGAATGACAATTGCCAGCTGTGCTGTGTAATTCCTGCCTGCTCAGCTGCTTGATTTTTGCCAGCTGAGCAGCATGATTCCTCAGAGCTGAGTTCCATGATTATTGCCTGCTGACTGTTTGATTCATGCCTACTCAGCTCTTTGTTTATTGCCTCCAGAGGCACATGATCAGTGTATGATAGCAAACATGCTCAGCGCAAGATCAGTCAGATGGTCAGCACCATTAAGTCACGTGATCACTACATGATAGTCATGTGATCAGTCCATGCTCAGTCACGGTAGCAGTGCATGATCAGCCACGTGATCAGTGCATGATCTGTCACATGATTAGTGTATGATCATCCAGGTGATCAGTACATGGGCAGTCATGTGATCAGTGCATGATTAGACGTGATCAGTGAATTTTCAGTCTCGTGGTCAGTGAATGATAGCCACGTGATCAGTGCATGATCAGTCACCTGATGGGTGTATGATCATTCACGTGACCGGTACATGGAAGCCATAAGATCAGTGTATGACCAGCCATGTGATAAGTGCATGATAGCCACGTGATAAGTGCATGATCAGCCACGTGATCAGTGCATGATCAGTCACGTGATCAGTGCATGATCAGCCACGTGATCAGTGCATGGTAGCTACGTGATTATTGCATGATCAGCCACGTGATGTGCGCATGATCAGTTACGTGAGCACAGTATGATCAGCCACGTGATCAGTGCATGAGTGCCACGTGATTAGTGCATGATATGTCACGTGACAGGTGTGTTATCATCCACGTGAACAGTGCATGTTCAGCGACGTATTCAGTGCATGATAGCCACGTGATCAGTGCATGATCAGTTACGTGAGCAGTGTATGATCAGCCACGTTATCAGTGCATGGTCAGACACGTGAACAGTGTATGATCATCCACGTGAACAGTGCATGCTCAGTCACGTGATCAGGGCCTGCTGAGCTGCGTGATTACTGTCTGCTCATCTGTTTGACAATTGCCAGCTTAGCTGCATGATTCCTGCCTGTCATCTGCTTGACAGTTGCCAGCTGTGCTGCGTAATTCCTGCCTGCTCAGCTGCTTGATTATTGCCAGCTGAGCAGCATGATTCCTCACAGCTGAGTTCCATGATTATTGCCTGCTGACTGTATGATTCGTGCCTACTCAGCTCTTTGTTTATTGCCTCCAGAGGCACATGATCAGTGTATGATAGCAAACATGATCAGCGCATGATCAGTCACATGATCAGCGCCATTAAGTCACGTGATCACTACATGATAGTCATGTGATCAGTCCATGCTCAGTCACGTTATCAGTGCATGATAGCCACGTGATCAGTGCATGATCAGTCACCTGATGGGTGTATGAACATTCACGTGACCTGTATATGGTAGCTACATGATCATTGCATGATCAGCCACGTGAGTAGTGCATGATAGCCACGTGATCACTGCATGATCAGCCACGTGATCAGTGCATGTTCAGAAACGAGATCAGTGCATGATCAGTCACGTGAGCAGTGCATGATCAGCCACGTGATCAGTGCATGACCAGGCACGTGATCAGTGTATGACCAGCCATGTGATCACTGCATGATAGCCACATGATCAGTGCATGATCAGTCACATGAACAGTGCATGATCAGCCACGTCATCAGTGCATGATAGCCACGTGAGCAGTGCATACCATTACGTGATCAGTGCATGCGCAATCACGTGATCAGTGCATGAGAGCCACGTGATCAGTGCATGATCATTCACGTGATAGGTGTGTGATCAGCGACGTGAACAGTGCATGCTCAGTCACGTGATCAGGGCCTGCTGAGCTGCGTGATTACTGTCTGCTCATCTGCTTGACAATTGCCAGCTGAGCTGTACGATTCCTGCCTGTCATCTCCTTGACAATTGCCACCTGTGATGCATAATTCCTGCCTGCTCATCTACTTGATTATTGCCAGCTGAGCAGCATGATTTCTCAAAGCTGAGTTCCATGATTATAGCCTGCTGACTGATTCCTGCCTACTCAGCTCTTTGTTCATTGCCTCCAGATGCACATGATCAGTGTGTGACACCAAACATGATCAGCACATGATCAGTCACATGATGAATGCATGATAAGCCAGGTGATCAGTGCATGATATAGACGTGATCAGTGCATGATCAGTCTCGTGATCAGTGTATGATCAACCACGTGATCAGTGCACGATAGCCAGGTAATGAGTGCATGATAGCCAGATGATCAGTGCATTATCAGTCACGTGAGCAGTGTATGATCAGCCAAGTAATCAGTGCATGATAGCCAACTGATCAGTGGATGATCAGTCATGTTATCAGTGCATGGTCAGTCACGTGATCAGTGCATGATCAGCCACGTGAATAGTGCATGATTAATTACGTGATCAGTGCATGATCAGTCACGTTATCAGTACATGATCAGTCACGTGAACAGTGCATGATCAGTCATGTGATCAGTGTATGACCAGCCAAGTGATCAGTGCATGATAGCCACGGAATCAGTGCATGATCAGTCACGTGATCAGTGCAAGATCAGCCACGTGATCAGTGCATGATCAGGCAAATGATCAGTGCATGATCAATTACGTGATCAGTGCATGATCAGCCACGTGATCAGTGAATGATCAGTCATGTGATCAGTGCATGGTCAGTCACGTGATCAGTGCATGATCATCCACGTGATCAGTGCATGTGGAGTCACGTAGACAATGCATGATAGCGCCGTGATCTGTGCACGATCAGTCCCGTGATGAGTGTATGATCAGCCAAGTGATCAGTGCAAGATAGCTACGTGATCAGTGCATGATCAGCCACGTGAGCAGTGCATGATAGCCACGTGATCAGTGCATGATAGCCACGTGATCAGTGCATGATCAGTCACGTGATCAGTGCATGATCAGCCACGTGATCAGTGCATGATCAATTACGTGATCTGTGCATGGTCACTCACGGGACCAGTACATGGTAGCTACATGATCATTGCATGATCAGCCACGTGATCAGTGCATGATCAATTACGTGATCAGTGCATGATCAGTTACGTGAGCAGTGTATGATCAGCCATGTGATCAGTGCATGGTCAGACACGTGAACAGTGTATGATCAGCCACGTGATCAGTGCATGATATCCAAGTGATCAGTGCATGATCAATCACGTGATCAGTGTATGATCAGCCAGGTGAACAGTGCATGCTGAGTCACGTGATCAGGGCCTGCTGAGCTGCGTGATTCCTGTCTGCTCATCTGCTTGACAATTGCCAGCTGAGCTGCATGATTCCTGCCTGTCATCTGCTTGACAATTGCCAGCTGTGCTGTGTAATTCCTGCCTGCTCAGCTGCTTGATTATTGCCAGCTGAGCAGCATGATTCCTCACAGCTGAGTTCCATGATTTTTGCCTGCTGACTTTGATTCGTGCCTACTCAGCTCTTTGTTTATTGCCTCCAGAGGCACATGATCAGTGTATGAAAGCAAACATGATCAGCGCATGATCAGTCACATGATCAGCGCCATTAAGTCACGTGATCACTACATGATAGTCATGTGATCAGTCCATGCTCAGTCACGGTATCAGTACATGATCAGCCACGTGATCAGTGCATGATAGCCACGTGATCATTGCATGATAGCCACATGATCAGTGCATGATCAGCCAGGTGATCAGTACATGATAGCTACGTAATCAGTTCATGATTAGTCACCTGATCTGTGCATGACCAGGCAGGTGATCAGTGTATGATCAGCCACATTAACAGTGCAATATAGCCACGTGATCAGTGCATGATCAGTCACCTGATGGGTGTATGATCGGTCACGTGACCGGTACATGGTAGCTTCATGATAATTACATGATCAGCCACGTGATCAGTGCATGATAGCCACTTGATCAGGGCATGATCAGTCACGTGACCAGTGCATGATCAGTCACGTGATCAGTGCATGATAGCCATGTGATCATTACATGATAGCCACGTGATCAGTGCATGATCAGCCAGGTGATCAGCGAATGATTGCTACATGATCAGTTCATGATGAGTCACGTGATCTGTGCATGACATGGCAGGTGATCAGTGTATGATCAGCCACGTGAACAGTGCATGATAGCCACATGATCAGTGCATGATCAGTCACCTGATGTGTGTATGATCGGTCACGTGACCGGTACATGGTAGCTTCATGATCATTACATGATCAGCCACGTTATCAGTGCATGATAGCCACTTGATCAGGGAATGATCAGTCACGTGACCAGTGCATGATCAGTCACGTGATCAGTGTATGATAGCCACGTGATCAGCACATGATCAGTTACGTGAGCAGTGTATGATCAGCCACCTGATCAGTGCATGGTAAGACACGTGAACAGTGTATGATCAACCAGGTGATCAGTGCACGATAGCCACATGACCAGTGCATGATCAGTCACGTGATCAGTGCATGATAGCCACGTGATCAGTGCATGATCAGTTACGTGAGCAGTGTATGATCAGCCACCTGATCAGTGCATGGTCAGACACGTGAACAGTGTATGATCAGCCACGTGATCAGTGCATGATCAATTACGTGATTAGTGCATGATCAGTTACGTGAGCAGTGTATGATCAGCCACGTGATCAGTGCATGGTCAGACACGTGAACAGTGCATGATTAGCCACGTGATCAGTGCATGATATCCAAGTGATCAGTGCATGATCAATCACGTGATCAGTGTATGATCAGCCAGGTGAACAGTGCATGCTCAGTCACGTGATCAGGGCCTGCTGAGCTGCGTGATTCCTGTCTGCTCATCTGCTTGACAATTGCCAGCTGAGCTGCATGATTCCTGCCTGTCATCTGCTTGACAATTGCCAGCTGTGCTGTGTAATTCCTGCCTGCTCAGCTGCTTGATTATTGCCAGCTGAGCAGCATGATTCCTCACAGCTGATTTCCATGATTATTGCCTGCTGACTGTTTGATTCATGCCTACTCAGCTCTTTGTTTATTGCCTCCAGAGGCACATGATCAGTGTATGATAGCAAACATGATCAGCGCATGATCAGTCACATGGTCAGTGCCATTAAATCACGTGATCACTACATGATGGTCATGTGATCAGTCCATGCTCAGTCACGGTATCAGTGCATGATCAGCCACGTGATCAGTGCATGATAGCCACGTGATCACTGCATAATAGCCACGTGATCAGTGCATGATCAGTCACGTGATCAGTGCATGATCAGTCACGTGATCAGTGTATTATCAGTCACGTGATCAGTGCATGATTAGCCACATGACCAGTGCATGATCAATTACGTGATCAGTGCATGATCAGTCACGTGACCAGTACATGGTAGCTACGTGATCATTGCATGATCAGCCACGTGAGCAGTGCATGATAGCCACATGATCAGTGCATGATCAGTGCATAATCAGTCACGTGATCAGTGCATGATCAGTCACATGATCAGTGCATGATCATCCACGTGATCAGTGCATGTGCAGTCATGTGGTCAATGCATGATAGCGCCGTAATCAGTGCACGATCAGTCCCGTGATGAGAGTATGATCAGCCAAGTGATCAGTGCAAGATAGCTACGGAATCAGTGCATGATCAGTCACATGATCAGTGCATGATCAGCCACGTCATCAGTGCATGATAGCCACGTGAGCAGTGCGTACAATTACGTGATCAGTGCCTGCGCAATCACGTGATCAGTGCATGAGAGCCACGTGATCAGTGCATGATCATTCACGTGATAGGTGTGTGATCAGCGACGTGAACAGTGCATGCTCAGTCACGTGATCAGGGCCTGCTGAGCTGCGTGATTACTGTCTGCTCATCTGCTTGACAATTGCCAGCTGAGCTGTATGATTCCTGCCTGTCATCTCCTTGACTATTTCCACCTGTGCTGCATAATTCCTGCCTGCTCATTTACTTGATTATTTCCAGCTGAGCAGCATGATTTCTCAGAGCTGAGTTCCATGATTATAGCCTGCTGACTGATTCCTGCCTACTCAGCTCTTTGTTCATTGCCTCCAGATGCACATGATCAGTGTGTGACACCAAACATGATCAGCACATGATCAGTCACATGATGAATGCATGATAAGCCAGGTGATCAGTGCATGATCAATTACGTGATCAGTGCATGATCAGTCATGTGACCAGTACATGGTAGCTGCGTGATCACTGCCTGATCAGCCACGTGAGCAGTGCATGATAGCCACGTGATCAGTGCATGATCAGTCACGTGATCAGTGCATGATCAGTCACGTGTTCAGTGCACGATCAGCCACGTGATCAATGCATGATCAATTACGTGAGCAGTTCATGATCAGTTACGTGAGCAGTGTATGATCAGCCAAGTGATCAGTGCATGGTCAGACACGTGAACAGTGTATGATTAGCCACGTGATCAGTGCATTATATCCAAGTGATCAGTGCTTGATCAATCACGTGATCAGTGTATGATCAGCCAGGTGAACAGTGCATGCTCAGTCACGTGATCACGGCCTGCTGAGCTTCGTGATTACTGTCTGCTCATCTGCTTGACAATTGCCACCTGAGCTGCATGATTCCTGCCTGTCATCTGCTTGATTATTGCCAGCTGAGCAGCATGATTCCTCACAGCTGAGTTCCATGATTATTGCCTGCTGACTGTTTGATTCATGCCTACTCAGCTCTTTGTTTATTGCCTCCAGAGGCACATGATCAGTGTATGATAGCAAACATGCTCAGCGCATGATCAGTCACATGGTCAGCGCCATTAAGTCACGTGATCACTACATGGCAGTCATCTGATCAGTCCATGCTCAGTCACGGTATCAGTGCATGATTAGCCACGTGATCCGTGCATGATATCCACCTGATCAGTGAATGATAGCCACGTGATCAGTGCATGATAACCACGTGATAAGTGCATGATCAGTCACGTGATACGTGTGTGATCAGCCACGTGATCAGTGCATGATGAGTCAGGTGATCAGTGCAGGATTAATTACGTGAACAGTGCATGATCAGTCACGTGACCAGTACATGGTTGCTACGTGATCATTGCATGATCAGCCACGTGAGCAGTGCATGATAGCCACGTGATCAGTGCGTGATCAGTCACGTGATCAGTTCATGATCAGTTACGTGAACAGTGCATGATCATTTAGTGATCTGTGCATGATTAGTCACGTGACCAGTACATGGTTGCTACGTGATCATTGCATGACCAGCCAGGTGAGAAGTGCCTGATAGCCACCTGATGTGTGCATGATCAGTTACGTGAGCAGAATATGATCAGCCCCGTGATCAGTGCATGAGTGCCACGTGATCAGTGCATGATCAGTCACGTGACAGGTGTGTGATAAGCCACGTGAACAGTGCATGTTCAGCCACGTGATCAGTGCATGATATCCACGTGATCAGTGCATGATCAGTTACGTGAACAGTGTATGATCAGCCACGTGAGCAGTGCATGGTCAGACACGAGAACAGTGTATGATAAAACACGTGATCAGTGCATGATATCCACGTGATCAGTGCATGATCAGTCTTGTGAACAGTGCATGATAAGTCACCTGATCAGTGTATGATCAATTACGTGATCAGTGCATGATCAGTCACGTGACCAGTACATGGTAGCTAAGTGATCATTGCATGATCAGCCACGTGAGCAGTGCATGATAGCCGGGTGATCACTGCATGATCTGTGACATGATCAGTGTATGTTTATCCACGTGATCAGTGCATGGGCAGTCAGGTGATCAGTGCATGATACAGACGTGATCAGTGCAAGATCAGTCTCGTGATCAGTGTATGATCAACCACGTGATCAGTGCACGATAGCCAGGTCATGAGTGCCCGATAGCCAGATGATCAGGGCATTATCAGTCACGTGATCAGTGTATGATCAGCCAAGTAATCAGTGCATGATTGCCAACTCATCAGTGCATGATCAGTCACGTGATCAGTGCATGGTCAGTCACGTGAGCAGTGCCTGATCAGTCACGTGATTAGTGCATGATAGCCACGTGATCAGTGCATGATCAATTACGTGAGCAGTGTATGATCAGCCACGTGATCAGTGCATGGTCAGACATGTGAACAGTGTATGATCAGCCACGTGATCAGTGCATGATATCCAAGTGATCAGTGCATGATCAATTACGTGAGCAGTGTATGATCAGCCACGTGATCAGTGTATGATCAGCCACGTGATCAGTGAATGATAGCCACGTGATCAGGCCATGATAGCCACGTGATCAGTGCATGATCAGTCACGTGATAGGTGTGTGATCAGCCACGGGAACAGTGCATGCTCAGTCACGTGATCAGGGCCTGCTCTGCTGCGTGATTTCTGTCTGCTCATCTGCTTGACAATTGCCAGCTGAGCTTCACGATTCCTGCCTGTCATCTCCTTGACAATTACCACCTGTGCTGCGTAATTCCTGCCTGCTCATCTACTTGATTATTTCCAGCTGAGCAGCATGATTTCTCAGAGCTGAGTTCCATGATTATTGCCTGCTGACTGATTCCTGACTACTCAGCTTTTTTTCATTGCCTCCAGAGGCACATGATCAGTGTATGACACCAAACATGATCAGCACATGATCAGTCACATGATCAATGCATGATAAGCCAGATGATCAGTGCATGATCAATTACGTGATCACTGCATGATCAGTAATGTGACCAGTACATGGTAGCTGCGTGAACATTGCATGATCAGCCACGTGAGCAGTGCATGATAGCCACGTGATCAGTGCATGATCAGCCACGTGATCAGTGCATGATCAGTCACGTGATCAGTGCATGATCAGCCACGTGATCAGTGCATGATCAATTTCGTGATCAGTGCACGATCAATCATGTGACCAGTACATGGTAGCTACGTGATCATTGCATGATCAGCCACGTGATCAGTGAATGATAGCCACGTGATCAGGCCATGATAGCCACGTGATCAGTGCATGATCAGTCATGTGATATGTGTGTGATGAGCCACGTGATCAGTGCATGATATCCATATAATCAGTGCATGATAGCCACGTGATCACTTCAAGATTAGTCACGTGAGCTGTGCATGACCAGGCACGATGAGTGCATGATATCCACGTGATCAGTACATTATAGCCACGTGATCAGTGCATGAGAGCCACGTGATCATTGCATGGTCAGTCACGTGATACATGTGTGATCAGCCACGTGATCAGTGCATGATGAGCCACGTGATCAGTGCATGATCAATTACGTGATCAGTGCATGATCAGTCATGTGACCAGTATATGGTAGCTGTGTGATCATTGCGTGATCAGCCACGTGAGCAGTGCATGATAGCCACGTGATCAGTGCATGATCAGCCACATGATCAGTGCATGATCAGTCAAGTGATCAGTGCATGATCAGTCAAGTGATCAGTGCATGATCAGTCACGTGATCAGTACATGGTAGCTATGTGATCATTGCATGACGAGCCTCGGAGCAGTGCATGATAGCCACGTGATGTGTGCATGATCAGTTATGTGAGCAGAGTATGATCAGCCACGTGATCAGTGCATGAGTTCCCCGTGATCACTGCATGATCAGTCACGTGACAGGTGTGTGATCAGCCACGTGAACAGTGCATGTTCAGCCACGTGATCAGTTCATGATCAGCCACGTGATCAGTGCATGATATCCAAGTGATCAGTGCATGATCAATCACGTGATCAGTGTATGATCAGCCACGTGAACAGTGCATGCTCAGTCACGTGATCAGGGCCTGCTGAGCTGCGTGATTACTGTCTGCTCATCTGCTTGACAATTGCCAGCTGAGCTGCACGATTCCTGCCTGTCATCTCCTTGACAATTGCCAGCAGTGCTGCGTAATTCCTGCCTGCTCAGCTGCTTGATTATTGCCAGCTGAGCAGCATGATTCCTCACAGCTGAGTTCCATGAGTATTGCCTGCTGATTGTTTGATTCGTGCCTACTCAGCTCTTTGTTTATTGCCTCCAGAGACACATGATAAGTGTATGATAGCAAACATGATCAGCGCATGATCAGTGACATGATCAGCGCCATTAAGTCACGTGATCACTACATGATAGTCATATGATCAGTCCATGCTCAGTCAGGGTAACATTGCATGATCAGCCACGTGATCAGTGCATGATAGCCACGTGATCATTGCATGAGAGCCACGTGAGCAGTGCATGATCAGCCAGGTGCTCAGTGCATGATAGCTACGTTATCAGTGCATGATTAGTCAGGTGATCTGTGCACGACCAGGCAGGTGATCAGTGTATGATCAGCCACGTGAACAGTGCATGATAGCCACGTGATCAGTGCATGGTCAGTCACCTGATGGGTGTATGATCAGTCACGTGACCGGTACATGGTAGCTACATGATCATTGCATGATCAGCCACGTGAGTAGTGCATGATAGCCACGTGATCAGTGCATGATCAGTCAAGTGAGCAGTGCATGATCAGTCATGTGACCAGTACATGGTAGCTGCGTGATCAGTGCATTACAGCCACGTGATAAGTGCATGATAAGCCACGTGATCAGTGCATGATCAAGCACGTGATCAGTGCATGAGCAGCCACGTGATCAGTGCATGACCAGGCACGTGATAAGTGTATGACCAGCCAAGTGATCAGTGCATGATAGCCACGTGATCAGTGCATGATCAATCACGTGATTAGTGCATGATCAGTTACGTGACCAGTGTATGATCAGCCACATGGTCAGTGCATCATCAGCCACATGATCAGTGCATGATCAATTACGTGATCAGTGCATGATCAGTCACGTGACCAGTACATGGTAGCTACGTGATCATTGCATGATCAGCCACGTGATCAGTGCATGATAGCCACGGGATCAGTGCATGATCAGTCACGTGATCAGTGCATGATCAGTCACGTGAACACTGCATGATAAGTCACCTGATCAGTGCATGATCAATTACGTGATCAGTGCATGATCACTCACGTGACCAGGACATGTTAGCTACGTGATCATTGCATGATCAGCCACGTCAGCAGTGCATGATAGCCACGTGATCAGTGCATGATCAGTTTCGGGAGCAGAATATGATAAGCCACTTGATCAGTGCATGAAAGCCACGTGATCACTGCATGATCTGTCACATGATCAGTGTATGGTCATCCACATGTTCATTGCATGGGCAGTCATGTGATCAGTGCGTGATGTAGACGTGATCAGTGCATGATCAGTCTCGTGATCACTGTATGATCAACCACGTGATCAGTGTACGATAGCCACGTAATGAGTGCATGATAGCCAGATGATCAGGGCATTATCAATCAGGTGATCAGTGTATGATCAGCCAAGTAAACAGTGCATGGTAGCCAACTGTTCAGAGGATGATCAGTCACGTGGTCAGTGCATGATAAGTCACGTGATCAGTGCATGATCAATTACGTGATCAGTGCATGATCAGTCATGTGACCAGTACATGGTAGCTGTGTGATCATTGCGTGATCAGCCACGTGAGCAGTGCATGATAGCCATGTGAGCAGTGCATGATCAGTCACGTGATCAGTGCATGATCAGTCAAGTGATCAGTGCATGATCAGTCACGTGATCAGTACATGGTAGCTACGTGATCATTGCGTGACGAGCCTCGGAGCAGTGCATGATAGCCACGTGATGTGTGCATGATCAGTTACGTGAGCAGAGTATGATCAGCCACGTGATCAGTGCATGAGTTCCCCGTGATCACTGCATGATCAGTCACGTGACAGGTGTGTGATCAGCCACGTGAACAGTGCATGTTCAGCCACGTGATCAGTTCATGATCAGCCACGTGATCAGTGCATGATATCCAAGTGATCAGTGCATGATCAATCACGCGATCAGTGTATGATCAGCCACGTGAACAGTGCATGCTCAGTCACGTGATCAGGGCCTGCTGAGCTGCGTGATTCCTGTCTGCTCATCTGCTTGACAATTGCCAGCTGAGCTGCACGATTCATGCCTGTCATCTCCTTGACAATTGCCAGCAGTGCTGCGTAATCCCTGCCTGCTCAGCTGCTTGATTATTGCCAGCTGAGCAGCATGATTCCTCACAGCTGAGTTCCATGAGTATTGCCTGCTGACTGTTTGATTCATGCCTACTCAGCTCTTTGTTTATTGCCTCCAGAGGCACATGATCAGTGTATGATAGCAAACATGCTCAGCGCATGATCAGTCACATGGTCAGCGCCATTAAGTCACGTGATCACTACATGGCAGTCATCTGATCAGTCCATGCTCAGTCACGGTATCAGTGCATGATTAGCCACGTGATCCGTGCATGATATCCACCTGATCAGTGAATGATAGCCACGTGATCAGTGCATGATAACCACGTGATAAGTGCATGATCAGTCACGTGATACGTGTGTGATCAGCCACGTGATCAGTGCATGATGAGTCAGGTGATCAGTGCAGGATTAATTACGTGAACAGTGCATGATCAGTCACGTGACCAGTACATGGTTGCTACGTGATCATTGCATGATCAGCCACGTGAGCAGTGCATGATAGCCACGTGATCAGTGCGTGATCAGTCACGTGATCAGTTCATGATCAGTTACGTGAACAGTGCATGATCATTTAGTGATCTGTGCATGATTAGTCACGTGACCAGTACATGGTTGCTACGTGATCATTGCATGACCAGCCAGGTGAGAAGTGCCTGATAGCCACCTGATGTGTGCATGATCAGTTACGTGAGCAGAATATGATCAGCCACGTGATCAGTGCATGAGTGCCACGTGATCAGTGCATGATCAGTCACGTGACAGGTGTGTGATAACCACGTGAACAGTGCATGTTCAGCCACGTGATCAGTGCATGATATCCACGTGATCAGTGCATGATCAGTTACGTGAACAGTGTATGATCAGCCACGTGAGCAGTGCATGGTCAGACACGAGAACAGTGTATGATAAAACACGTGATCAGTGCATGATATCCACGTGATCAGTGCATGATCAGTCTTGTGAACAGTGCATGATAAGTCACCTGATCAGTGTATGATCAATTACGTGATCAGTGCATGATCAGTCACGTGACCAGTACATGGTAGCTAAGTGATCATTGCATGATCAGCCACGTGAGCAGTGCATGATAGCCGGGTGATCACTGCATGATCTGTGACATGATCAGTGTATGTTTATCCACGTGATCAGTGCATGGGCAGTCAGGTGATCAGTGCATGATACAGACGTGATCAGTGCAAGATCAGTCTCGTGATCAGTGTATGATCAACCACGTGATCAGTGCACGATAGCCAGGTCATGAGTGCCCGATAGCCAGATGATCAGGGCATTATCAGTCACGTGATCAGTGTATGATCAGCCAAGTAATCAGTGCATGATTGCCAACTCATCAGTGCATGATCAGTCACGTGATCAGTGCATGGTCAGTCACGTGAGCAGTGCCTGATCAGTCACGTGATTAGTGCATGATAGCCACGTGATCAGTGCATGATCAATTACGTGAGCAGTGTATGATCAGCCACGTGATCAGTGCATGGTCAGACATGTGAACAGTGTATGATCAGCCACGTGATCAGTGCATGATAGCCACGTGATCAGTGCATGATCAATTACGTGAGCAGTGTATGATCAGCCACGTGATCAGTGTATGATCAGCCACGTGATCAGTGAATGATAGCCACGTGATCAGGCCATGATAGCCACGTGATCAGTGCATGATCAGTCACGTGATAGGTGTGTGATCAGCCACGGGAACAGTGCATGCTCAGTCACGTGATCAGTGCATGATCAGCCACGTGATCAGTGCATGATCAGTCACGTGACCAGTATATGGTAGCTACGTGATCATTGCATGATCAGCCATGTGATCTGTGCATGATAGCCACGTGATCACTGCATAATAGCCACGTGATCAGTGCATGATCAGTCACATGATCAGTGCATGATCATCCACGTGATCAGTGCATGTGCAGTCATGTGGTCAATGCATGATAGCGCCGTAATCAGTGCACGATCAGTCCCGTGATGAGAGTATGATCAGCCAAGTGTTCAGTGCAAGATAGCTACGGAATCAGTGCATGATCAGTCACATGATCAGTGCATGATCAGCCACGTCATCAGTGCATGATAGCCACGTGAGCAGTGCGTACAATTACGTGATCAGTGCCTGCGCAATCACGTGATCAGTGCATGAGAGCCACGTGATCAGTGCATGATCATTCACGTGATAGGTGTGTGATCAGCGACGTGAACAGTGCATGCTCAGTCACGTGATCAGGGCCTGCTGAGCTGCGTGATTACTGTCTGCTCATCTGCTTGACAATTGCCAGCTGAGCTGTATGATTCCTGCCTGTCATCTCCTTGACTATTTCCACCTGTGCTGCATAATTCCTGCCTGCTCATTTACTTGATTATTTCCAGCTGAGCAGCATGATTTCTCAGAGCTGAGTTCCATGATTATAGCCTGCTGACTGATTCCTGCCTACTCAGCTCTTTGTTCATTGCCTCCAGATGCACATGATCAGTGTGTGACACCAAACATGATCAGCACATGATCAGTCACATGATGAATGCATGATAAGCCAGGTGATCAGTGCATGATCAATTACGTGATCAGTGCATGATCAGTCATGTGACCAGTACATGGTAGCTGCGTGATCACTGCCTGATCAGCCACGTGAGCAGTGCATGATAGCCACGTGATCAGTGCATGATCAGTCACGTGATCAGTGCATGATCAGTCACGTGTTCAGTGCACGATCAGCCACGTGATCAATGCATGATCAATTACGTGAGCAGTTCATGATCAGTTACGTGAGCAGTGTATGATCAGCCAAGTGATCAGTGCATGGTCAGACACGTGAACAGTGTATGATTAGCCACGTGATCAGTGCATTATATCCAAGTGATCAGTGCTTGATCAATCACGTGATCAGTGTATGATCAGCCAGGTGAACAGTGCATGCTCAGTCACGTGATCACGGCCTGCTGAGCTTCGTGATTACTGTCTGCTCATCTGCTTGACAATTGCCACCTGAGCTGCATGATTCCTGCCTGTCATCTGCTTGATTATTGCCAGCTGAGCAGCATGATTCCTCACAGCTGAGTTCCATGATTATTGCCTGCTGACTGTTTGATTCATGCCTACTCAGCTCTTTGTTTATTGCCTCCAGAGGCACATGATCAGTGTATGATAGCAAACATGCTCAGCGCATGATCAGTCACATGGTCAGCGCCATTAAGTCACGTGATCACTACATGGCAGTCATCTGATCAGTCCATGCTCAGTCACGGTATCAGTGCATGATTAGCCACGTGATCCGTGCATGATATCCACCTGATCAGTGAATGATAGCCACGTGATCAGTGCATGATAACCACGTGATAAGTGCATGATCAGTCACGTGATACGTGTGTGATCAGCCACGTGATCAGTGCATGATGAGTCAGGTGATCAGTGCAGGATTAATTACGTGAACAGTGCATGATCAGTCACGTGACTAGTACATGGTTGCTACGTGATCATTGCATGATCAGCCACGTGAGCAGTGCATGATAGCCACGTGATCAGTGCGTGATCAGTCACGTGATCAGTTCATGATCAGTTACGTGAACAGTGCATGATCATTTAGTGATCTGTGCATGATTAGTCACGTGACCAGTACATGGTTGCTACGTGATCATTGCATGACCAGCCAGGTGAGAAGTGCCTGATAGCCACCTGATGTGTGCATGATCAGTTACGTGAGCAGAATATGATCAGCCACGTGATCAGTGCATGAGTGCCACGTGATCAGTGCATGATCAGTCACGTGACAGGTGTGTGATAAGCCACGTGAACAGTGCATGTTCAGCCACGTGATCAGTGCATGATATCCACGTGATCAGTGCATGATCAGTTACGTGAACAGTGTATGATCAGCCACGTGAGCAGTGCATGGTCAGACACGAGAACAGTGTATGATAAAACACGTGATCAGTGCATGATATCCACGTGATCAGTGCATGATCAGTCTTGTGAACAGTGCATGATAAGTCACCTGATCAGTGTATGATCAATTACGTGATCAGTGCATGATCAGTCACGTGACCAGTACATGGTAGCTAAGTGATCATTGCATGATCAGCCACGTGAGCAGTGCATGATAGCCGGGTGATCACTGCATGATCTGTGACATGATCAGTGTATGTTTATCCACGTGATCAGTGCATGGGCAGTCAGGTGATCAGTGCATGATACAGACGTGATCAGTGCAAGATCAGTCTCGTGATCAGTGTATGATCAACCACGTGATCAGTGCACGATAGCCAGGTCATGAGTGCCCGATAGCCAGATGATCAGGGCATTATCAGTCACGTGATCAGTGTATGATCAGCCAAGTAATCAGTGCATGATTGCCAACTCATCAGTGCATGATCAGTCACGTGATCAGTGCATGGTCAGTCACGTGAGCAGTGCCTGATCAGTCACGTGATTAGTGCATGATAGCCACGTGATCAGTGCATGATCAATTACGTGAGCAGTGTATGATCAGCCACGTGATCAGTGCATGGTCAGACAGGTGAACAGTGTATGATCAGCCACGTGATCAGTGCATGATATCCAAGTGATCAGTGCATGATCAATTACGTGAGCAGTGTATGATCAGCCACGTGATCAGTGTATGATCAGCCACGTGATCAGTGAATGATAGCCACGTGATCAGGCCATGATAGCCACGTGATCAGTGCATGATCAGTCACGTGATAGGTGTGTGATCAGCCACGGGAACAGTGCATGCTCAGTCACGTGATCAGGGCCTGCTCTGCTGCGTGATTTCTGTCTGCTCATCTGCTTGACAATTGCCAGCTGAGCTTCACGATTCCTGCCTGTCATCTCCTTGACAATTACCACCTGTGCTGCGTAATTCCTGCCTGCTCATCTACTTGATTATTTCCAGCTGAGCAGCATGATTTCTCAGAGCTGAGTTCCATGATTATTGCCTGCTGACTGATTCCTGACTACTCAGCTTTTTTTCATTGCCTCCAGAGGCACATGATCAGTGTATGACACCAAACATGATCAGCACATGATCAGTCACATGATCAATGCATGATAAGCCAGATGATCAGTGCATGATCAATTACGTGATCACTGCATGATCAGTAATGTGACCAGTACATGGTAGCTGCGTGAACATTGCATGATCAGCCACGTGAGCAGTGCATGATAGCCACGTGATCAGTGCATGATCAGCCACGTGATCAGTGCATGATCAGTCACGTGATCAGTGCATGATCAGCCACGTGATCAGTGCATGATCAATTTCGTGATCAGTGCATGATCAATCATGTGACCAGTACATGGTAGCTACGTGATCATTGCATGATCAGCCACGTGATCAGTGAATGATAGCCACGTGATCAGGCCATGATAGCCACGTGATCAGTGCATGATCAGTCATGTGATATGTGTGTGATGAGCCACGTGATCAGTGCATGATATCCATATAATCAGTGCATGATAGCCACGTGATCACTTCAAGATTAGTCACGTGAGCTGTGCATGACCAGGCACGATGAGTGCATGATATCCACGTGATCAGTACATTATAGCCACGTGATCAGTGCATGAGAGCCACGTGATCATTGCATGGTCAGTCACGTGATACATGTGTGATCAGCCACGTGATCAGTGCATGATGAGCCACGTGATCAGTGCATGATCAATTACGTGATCAGTGCATGATCAGTCATGTGACCAGTACATGGTAGCTGTGTGATCATTGCGTGATCAGCCACGTGAGCAGTGCATGATAGCCACGTGATCAGTGCATGATCAGCCACATGATCAGTGCATGATCAGTCAAGTGATCAGTGCATGATCAGTCACGTGATCAGTACATGGTAGCTATGTGATCATTGCGTGACGAGCCTCGGAGCAGTGCATGATAGCCACGTGATGTGTGCATGATCAGTTACGTGAGCAGACTATGATCAGCCACGTGATCAGTGCATGAGTTCCCCGTGATCACTGCATGATCAGTCACGTGACAGGTGTGTGATCAGCCACGTGAACAGTGCATGTTCAGCCACGTGATCAGTTCATGATCAGCCACGTGATCAGTGCATGATATCCAAGTGATCAGTGCATGATCAATCACGTGATCAGTGTATGATCAGCCACGTGAACAGTGCATGCTCAGTCACGTGATCAGGGCCTGCTGAGCTGCGTGATTACTGTCTGCTCATCTGCTTGACAATTGCCAGCTGAGCTGCACGATTCCTGCCTGTCATCTCCTTGACAATTGCCAGCAGTGCTGCGTAATTCCTGCCTGCTCAGCTGCTTGATTATTGCCAGCTGAGCAGCATGATTCCTCACAGATGAGTTCCATGAGTATTGCCTGCTGACTGTTTGATTCGTGCCTACTCAGCTCTTTGTTTATTGCCTCCAGAGACACATGATAAGTGTATGATAGCAAACATGATCAGCGCATGATCAGTGACATGATCAGCGCCATTAAGTCACGTGATCACTACATGATAGTCATATGATCAGTCCATGCTCAGTCAGGGTAACATTGCATGATCAGCCACGTGATCAGTGCATGATAGCCACGTGATCATTGCATGAGAGCCACGTGAGCAGTGCATGATCAGCCAGGTGCTCAGTGCATGATAGCTACGTTATCAGTGCATGATTAGTCAGGAGATCTGTGCACGACCAGGCAGGTGATCAGTGTATGATCAGCCACGTGAACAGTGCATGATAGCCACGTGATCAGTGCATGGTCAGTCACCTGATGGGTGTATGATCAGTCACGTGACCGGTACATGGTAGCTACATGATCATTGCATGATCAGCCACGTGAGTAGTGCATGATAGCCACGTGATCAGTGCATGATCAGTCAAGTGAGCAGTGCATGATCAGTCATGTGACCAGTACATGGTAGCTGCGTGATCAGTGCATTACAGCCACGTGATAAGTGCATGATAAGCCACGTGATCAGTGCATGATCAAGCACGTGATCAGTGCATGAGCAGCCACGTGATCAGTGCATGACCAGGCACGTGATAAGTGTATGACCAGCCAAGTGATCAGTGCATGATAGCCACGTGATCAGTGCATGATCAATCACGTGATTAGTGCATGATCAGTTACGTGACCAGTGTATGATCAGCCACATGGTCAGTGCATCATCAGCCACATGATCAGTGCATGATCAATTACGTGATCAGTGCATGATCAGTCACGTGACCAGTACATGGTAGCTACGTGATCATTGCATGATCAGCCACGTGATCAGTGCATGATAGCCACGGGATCAGTGCATGATCAGTCACGTGATCAGTGCATGATCAGTCACGTGAACACTGCATGATAAGTCACCTGATCAGTGCATGATCAATTACGTGATCAGTGCATGATCACTCACGTGACCAGGACATGTTAGCTACGTGATCATTGCATGATCAGCCACGTCAGCAGTGCATGATAGCCACGTGATCAGTGCATGATCAGTTTCGGGAGCAGAATATGATAAGCCACTTGATCAGTGCATGAAAGCCACGTGATCACTGCATGATCTGTCACATGATCAGTGTATGGTCATCCACATGTTCATTGCATGGGCAGTCATGTGATCAGTGCGTGATGTAGACGTGATCAGTGCATGATCAGTCTCGTGATCACTGTATGATCAACCACGTGATCAGTGTACGATAGCCACGTAATGAGTGCATGATAGCCAGATGATCAGGGCATTATCAATCAGGTGATCAGTGTATGATCAGCCAAGTAAACAGTGCATGGTAGCCAACTGTTCAGAGGATGATCAATCACGTGGTCAGTGCATGATAAGTCACGTGATCAGTGCATGATCAATTACGTGATCAGTGCATGATCAGTCATGTGACCAGTACATGGTAGCTGTGTGATCATTGCGTGATCAGCCACGTGAGCAGTGCATGATAGCCACGTGATCAGTGCATGATCAGCCACGTGATCAGTGCATGATCAGTCACGTGATCAGTGCATGATCAGCCACGTGATCAGTGCATGATCAATTTCGTGATCAGTGCATGATCAATCATGTGACCAGTACATGGTAGCTACGTGATCATTGCATGATCAGCCACGTGATCAGTGAATGATAGCCACGTGATCAGGCCATGATAGCCACGTGATCAGTGCATGATCAGTCATGTGATATGTGTGTGATGAGCCACGTGATCAGTGCATGATATCCATATAATCAGTGCATGATAGCCACGTGATCACTTCAAGATTAGTCACGTGAGCTGTGCATGACCAGGCACGATGAGTGCATGATATCCACGTGATCAGTACATTATAGCCACGTGATCAGTGCATGAGAGCCACGTGATCATTGCATGGTCAGTCACGTGATACATGTGTGATCAGCCACGTGATCAGTGCATGATGAGCCACGTGATCAGTGCATGATCAATTACGTGATCAGTGCATGATCAGTCATGTGACCAGTACATGGTAGCTGTGTGATCATTGCGTGATCAGCCACGTGAGCAGTGCATGATAGCCACGTGATCAGTGCATGATCAGCCACATGATCAGTGCATGATCAGTCAAGTGATCAGTGCATGATCAGTCACGTGATCAGTACATGGTAGCTATGTGATCATTGCGTGACGAGCCTCGGAGCAGTGCATGATAGCCACGTGATGTGTGCATGATCAGTTACGTGAGCAGACTATGATCAGCCACGTGATCAGTGCATGAGTTCCCCGTGATCACTGCATGATCAGTCACGTGACAGGTGTGTGATCAGCCACGTGAACAGTGCATGTTCAGCCACGTGATCAGTTCATGATCAGCCACGTGATCAGTGCATGATATCCAAGTGATCAGTGCATGATCAATCACGTGATCAGTGTATGATCAGCCACGTGAACAGTGCATGCTCAGTCACGTGATCAGGGCCTGCTGAGCTGCGTGATTACTGTCTGCTCATCTGCTTGACAATTGCCAGCTGAGCTGCACGATTCCTGCCTGTCATCTCCTTGACAATTGCCAGCAGTGCTGCGTAATTCCTGCCTGCTCAGCTGCTTGATTATTGCCAGCTGAGCAGCATGATTCCTCACAGATGAGTTCCATGAGTATTGCCTGCTGACTGTTTGATTCGTGCCTACTCAGCTCTTTGTTTATTGCCTCCAGAGACACATGATAAGTGTATGATAGCAAACATGATCAGCGCATGATCAGTGACATGATCAGCGCCATTAAGTCACGTGATCACTACATGATAGTCATATGATCAGTCCATGCTCAGTCAGGGTAACATTGCATGATCAGCCACGTGATCAGTGCATGATAGCCACGTGATCATTGCATGAGAGCCACGTGAGCAGTGCATGATCAGCCAGGTGCTCAGTGCATGATAGCTACGTTATCAGTGCATGATTAGTCAGGAGATCTGTGCACGACCAGGCAGGTGATCAGTGTATGATCAGCCACGTGAACAGTGCATGATAGCCACGTGATCAGTGCATGGTCAGTCACCTGATGGGTGTATGATCAGTCACGTGACCGGTACATGGTAGCTACATGATCATTGCATGATCAGCCACGTGAGTAGTGCATGATAGCCACGTGATCAGTGCATGATCAGTCAAGTGAGCAGTGCATGATCAGTCATGTGACCAGTACATGGTAGCTGCGTGATCAGTGCATTACAGCCACGTGATAAGTGCATGATAAGCCACGTGATCAGTGCATGATCAAGCACGTGATCAGTGCATGAGCAGCCACGTGATCAGTGCATGACCAGGCACGTGATAAGTGTATGACCAGCCAAGTGATCAGTGCATGATAGCCACGTGATCAGTGCATGATCAATCACGTGATTAGTGCATGATCAGTTACGTGACCAGTGTATGATCAGCCACATGGTCAGTGCATCATCAGCCACATGATCAGTGCATGATCAATTACGTGATCAGTGCATGATCAGTCACGTGACCAGTACATGGTAGCTACGTGATCATTGCATGATCAGCCACGTGATCAGTGCATGATAGCCACGGGATCAGTGCATGATCAGTCACGTGATCAGTGCATGATCAGTCACGTGAACACTGCATGATAAGTCACCTGATCAGTGCATGATCAATTACGTGATCAGTGCATGATCACTCACGTGACCAGGACATGTTAGCTACGTGATCATTGCATGATCAGCCACGTCAGCAGTGCATGATAGCCACGTGATCAGTGCATGATCAGTTTCGGGAGCAGAATATGATAAGCCACTTGATCAGTGCATGAAAGCCACGTGATCACTGCATGATCTGTCACATGATCAGTGTATGGTCATCCACATGTTCATTGCATGGGCAGTCATGTGATCAGTGCGTGATGTAGACGTGATCAGTGCATGATCAGTCTCGTGATCACTGTATGATCAACCACGTGATCAGTGTACGATAGCCACGTAATGAGTGCATGATAGCCAGATGATCAGGGCATTATCAATCAGGTGATCAGTGTATGATCAGCCAAGTAAACAGTGCATGGTAGCCAACTGTTCAGAGGATGATCAATCACGTGGTCAGTGCATGATAAGTCACGTGATCAGTGCATGATCAATTACGTGATCAGTGCATGATCAGTCATGTGACCAGTACATGGTAGCTGTGTGATCATTGCGTGATCAGCCACGTGAGCAGTGCATGATAGCCACGTGATCAGTGCATGATCAGCCACGTGATCAGTGCATGATCAGTCACGTGATCAGTGCATGATCAGCCACGTGATCAGTGCATGATCAATTTCGTGATCAGTGCATGATCAATCATGTGACCAGTACATGGTAGCTACGTGATCATTGCATGATCAGCCACGTGATCAGTGAATGATAGCCACGTGATCAGGCCATGATAGCCACGTGATCAGTGCATGATCAGTCATGTGATATGTGTGTGATGAGCCACGTGATCAGTGCATGATATCCATATAATCAGTGCATGATAGCCACGTGATCACTTCAAGATTAGTCACGTGAGCTGTGCATGACCAGGCACGATGAGTGCATGATATCCACGTGATCAGTACATTATAGCCACGTGATCAGTGCATGAGAGCCACGTGATCATTGCATGGTCAGTCACGTGATACATGTGTGATCAGCCACGTGATCAGTGCATGATGAGCCACGTGATCAGTGCATGATCAATTACGTGATCAGTGCATGATCAGTCATGTGACCAGTACATGGTAGCTGTGTGATCATTGCGTGATCAGCCACGTGAGCAGTGCATGATAGCCACGTGATCAGTGCATGATCAGCCACATGATCAGTGCATGATCAGTCAAGTGATCAGTGCATGATCAGTCACGTGATCAGTACATGGTAGCTATGTGATCATTGCGTGACGAGCCTCGGAGCAGTGCATGATAGCCACGTGATGTGTGCATGATCAGTTACGTGAGCAGACTATGATCAGCCACGTGATCAGTGCATGAGTTCCCCGTGATCACTGCATGATCAGTCACGTGACAGGTGTGTGATCAGCCACGTGAACAGTGCATGTTCAGCCACGTGATCAGTTCATGATCAGCCACGTGATCAGTGCATGATATCCAAGTGATCAGTGCATGATCAATCACGTGATCAGTGTATGATCAGCCACGTGAACAGTGCATGCTCAGTCACGTGATCAGGGCCTGCTGAGCTGCGTGATTACTGTCTGCTCATCTGCTTGACAATTGCCAGCTGAGCTGCACGATTCCTGCCTGTCATCTCCTTGACAATTGCCAGCAGTGCTGCGTAATTCCTGCCTGCTCAGCTGCTTGATTATTGCCAGCTGAGCAGCATGATTCCTCACAGATGAGTTCCATGAGTATTGCCTGCTGACTGTTTGATTCGTGCCTACTCAGCTCTTTGTTTATTGCCTCCAGAGACACATGATAAGTGTATGATAGCAAACATGATCAGCGCATGATCAGTGACATGATCAGCGCCATTAAGTCACGTGATCACTACATGATAGTCATATGATCAGTCCATGCTCAGTCAGGGTAACATTGCATGATCAGCCACGTGATCAGTGCATGATAGCCACGTGATCATTGCATGAGAGCCACGTGAGCAGTGCATGATCAGCCAGGTGCTCAGTGCATGATAGCTACGTTATCAGTGCATGATTAGTCAGGAGATCTGTGCACGACCAGGCAGGTGATCAGTGTATGATCAGCCACGTGAACAGTGCATGATAGCCACGTGATCAGTGCATGGTCAGTCACCTGATGGGTGTATGATCAGTCACGTGACCGGTACATGGTAGCTACATGATCATTGCATGATCAGCCACGTGAGTAGTGCATGATAGCCACGTGATCAGTGCATGATCAGTCAAGTGAGCAGTGCATGATCAGTCATGTGACCAGTACATGGTAGCTGCGTGATCAGTGCATTACAGCCACGTGATAAGTGCATGATAAGCCACGTGATCAGTGCATGATCAAGCACGTGATCAGTGCATGAGCAGCCACGTGATCAGTGCATGACCAGGCACGTGATAAGTGTATGACCAGCCAAGTGATCAGTGCATGATAGCCACGTGATCAGTGCATGATCAATCACGTGATTAGTGCATGATCAGTTACGTGACCAGTGTATGATCAGCCACATGGTCAGTGCATCATCAGCCACATGATCAGTGCATGATCAATTACGTGATCAGTGCATGATCAGTCACGTGACCAGTACATGGTAGCTACGTGATCATTGCATGATCAGCCACGTGATCAGTGCATGATAGCCACGGGATCAGTGCATGATCAGTCACGTGATCAGTGCATGATCAGTCACGTGAACACTGCATGATAAGTCACCTGATCAGTGCATGATCAATTACGTGATCAGTGCATGATCACTCACGTGACCAGGACATGTTAGCTACGTGATCATTGCATGATCAGCCACGTCAGCAGTGCATGATAGCCACGTGATCAGTGCATGATCAGTTTCGGGAGCAGAATATGATAAGCCACTTGATCAGTGCATGAAAGCCACGTGATCACTGCATGATCTGTCACATGATCAGTGTATGGTCATCCACATGTTCATTGCATGGGCAGTCATGTGATCAGTGCGTGATGTAGACGTGATCAGTGCATGATCAGTCTCGTGATCACTGTATGATCAACCACGTGATCAGTGTACGATAGCCACGTAATGAGTGCATGATAGCCAGATGATCAGGGCATTATCAATCAGGTGATCAGTGTATGATCAGCCAAGTAAACAGTGCATGGTAGCCAACTGTTCAGAGGATGATCAATCACGTGGTCAGTGCATGATAAGTCACGTGATCAGTGCATGATCAATTACGTGATCAGTGCATGATCAGTCATGTGACCAGTACATGGTAGCTGTGTGATCATTGCGTGATCAGCCACGTGAGCAGTGCATGATAGCCACGTGATCAGTGCATGATCAGCCACGTGATCAGTGCATGATCAGTCACGTGATCAGTGCATGATCAGCCACGTGATCAGTGCATGATCAATTTCGTGATCAGTGCATGATCAATCATGTGACCAGTACATGGTAGCTACGTGATCATTGCATGATCAGCCACGTGATCAGTGAATGATAGCCACGTGATCAGGCCATGATAGCCACGTGATCAGTGCATGATCAGTCATGTGATATGTGTGTGATGAGCCACGTGATCAGTGCATGATATCCATATAATCAGTGCATGATAGCCACGTGATCACTTCAAGATTAGTCACGTGAGCTGTGCATGACCAGGCACGATGAGTGCATGATATCCACGTGATCAGTACATTATAGCCACGTGATCAGTGCATGAGAGCCACGTGATCATTGCATGGTCAGTCACGTGATACATGTGTGATCAGCCACGTGATCAGTGCATGATGAGCCACGTGATCAGTGCATGATCAATTACGTGATCAGTGCATGATCAGTCATGTGACCAGTACATGGTAGCTGTGTGATCATTGCGTGATCAGCCACGTGAGCAGTGCATGATAGCCACGTGATCAGTGCATGATCAGCCACATGATCAGTGCATGATCAGTCAAGTGATCAGTGCATGATCAGTCACGTGATCAGTACATGGTAGCTATGTGATCATTGCGTGACGAGCCTCGGAGCAGTGCATGATAGCCACGTGATGTGTGCATGATCAGTTACGTGAGCAGACTATGATCAGCCACGTGATCAGTGCATGAGTTCCCCGTGATCACTGCATGATCAGTCACGTGACAGGTGTGTGATCAGCCACGTGAACAGTGCATGTTCAGCCACGTGATCAGTTCATGATCAGCCACGTGATCAGTGCATGATATCCAAGTGATCAGTGCATGATCAATCACGTGATCAGTGTATGATCAGCCACGTGAACAGTGCATGCTCAGTCACGTGATCAGGGCCTGCTGAGCTGCGTGATTACTGTCTGCTCATCTGCTTGACAATTGCCAGCTGAGCTGCACGATTCCTGCCTGTCATCTCCTTGACAATTGCCAGCAGTGCTGCGTAATTCCTGCCTGCTCAGCTGCTTGATTATTGCCAGCTGAGCAGCATGATTCCTCACAGATGAGTTCCATGAGTATTGCCTGCTGACTGTTTGATTCGTGCCTACTCAGCTCTTTGTTTATTGCCTCCAGAGACACATGATAAGTGTATGATAGCAAACATGATCAGCGCATGATCAGTGACATGATCAGCGCCATTAAGTCACGTGATCACTACATGATAGTCATATGATCAGTCCATGCTCAGTCAGGGTAACATTGCATGATCAGCCACGTGATCAGTGCATGATAGCCACGTGATCATTGCATGAGAGCCACGTGAGCAGTGCATGATCAGCCAGGTGCTCAGTGCATGATAGCTACGTTATCAGTGCATGATTAGTCAGGAGATCTGTGCACGACCAGGCAGGTGATCAGTGTATGATCAGCCACGTGAACAGTGCATGATAGCCACGTGATCAGTGCATGGTCAGTCACCTGATGGGTGTATGATCAGTCACGTGACCGGTACATGGTAGCTACATGATCATTGCATGATCAGCCACGTGAGTAGTGCATGATAGCCACGTGATCAGTGCATGATCAGTCAAGTGAGCAGTGCATGATCAGTCATGTGACCAGTACATGGTAGCTGCGTGATCAGTGCATTACAGCCACGTGATAAGTGCATGATAAGCCACGTGATCAGTGCATGATCAAGCACGTGATCAGTGCATGAGCAGCCACGTGATCAGTGCATGACCAGGCACGTGATAAGTGTATGACCAGCCAAGTGATCAGTGCATGATAGCCACGTGATCAGTGCATGATCAATCACGTGATTAGTGCATGATCAGTTACGTGACCAGTGTATGATCAGCCACATGGTCAGTGCATCATCAGCCACATGATCAGTGCATGATCAATTACGTGATCAGTGCATGATCAGTCACGTGACCAGTACATGGTAGCTACGTGATCATTGCATGATCAGCCACGTGATCAGTGCATGATAGCCACGGGATCAGTGCATGATCAGTCACGTGATCAGTGCATGATCAGTCACGTGAACACTGCATGATAAGTCACCTGATCAGTGCATGATCAATTACGTGATCAGTGCATGATCACTCACGTGACCAGGACATGTTAGCTACGTGATCATTGCATGATCAGCCACGTCAGCAGTGCATGATAGCCACGTGATCAGTGCATGATCAGTTTCGGGAGCAGAATATGATAAGCCACTTGATCAGTGCATGAAAGCCACGTGATCACTGCATGATCTGTCACATGATCAGTGTATGGTCATCCACGTGTTCAGTGCATGGGCAGTCATGTGATCAGTGCGTGATGTAGACGTGATCAGTGCATGATCAGTCTCGTGATCACTGTATGATCAACCACGTGATCAGTGCATGATCAGCCACGTAATGAGTGCATGATAGCCAGATGATCAGGGCATTATCAATCAGGTGATCAGTGTATGATCAGCCAAGTAAACAGTGCATGGTAGCCAACTGTTCAGAGGATGATCAGTCACGTGGTCAGTGCATGATAAGTCACGTGATCAGTGCATGATCAATTACGTGATCAGTGCATGATCAGTCATGTGACCAGTACATGGTAGCTGTGTGATCATTGCGTGATCAGCCACGTGAGCAGTGCATGATAGCCATGTGAGCAGTGCATGATCAGTCACGTGATCAGTGCATGATCAGTCAAGTGATCAGTGCATGATCAGTCACGTGATCAGTACATGGTAGCTACGTGATCATTGCGTGACGAGCCTCGGAGCAGTGCATGATAGCCACGTGATGTGTGCATGATCAGTTACGTGAGCAGAGTATGATCAGCCACGTGATCAGTGCATGAGTTCCCCGTGATCACTGCATGATCAGTCACGTGACAGGTGTGTGATCAGCCACGTGAACAGTGCATGTTCAGCCACGTGATCAGTTCATGATCAGCCACGTGATCAGTGCATGATATCCAAGTGATCAGTGCATGATCAATCACGCGATCAGTGTATGATCAGCCACGTGAACAGTGCATGCTCAGTCACGTGATCAGGGCCTGCTGAGCTGCGTGATTACTGTCTGCTCATCTGCTTGACAATTGCCAGCTGAGCTGCACGATTCATGCCTGTCATCTCCTTGACAATTGCCAGCAGTGCTGCGTAATCCCTGCCTGCTCAGCTGCTTGATTATTGCCAGCTGAGCAGCATGATTCCTCACAGCTGAGTTCCATGAGTATTGCCTGCTGACTGTTTGATTCATGCCTACTCAGCTCTTTGTTTATTGCCTCCAGAGGCACATGATCAGTGTATGATAGCAAACATGCTCAGCGCATGATCAGTCACATGGTCAGCGCCATTAAGTCACGTGATCACTACATGGCAGTCATCTGATCAGTCCATGCTCAGTCACGGTATCAGTGCATGATTAGCCACGTGATCCGTGCATGATATCCACCTGATCAGTGAATGATAGCCACGTGATCAGTGCATGATAACCACGTGATAAGTGCATGATCAGTCACGTGATACGTGTGTGATCAGCCACGTGATCAGTGCATGATGAGTCAGGTGATCAGTGCAGGATTAATTACGTGAACAGTGCATGATCAGTCACGTGACCAGTACATGGTTGCTACGTGATCATTGCATGATCAGCCACGTGAGCAGTGCATGATAGCCACGTGATCAGTGCGTGATCAGTCACGTGATCAGTTCATGATCAGTTACGTGAACAGTGCATGATCATTTACGTGATCTGTGCATGATTAGTCACGTGACCAGTACATGGTTGCTACGTGATCATTGCATGACCAGCCAGGTGAGAAGTGCCTGATAGCCACCTGATCAGTGCATGATCAGTTACGTGAGCAGAATATGATCAGCCACGTGATCAGTGCATGAGTGCCACGTGATCAGTGCATGATCAGTCACGTGACAGGTGTGTGATAAGCCACGTGAACAGTGCATGTTCAGCCACGTGATCAGTGCATGATATCCACGTGATCAGTGCATGATCAGTTACGTGAACAGTGTATGATCAGCCACGTGAGCAGTGCATGGTCAGACACGAGAACAGTGTATGATAAAACACGTGATCAGTGCATGATATCCACGTGATCAGTGCATGATCAGTCTTGTGAACAGTGCATGATAAGTCACCTGATCAGTGTATGATCAATTACGTGATCAGTGCATGATCAGTCACGTGACCAGTACATGGTAGCTAAGTGATCATTGCATGATCAGCCACGTGAGCAGTGCATGATAGCCGGGTGATCACTGCATGATCTGTGACATGATCAGTGTATGTTTATCCACGTGATCAGTGCATGGGCAGTCAGGTGATCAGTGCATGATACAGACGTGATCAGTGCAAGATCAGTCTCGTGATCAGTGTATGATCAACCGCGTGATCAGTGCACGATAGCCAGGTCATGAGTGCACGATAGCCAGATGATCAGTGCATGATCAGTCACGTGATCAGTGTATGATCAGCTAAGTAATCAGTGCATGATTGCCAACTCATCAGTGCATGATCAGTCACGTGATCAGTGCATGGTCAGTCACGTGAGCAGTGCCTGATCAGTCACGTGATTAGTGCATGATAGCCACGTGATCAGTGCATGATCAATTACGTGAGCAGTGTATGATCAGCCACGTGATCAGTGCATGGTCAGACACGTGATCAGTGTATGATCAGCCACGTGATCAGTGCATGATATCCAAGTGATCAGTACATGATCATCACGTGATCAGTGTATGATCAGCCACGTGATCAGTGTATGATCAGCCACGTGATCAGTGAATGATAGCCACGTGATCAGGCCATGATAGCCACGTGATCAGTGCATGATCAGTCACGTGATCAGTGCATGATCAGCCACGTGAACAGTGCATGCTCAGTCACGTGATCAGTGCATGATCAGCCACGTGATCAGTGCATGATCAGTCACGTGATCAGTATATGGTAGCTACGTGATCATTGCATGATCAGCCACGTGATCTGTGCATGATAGCCACGTGATCACTGCATGATCAGCCACGTGATCAGTGCATGATCAGTCACGTGATCAGTGCATGATCATCCACGTGATCAGTGCATGATCAGTCATGTGATCAGTGCATGATAGCGCCGTAATCAGTGCATGATCAGTCCCGTGATCAGAGCATGATCAGCCAAGTGATCAGTGCATGATAGCCACGGAATCAGTGCATGATCAGTCACGTGATCAGTGCATGATCAGCCACGTCATCAGTGCATGATCAGCCACGTGAGCAGTGCGTACAATTACGTGATCAGTGCCTGCTCAATCACGTGATCAGTGCATGATAGCCACGTGATCAGTGCATGATCATTCACGTGATCGGTGTATGATCAGCCACGTGAACAGTGCATGCTCAGTCACGTGATCAGGGCCTGCTGAGCTGCGTGATTACTGTCTGCTCATCTGCTTGACAATTGCCAGCTGAGCTGTATGATTCCTGCCTGTCATCTCCTTGACTATTTCCACCTGTGCTGCATAATTCCTGCCTGCTCATCTGCTTGATTATTGCCAGCTGAGCAGCATGATTTCTCAGAGCTGAGTTCCATGATTATAGCCTGCTGACTGATTCCTGCCTACTCAGCTCTTTGTTCATTGCCTCCAGATGCACATGATCAGTGTGTGACACCAAACATGATCAGCACATGATCAGTCACATGATGAATGCATGATAAGCCACGTGATCAGTGCATGATCAATTACGTGATCAGTGCATGATCAGTCATGTGACCAGTACATGGTAGCTGCGTGATCACTGCATGATCAGCCACGTGAGCAGTGCATGATAGCCACGTGATCAGTGCATGATCAGTCACGTGATCAGTGCATGATCAGTCACGTGTTCAGTGCATGATCAGCCACGTGATCAGTGCATGATCAGTTACGTGAGCAGTGCATGATCAGTTACGTGAGCAGTGTATGATCAGCCAAGTGATCAGTGCATGGTCAGACACGTGATCAGTGTATGATTAGCCACGTGATCAGTGCATTATATCCAAGTGATCAGTGCTTGATCAATCACGTGATCAGTGTATGATCAGCCAGGTGAACAGTGCATGCTCAGTCACGTGATCACGGCCTGCTGAGCTTCGTGATTACTGTCTGCTCATCTGCTTGACAATTGCCACCTGAGCTGCATGATTCCTGCCTGTCATCTGCTTGATTATTGCCAGCTGAGCAGCATGATTCCTCACAGCTGAGTTCCATGATTATTGCCTGCTGACTGTTTGATTCATGCCTACTCAGCTCTTTGTTTATTGCCTCCAGAGGCACATGATCAGTGTATGATAGCAAACATGCTCAGCGCATGATCAGTCACATGGTCAGCGCCATTAAGTCACGTGATCACTACATGGCAGTCATCTGATCAGTCCATGCTCAGTCACGGTATCAGTGCATGATCAGCCACGTGATCCGTGCATGATATCCACCTGATCAGTGAATGATCAGCCACGTGATCAGTGCATGATAACCACGTGATAAGTGCATGATCAGTCACGTGATACGTGTGTGATCAGCCACGTGATCAGTGCATGATGAGTCAGGTGATCAGTGCAGGATTAATTACGTGATCAGTGCATGATCAGTCACGTGACCAGTACATGGTTGCTACGTGATCATTGCATGATCAGCCACGTGAGCAGTGCATGATAGCCACGTGATCAGTGCATGATCAGTCACGTGATCAGTTCATGATCAGTTACGTGAACAGTGCATGATCATTTACGTGATCAGTGCATGATCAGTCACGTGATCAGTACATGGTTGCTACGTGATCATTGCATGACCAGCCAGGTGAGAAGTGCCTGATAGCCACCTGATGTGTGCATGATCAGTTACGTGAGCAGAATATGATCAGCCACGTGATCAGTGCATGAGTGCCACGTGATCAGTGCATGATCAGTCACGTGACAGGTGTGTGATCAGCCACGTGAACAGTGCATGTTCAGCCACGTGATCAGTGCATGATATCCACGTGATCAGTGCATGATCAGTTACGTGAACAGTGTATGATCAGCCACGTGAGCAGTGCATGTTCAGACACGAGAACAGTGTATGATAAAACACGTGATCAGTGCATGATAGCCACGTGATCAGTGCATGATCAGTCTTGTGAACAGTGCATGATAAGTCACCTGATCAGTGTATGATCAATTACGTGATCAGTGCATGATCAGTCACGTGACCAGTACATGGTAGCTAAGTGATCATTGCATGATCAGCCACGTGAGCAGTGCATGATAGCCGGGTGATCACTGCATGATCTGTGACATGATCAGTGTATGTTTATCCACGTGATCAGTGCATGGGCAGTCAGGTGATCAGTGCATGATACAGACGTGATCAGTGCAAGATCAGTCACGTGATCAGTGTATGATCAACCACGTGATCAGTGCATGATAGCCAGGTCATGAGTGCATGATAGCCAGATGATCAGGGCATTATCAGTCACGTGATCAGTGCATGATCAGCCACGTAATCAGTGCATGATTGCCACGTCATCAGTGCATGATCAGTCACGTGATCAGTGCATGGTCAGTCACGTGAGCAGTGCATGATCAGTCACGTGATTAGTGCATGATAGCCACGTGATCAGTGCATGATCAATTACGTGAGCAGTGTATGATCAGCCACGTGATCAGTGCATGGTCAGACATGTGAACAGTGTATGATCAGCCACGTGATCAGTGCATGATAGCCACGTGATCAGTGCATGATCAATTACGTGAGCAGTGTATGATCAGCCACGTGATCAGGGTATGATCAGCCACGTGATCAGTGAATGATCAGCCACGTGATCAGTCCATGATAGCCACGTGATCAGTGCATGATCAGTCACGTGATCAGTGTGTGATCAGCCACGGGAACAGTGCATGCTCAGTCACGTGATCAGGGCCTGCTGTGCTGCGTGATTTCTGTCTGCTCATCTGCTTGACAATTGCCAGCTGAGCTTCACGATTCCTGCCTGTCATCTGCTTGACAATTGCCACCTGTGCTGCGTAATTCCTGCCTGCTCATCTACTTGATTATTGCCAGCTGAGCAGCATGATTTCTCACAGCTGAGTTCCATGATTATTGCCTGCTGACTGATTCCTGACTACTCAGCTTTTTTTCATTGCCTCCAGAGGCACATGATCAGTGTATGATACCAAACATGATCAGCACATGATCAGTCACATGATCAGTGCATGATCAATTACGTGATCACTGCATGATCAGTAATGTGACCAGTACATGGTAGCTGCGTGAACATTGCATGATCAGCCACGTGATCAGTGCATGATAGCCACGTGATCAGTGCATGATCAGCCACGTGATCAGTGCATGATCAGTCACGTGATCAGTGCATGATCAGCCACGTGATCAGTGCATGATCAGTCACGTGATCAGTGCATGATCAATCATGTGACCAGTACATGGTAGCTACGTGATCATTGCATGATCAGCCACGTGATCAGTGAATGATAGCCACGTGATCAGTGCATGATCAGCCACGTGATCAGTGCATGATCAGTCATGTGATATGTGTGTGATGAGCCACGTGATCAGTGCATGATATCCATATAATCAGTGCATGATAGCCACGTGATCACTTCAAGATTAGTCACGTGATCTGTGCATGATCAGGCACGATGAGTGCATGATATCCACGTGATCAGTACATTATAGCCACGTGATCAGTGCATGAGAGCCACGTTATCATTGCATGGTCAGTCACATGATACATGTGTGATCAGCCACGTGATCAGTGCATGATGAGCCACGTGATCAGTGCATGATCAATTACGTGATCAGTGCATGATCAGTCATGTGACCAGTACATGGTAGCTGTGTGATCATTGCGTGATCAGCCACGTGATCAGTGCATGATAGCCAAGTGATCAGTGCATGATCAGCCACATGATCAGTGCATGATCAGTCAAGTGATCAGTGCATGATCAGTCACGTGATCAGTACATGGTAGCTATGTGATCATTGCATGACAGCCACGTGAGCAGTGCATGATAGCCACGTGATCAGTGCATGATCAGTCACGTGAGCAGAGTATGATCAGCCACGTGATCAGTGCATGAGTTCCACGTGATCACTGCATGATCAGTCACGTGACAGGTGTGTGATCAGCCACGTGATCAGTGCATGTTCAGCCACGTGATCAGTTCATGATCAGCCACGTGATCAGTGCATGATATCCAAGTGATCAGTGCATGATCAATCACGTGATCAGTGTATGATCAGCCACGTGAACAGTGCATGCTCAGTCACGTGATCAGGGCCTGCTGAGCTGCGTGATTACTGTCTGCTCATCTGCTTGACAATTGCCAGCTGAGCTGCACGATTCCTGCCTGTCATCTCCTTGACAATTGCCAGCAGTGCTGCGTAATTCCTGCCTGCTCAGCTGCTTGATTATTGCCAGCTGAGCAGCATGATTCCTCACAGCTGAGTTCCATGATTATTGCCTGCTGACTGTTTGATTCGTGCCTACTCAGCTCTTTGTTTATTGCCTCCAGAGACACATGATAAGTGTATGATAGCAAACATGATCAGCGCATGATCAGTGACATGATCAGCGCCATTAAGTCACGTGATCACTACATGATAGTCATATGATCAGTCCATGCTCAGTCAGGGTAACATTGCATGATCAGCCACGTGATCAGTGCATGATAGCCACGTGATCAGTGCATGATCAGCCACGTGATCAGTGCATGATCAGCCAGGTGCTCAGTGCATGATAGCTACGTTATCAGTGCATGATTAGTCAGGTGATCTGTGCACGACCAGGCAGGTGATCAGTGCATGATCAGCCACGTGATCAGTGCATGATAGCCACGTGATCAGTGCATGGTCAGTCACCTGATGGGTGTATGATCAGTCACGTGACCAGTACATGGTAGCTACATGATCATTGCATGATCAGCCACGTGAGTAGTGCATGATAGCCACGTGATCAGTGCATGATCAGTCACGTGATCAGTGCATGATCAGTCATGTGACCAGTACATGGTAGCTGCGTGATCAGTGCATTATAGCCACGTGATAAGTGCATGATAAGCCACGTGATCAGTGCATGATCAAGCACGTGATCAGTGCATGAGCAGCCACGTGATCAGTGCATGACCAGGCACGTGATAAGTGCATGACCAGCCAAGTGATCAGTGCATGATAGCCACGTGATCAGTGCATGATCAATCACGTGATCAGTGCATGATCAGTTACGTGAGCAGTGCATGATCAGCCACATGGTCAGTGCATCATCAGCCACGTGATCAGTGCATGATCAATTGCGTGATCAGTGCATGATCAGTCACGTGACCAGTACATGGTAGCTACGTGATCATTGCATGATCAGCCACGTGATCAGTGCATGATAGCCACGGGATCAGTGCATGATCAGTCACGTGATCAGTGCATGATCAGTCACGTGATCACTGCATGATCAGTCACCTGATCAGTGCATGATCAATTACGTGATCAGTGCATGATCACTCACGTGACCAGGACATGTTAGCCACGTGATCATTGCATGATCAGCCACGTCAGCAGTGCATGATAGTCACGTGATCAGTGCATGATCAGTCACGTGATCAGTGCATGATAAGCCACGTGATCAGTGCATGATAGCCACGTGATCACTGCATGATCTGTCACATGATCAGTGTATGGTCATCCACATGTTCATTGCATGGGCAGTCATGTGATCAGTGCGTGATGTAGACGTGATCAGTGCATGATCAGTCTCGTGATCACTGCATGATCAACCATGTGATCAGTGCATGATAGCCACGTAATGAGTGCATGATAGCCAGATGATCAGGGCATTATCAATCAGGTGATCAGTGCATGATCAGCCAAGTAAACAGTGCATGGTAGCCAACTGTTCAGAGGATGATCAGTCACGTGGTCAGTGCATGATAAGTCACGTGATCAGTGCATGATCAATTACGTGATCAGTGCATGATCAGTCATGTGACCAGTACATGGTAGCTACGTGATCATTGCGTGATCAGCCACGTGAACAGTGCATGATAGCCATGTGAGCAGTGCATGATCAGTCACGTGATCAGTGCATGATCAGTCACGTGATCAGTACATGGTAGCTACGTGATCATTGCATGACAGCCACGTGAGCAGTGCATGATAGCCACGTGATGTGTGCATGATCAGTTACGTGAGCAGTGTATGATCAGCCACGTGATCAGTGCATGAGTGCCACGTGATCAGTGCATGATCAGTCACGTGACAGTTGTGTGATCAGCCACGTGATCAGTGCATGATCAGCCACGTGATCAGTGCATGATAGCCACGTGATCAGTGCATGATCAGTTACGTGAGCAGTGTATGATCAGCCACGTGATCAGTGCATGGTCAGACACGTGAACAGTGTATGATCAGCCACGTGATCAGTGCATGATATCCAAGTGATCAGTGCATGATCAATCACGTGATCAGTGTATGATCAGCCACGTGAACAGTGCATGCTCAGTCACGTGATCGGGGCCTGCTGAGCTGCGTGATTACTGTCTGCTCATCTGCTTGACAATTGCCAGCTGAGCTGCACGATTCCTGCCTGTCATCTGCTTGACAATTGCCAGCTGTGCTGCGTAATTCCTGCTTGCTCAGCTGCTTGATTATTGCCAGCTGAGCAGCATGATTCCTCACAGCTGAGTTCTATGATTATTGCCTGCTGACTGTTTGATTCGTGCCTACTCAGCTCTTTGTTTATTGCCTCCAGAGGCACATGATCAGTGTATGATATCAAACATGATCAGTGCATGATCAGTCACATGATCAGCGCCATTAAGTCACGTGATCACTACATGATAGTCATGTGATCAGTCCATGCTCAGTCACGGTATCAGTGCATGATCAGCCACGTGATCAGTGCATGATAGCCACGTGATCAGTGCATGATCAGCCACGTGATCAGTGCATGATCAGCCACGTGATCAGTGCATGATAGCCACGTGATCAGTGCATGATCAGTCACGTGATCAGTGCATGATCAGGCACGTGATCAGTGCATGATCAGCCACGTGATCAGTGCATGATAGCCACGTGATCAGTGCATGATCAGTCACTGATCAGTGCATGATCAGTCACGTGACCAGTACATGGTAGCTACGTGATCATTGCATGATCAGCCACGTGATAGTGCATGATAGCCACGTGATCAGTGCATGATCAGTCACGTGATCAGTGCATGATCAGTCATGTGATCAGTGCATGATAGCTACGTGATCAGTGCATGATCAGCCACGTGATCAGTGCATGATAGCCACGTGATCAGTGCATGATCAGCCACGTGATCAGTGCATGATCAGTCACGTGATCAGTGCATGATCAGCCACGTGATCAGTGCATGATCAGTCACGTGATCAGTGCATGATCAGTCACGTGATCAGTGCATGATCAGCCACGTGATCAGTGCATGATAGCCACGTGATCAGTGCATGATCAGCCACGTGATCAGTGCATGATAGTCACGTGATCAGTGCATGATCAGTCACGTGATCAGTGCATGATCAGCCACGTGATCAGTGCATGATAGCCACGTGATCAGTGCATGATCAGTCACGTGATCAGTGCATGATCAGTCACGTGATCAGTGCATGATAGCCACGTGATCAGTGCATGATCAGCCACGTGATCAGTGCATGATAGCCACGTGATCAGTGCATGATCAGCCACGTGATCAGTGCATGATCAGCCACGTGATCAGTGCATGATCAGCCACGTGATCAGTGCATGATCAGTCACGTGATCAGTGCATGATCAGCCACGTGATCAGTGCATGATCAGCCACGTGATCAGTGCATGATAGCCACGTGATCAGTGCATGATCAGTCACGTGATCAGTGCATGATCAGCCACGTGATCAGTGCATGCTCAGTCACGTGATCAGTGCATGCTGAGCTGCGTGATTACTGTCTGCTCATCTGCTTGACAATTGCCAGCTGAGCTGCGTAATTCCTGCCTGCTCAGCTGCTTGATTATTGCCAGCTGAGCAGCATGATTCCTCACAGCTGAGTTCCATGATTATTGCCTGCTGACTGTTTGATTCGTGCCTACTCAGCTCTTTGTTTATTGCCTCCAGAGGCACATGATCAGTGTATGATAGCAAACATGATCAGCGCATGATCAGTCACATGATCAGCGCCATTAAGTCACGTGATCACTACATGATAGTCATGTGATCAGTCCATGCTCAGTCACGGTATCAGTGCATGATCAGCCACGTGATCAGTGCATGATAGCCACGTGATCAGTGCATGATCAGCCACGTGATCAGTGCATGATCAGCCACGTGATCAGTGCATGATAGCCACGTGATCAGTGCATGATCAGTCACGTGATCAGTGCATGATCAGGTGATCAGTGCATGATCAGCCACGTGATCAGTGCATGATAGCCACGTGATCAGTGCATGATCAGTCACGTGATCAGTGCATGATCAGTCACGTGACCAGTACATGGTAGCTACGTGATCATTGCATGATCAGCCACGTGATAGTGCATGATAGCCACGTGATCAGTGCATGATCAGTCACGTGATCAGTGCATGATCAGTCATGTGACCAGTGCATGGTAGCTGCGTGATCAGTGCATGATCAGCCACGTGATCAGTGCATGATAGCCACGTGATCAGTGCATGATCAGCCACGTGATCAGTGCATGATCAGCACGTGATCAGTGCATGATCAGCCACGTGATCAGTGCATGATCAGTCACGTGATCAGTGCATGATCAGCCACGTGATCAGTGCATGATATCAGTGCATGATAGCCACGTGATCAGTGCATGATAGCCACGTGATCAGTGCATGATCAGTCACGTGATCAGTGCATGATCAGCCACGTGATCAGTGCATGATCAGCCACGTGATCAGTGCATGATCAATTACGTGATCAGTGCATGATCAGTCACGTGATCAGTGCATGGTAGCTACGTGATCAGTGCATGATCAGCCACGTGATCAGTGCATGATAGCCACGTGATCAGTGCATGATCAGTCACGTGATCAGTGCATGATCAGTCACGTGATCAGTGCATGATCAGTCACGTGATCAGTGTGTGATCAGCCACGTGATCAGTGCATGATATCAGTGCATGATAGCCACGTGATCAGTGCATGATAGCCACGTGATCAGTGCATGATCAGTCACGTGATACGTGTGTGATCAGCCACGTGATCAGTGCATGATATCCACGTGATCAGTGCATGATAGCCACGTGATCAGTGCATGATAGCCACGTGATCAGTGCATGATCAGTCACGTGATACATGTGTGATCAGCCACGTGATCAGTGCATGATGAGCCACGTGATCAGTGCAGGATCAATTACGTGATCAGTGCATGATCAGTCACGTGACCAGTACATGGTTGCTACGTGATCATTCCATGATCAGCCACGTGAGCAGAGCATGATAGCCACGTGATCAGTGCATGATCAGTCACGTGATCAGTACATGATCAGTCACGTGAACAGTGCATGATCATTTACGTGATCTGTGCATGATCAGTCACGTGACCAGTATATGGTAGCTACGTGATCATTGCATGACGAGCCACGTGAGCAGTGCATGATAGGCACGTGATGTGTGCATGATCAGTTACGTGAGCAGAGTATGATCAGCCACGTGATCAGTGCATGAGTGCCACGTGATCAGTGCATGATCAGTCACGTGAACAGTGCATGTTCAGCCACGTGATCAGTGCATGATAGCCACGTGATCAGTGCATGATCAGTTACGTGAGCAGTGTATGATCAGCCACGTGATCAGTGCATGGTCAGACACGTGAACAGTGTATGATCAGCCACGTGATCAGTGCATGATATCCAAGTGATCAGTGCATGATCAATCACGTGATCAGTGTATGATCAACCACGTGAACAGTGCATGCTCAGTCACGTGATCGGGGCCTGCTGAGCTGCGTGATTACTGTCTGCTCATTTGCTTGAATATTGCCAGCTGAGCTGCACGATTCCTGCCTGTCATCTGCTTGACAATTGCCAGCTGTGCTGCGTAATTCCTGCCTGCTCAGCTGCTTGATTAGTGCCAGCTGAGCAGCATGATTCCTCACAGCTGAGTTCCATGATTATTGCCTGCTGACTGTTTGATTCGTGCCTACTCAGCTCTTTGTTTATTGCCTCCAGAGGCACATGATCAGTGTATGATAGCAAACATGATCAGTGCATGATCTGTCACATGATCAGCGACATTAAGTCACGTGATCACTACATGATAGTCATGTGATCAGTCCATGCTTAGTCACGGTATCAGTGCATGATCAGCCACGTGATCAGTGCATGATAGCCAGGTGATCATTGCATGATCAGCCACGTGATCAGTGCATGATCAGCCAGGTGATCAGTGCATGATAGCCACGTTATCAGTTCATGATTAGTCACGTGATCTGTGCATGACCAGGCAGGTGATAAGTGTATGACCAGGCACGTGAACAGTGCATGATAGCCACGTGATCAGTGCATGGTCAGTCATCTGATGGGTGTATGATTAGTCACGTGACCAGTACATGGTAGCTACATGATCATTGCATGATCAGCCACGTGGGTAGTGCATGATAGCCACGTGATCAGTGCATGATCAGTCACGAGATCTGTGCATGATCAGTCATGTGACCAGTACATGGAAGCTACATGATCATTGCATGATTAGCTACGTGAGCAGTGCGTTATAGCCACGTGATCAGTGCATGATCAGCCACGTGATCAGTGCATGACCAGGCACGTGATCAGTAAATGATCAGTCACGTGAACAGTGCATGATAAATTACGTGATCAGTACGTGATCAGCCACGTGATCAGTGCATGATATCCACGTGATCAGTGCATGATCAGCCACGTGATCAGTGCATGATCAGCCACGTGATCACTTCATGATAGTCACGTGATCTGTGCATGACCAGGCACGTGATCAGTGTATGATCAGACATGTGATCAGTGCATGATAGCCACGTGATCAGTGCATGATCAATTACGTTATCATTGCATGATCAGTCACGTGACCAGTGCATGTTAGCAACTTGAAAATTGCAGAATCAACCACGTGAGCACTGCATGATAGCCACGTGATCAGTGCATGATCAGCTACATGAGCAGTGCATGATCAGCCACGTGATCAGTGCATGATCAGCCACGTGATCAGTGCATGATCAGTCACGTGACAGGTGTGTGATAAGCCACGTGAACAGTGCATATTCAGCCACGTGATCAGTGCATGATAGCCACGTGATCAGTGCATGTTCAGTTACGTGATCAGTGTATGATCAGCCACGTGATCAGTGCATGATATCCACGTGATCAGTGCATGATCAGTCGCGTGACCAGTGCATGGTAGCTACGTGATCATTGCATGACCAGCCACGTGAGCAGTGCATGATAGCCACGGGATGTGTGCATGATCAGTCACGTGATCAGTGCATGATCAGTCACGTGTTCAGTGCACGATCAGCCACGTGATCAGTGCATGATAAATTACATGAGCAGTTCCTGATCAGTTACGTGATCAGTGTATGATCAGCCAAGTGATCAGTGCATGGTCAGACACGTGAAGAGTGTATGATTAGCCACGTCATCAGTGCATGATCAGTCACGTGATCAGTGCATGATCAGCCACGTGATCAGTGCATGATCAGTCACGTGATCAGTGCATGTTAATCACATGACCAGTACATGGTAGCTACGTGATCATTGCATGACCAGCCACGTGAGCATTGCATGATAGCAAAGGGATGTGTGCATGATCAGTCACGTGATCAGTGCATGATCAGCCCCTTGATCAGTGCATGATCAGTCACGTGATCAGTGCATGATCAGCCACGTGATCAGTGCATGATCAATTACGTGATCAGTGCATGATCAGTCACGTGACCAGTGCATGGTAGCCACGTGATCATTGCATGATCAGCCACGTGATCAGTGCATGATCAGTCACGTGATCAGTGTATGACCAGCCACGTGATCAGTGTATGATCAATCACGTGATCAGTGCATGATCACTCACGTGACCAGTACATGGTAGCCACGTGATCATTGCATGATCAGCCACGTGAGCAGTGCATGATAGCCGCGTGATCACTGCATGATCTGTGATATGATCAGTGTATGTTTATCCACGTGATCAGTGCATGGGCAGTCAGGTGATCAGTGCATGATACAGACGTGATCAGTGCATGATCAGTCTCCTGATCAGTGTATGCTCAACCACGTGATCAGTGCATGATAGCCACGTAATGAGTGCACGATAGCCAGATGATCAGTGCATTATCAGTCACGTGATCAGTGCATGGTCAGTCATGTGATCAGTGCATGATCAGTCACGTGATCAGTGTATGATCATCCAGGTGATCAGTGCATGTTGAGTCATGTAATCAATGCATGATAGCGCCGTGATCAGTGCATGATCAGTCCCATGGTGAGTGTATGATCACCCAAGTGATCAGTGCAAGATAGCTACGTGATCAGTGCATGATCAGTCACATGATCAGTGCATGATCAGCCACGTCATCAGTGCATGATAGCCACGTGATCAGTGCATACAATAATGTGATCAGTGCATGAGGAATCACGTGATCAGTGCATGATAGCCACGTGATCAGTGCATGATCAGTCACGTGATAGGTGTATGATCAGCGACGTGAACAGTGCATGCTCAGTCACGTGATCAGGGCCTGCTGAGCTTCGTGATTACTGTCTGCTCATCTGCTTGACAATTGCCAGCTGAGCTGTACGATTCCTGCCTGTCATCTCCTTGACAATTGCCATCTGTGCTGCATAATTCCTGCCTGCTCATCTACTTGATTATTGCCAGCTGAGCAGCATGATTTCTCAGAGCTGAGATCCATGATTATTGCCTACTGATTCCTGCCTTCTCAGCTCTTTGTTCATTGCCTCCAGAGGCACATGATCAGTGTATGACACCAAACATGATCAGCACATGATCAGTCACATGATCAGTGCATGATAAGCCACGTGATCAGTGCATGATCAGTCACGTGATCAGTGCATGATCAGTCATGTGACCAGTGCATGATAGCTGCGTGATCAGTGCATGATCAGCCACGTGATCAGTGCATGATAGCCACGTGATCAGTGCATGATCAGTCACGTGATCAGTGCATGATCAGCCACGTGATCAGTGCATGATCAGTCACGTGATCAGTGCATGATAGCCACGTGATCAGTGCATGATCAGTCACGTGATAGTGTATGATCAGCCACGTGATCAGTGCATGATATCAGTGCATGATCAGCCACGTGATCAGTGCATGATAGCCACGTGATCAGTGCATGATCAGTCACGTGATCAGTGCATGATCAGCCACGTGATCAGTGCATGATCAGTCACGTGATCAGTGTGTGATCAGCCACGTGATCAGTGCATGATATCAGTGCATGATAGCCACGTGATCAGTGCATGATCAGTCACGTGATACGTGTGTGATCAGCCACGTGATCAGTGCATGATATCCACGTGATCAGTGCATGATAGCCACGTGATCAGTGCATGATTAGTCACGTGATCAGTGCATGATCAGTCACGTGATACGTGTGTGATCAGCCACGTGATCAGTGCATGATGAGCCACGTGATCAGTGCAGGATCAATTACGTGATCAGTGCATGATCAGTCACGTGACCAGTACATGGTTGCTACGTGATCATTGCATGATCAGCCACGTGAGCAGAGCATGATAGCCACGTGATCAGTGCATGATCAGTCACGTGATCAGTACATGATCAGTCACGTGAACAGTGCATGATCATTTACGTGATCTGTGCATGATCAGTCACGTGACCAGTATATGGTAGCTTCGTGATCATTCCATGACGAACCACGTGAGCAGTGCATGATAGCCACGTGATGTGTGCATGATGAGTTACGTGAGCAGAGTATGATCAGCCACGTGATCAGTGCATGAGTGCCACGTGATCAGTGCATGATATGTCACGTGACAGGTGTGTGATCAGCCACGTGAACAGTGCATGATCAGCCACGTGATCAGTGCATGATAGCCACGTGATCAGTGCATGATCAGTTACGTGATCAGTGTATGATCAGCCACGTGATCAGTGCATGATGTCCAAGTGATCAGTGCATGATCAATCACGTGATCAGTGTATGATCAGCCACGTGAACAGTGCATGCTCAGTCACGTGATCAGGGCCTGCTGAGCTGCGTGATTACTGTCTGCTCATCTGCTTGACAATTGCCAGCTGAGCTGCACGATTCCTGCCTGTCATCTGCTTGACAATTGCCAGCTGTGCTGCGTAATTCCTGCCTGCTCAGCTGCTTGATTATTGCCAGCTGAGCAGCATGATTCCTCACAGCTGAGTTCCATGATTATTGCCTGCTGACTGTTTGATTCGTGCCTACTCAGCTCTTTGTTTATTGCCTCCAGAGGCACATGATCAGTGTATGATAGCAAACATGATCAGCGCATGATCAGTCACATGATCAGCGCCATTAAGTCACGTGATCACTACATGATTGTCATGTGATCAGTCCATGCTCAGTCACGGTATCAGTGCATGATCAGCCACGTGATCAGTGCATGATCTGTCACATGATTAGTGTATGATCATCCACGTGATCAGTGCATGGGCAGTCATGTGATCAGTGCATGATATAGACGTGATCAGTGCATGATCAGTCTCGTGATCAGTGCATGATAGCCACGTGATCAGTGCATGATCAGTCACCTGATGGGTGTATGATCATTCACGTGACCTGTACATGGTAGCTACATGATCATTGCATGATCAGCCACGTGAGCAGTGCATGATAGCCACGTGATCAGTGCATGATCAGTCACGTGATCAGTGCATGATCAGTCACGTGATCAGTGCATGATCAGCCACGTGATCAGTGCATGATCAGCCACGTGATCAGTGCATGATCAGCCACGTGATCAGTGCATGATAGCCACGTGATCAGTGCATGATCAGTCACGTGATCAGTGCATGATCAGCCACGTGATCAGTGCATGATCAGTCACGTGATCAGGGCCTGCTGAGCTGCATGATTACTGTCTGCTCATCTGCTTGACAATTTCCAGCTGAGCTGCACGATTCCTGCCTGTCATCTGCTTGACAATTGCCACCTGTGCTGCGTAATTCCTGCCTGCTCATCTACTTGATTATTGCCAGCTGAGCAGCATGATTTCTCAGAGCTGAGTTCCATGATTATAGCCTGCTGACTGATTCCTGCCTACTCAGCTCTATGTTCATTGCCTGCAGAGGCACATGATCAGTGTGTGACACCAAACATGATCAGCACATGATCAGTCACATTATGAATGCATGGTAAGCCTGGTGATCAGTGCATGATCAGTTACGTGATCTGTGCATGATCAGTCACGTGACCAGTATATGGTAGCCACGTGATCATTGCATGACCAGCCACGTGAGCAGTGCATGATAGCCACGTGATCAGTGCATGATCAGTCACGTGATCAGTGCATGATCAGTCACGTGTTCAGTGCATGATCAGCCACGTGATCAGTGCATGATCAATTACGTGAGCAGTTCCTGATCAGTTACGTGAGCAGTGTATGATCAGCCAAGTGATCAGTGCTTGGTCAGACACGTGAAGAGTGTATGATTAGCCACGTGATCAGTGCATGATCAGTCACGTGATCAGTGTATGATGAGCCACGTGATCAGTGCATGATCAATTACGTGATCAGTGCATGATAGTCACGTGACCAGTACATGGTAGCTACGTGATCATTGCATGATCAGCCACGTGAGCATTGCATGATAGCCAAGGGATGTGTGCATGATCAGTCACGTGATCAGTGCATGATCAGCCACGTGATCAGTGCATGATCAGTCACGTGATTAGTGCATGATCAGCCACGTGATCAGTGCAGGATCAATTACATGATCAGTGCATGATCAGTCACGTGACCAGTACATGGTAGCCACGTGATCATTGCATGATCAGCCACGTGATCAGTGCATGATCAGTCACGTGATTAGTGCATGATCAGCCACGTGATCAGTGCATCATCAATTACATGATCAGTGCAGGATCAGTCACGTGACCAGTACATGATAGCAACGTGATCATTGCATGATCAGCCACGTGATCAGTGCATGATCAGTCATGTGATCAGAGTATGATCAGCCACGTGATCAGTGCATGATCAATTACATGATCAGTGCATGATAGTCACGTGACCAGTACATGGTAGCTACGTGATCATTGCATGATCAGCCATGTGAACCGTGCATGATAGCCACGAGATCAGTGCATGATCAGTCACGTGATCAGTGCATGATCAGTCACGTGAACAGTGCATGATAAGTCACCTGATCAGTGCATGATCAATTACGTGATCAGTGCATGATCACTCACGTGACCAGTACATGGTAGCTACGTGATCAGTGCATGATCAGCCACGTGATCAGTGCATGATAGCCACGTGATCACTGCATGATCAGTCACGTGATCAGTGCATGTTTATCCACGTGATCAGTGCATGGGCAGTCAGGTGATCAGTGCATGATACAGACGTGATCAGTGCAAGATCAGTCTCCTGATCAGTGTATGATCAACCACGTGATCAGTGCACGATAGCCAGGTAATGAGTGCACGATAGCCAGATGATCAGTGCATTATCAGTCACGTGATCAGTGCATGGTCAGTCATGTGATCAGTGCATGATCAGTCACGTGATCAGTGTATGATCATCCAGGTGATCAGTGCATGTTGAGTCATGTAATCAATGCATGATAGCGCCGTGATCAGTGCATGATCAGTCCCATGGTGAGTGTATGATCACCCACGTGATCAGTGCATGATAGCTACGTGATCAGTGCATGATCAGTCACATGATCAGTGCATGATCAGCCACGTCATCAGTGCATGATAGCCACGTGATCAGTGCATACAATAATGTGATCAGTGCATGAGGAATCACGTGATCAGTGCATGAGAGCCACGTGATCAGTGCATGATCAGTTACGTGATCGGTGTATGATCAGCCACGTGAGCAGTGCATGCTCAGTCACGTGATCAGGGCCTGCTGAGCTTCGTGATTACTGTCTGCTCATCTGCTTGACAATTGCCAGCTGAGCTGCACGATTCCTGCCTGTCATCTGCTTGACAATTGCCACCTGTGCTGCATAATTCCTGCCTGCTCATCTACTTGATTATTGCCAGCTGAGCAGCATGATTTCTCAGAGCTGAGATCCATGATTATTGCCTACTGATTCCTGCCTACTCAGCTCTTTGTTCATTGCCTCCAGAGGCACATGATCAGTGTATGACACCAAACATGATCAGCACATGATGAATCACATAATCAATGCATGATAAGCCAGGTGATCAGTGCATGATCAGTTACGTGATCAGTGCATGATCAGTCATGTGACCAGTGCATGGTAGCTGCGTGATCATTGCATGATCAGCCACGTGAGCAGTGCATGATAGCCACGTGATCAGTGCATGATCAGCCACGTGATCAGTGCATGATCAGTCACGTGATCAGTGCATGATCAGCCACGTGATCAGTGCATGATCAGTCACGTGACCAGTACATGGTAGCTACGTGATCATTGCATGATCAGTCACGTGATACGTGTATGATCAGCCACGTGACCAGTGCATGATATCAGTGCATGATAGCCACGTGATCAGTGCATGATAGCCACGTGATCAGTGCATGATCAGTCACGTGATCAGTGTGTGATCAGCCACGTGATCAGTGCATGATATCAGTGCATGATAGCCACGTGATCAGTGCATGATCAGTCACGTGATACGTGTGTGATCAGCCACGTGATCAGTGCATGATATCCACGTGATCAGTGCAGGATAGCCACGTGATCACTTCATGATTAGTCACGTGATCTGTACATGATCAGTCACGTGATACGTGTGTGATCAGCCACCGGATCAGTGCGTGATGAGCCACGTGATCAGTGCAGGATCAATTACGTGATCAGTGCATGATCAGTCACGAGACCAGTACATGGTTGCTACGTGATCATTGCATGATCAGCCACGTGAGGAGAGCATGATAGCCACGTGATCAGTGCATGATCAGTCACGTGATCAGTACATGATCAGTCACGTGAACAGTGCATGATCATTTACGTGATCTGTGCATGGTCAGTCACGTGACCAGTATATGGTAGCTTCGTGATCATTCCATGACGAACCACGTGAGCAGTGCATGATAGCCACGTGATGTGTGCATGATGAGTTACGTGAGCAGAGTATGATCAGCCACGTGATCAGTGCATGAGTGCCACGTGATCAGTGCATGATATGTCATGTGACAGGTGTGTGATCAGCCACGTGAACAGTGCATGTTCAGCCACGTATTCAGTGCATGATAGCCACGTGCTCAGTGCATGATCAGTTACGTGAGCAGTGTATGGTCAGCCACGTGATCAGTGCATGATGTCCAAGTGATCAGTGCATGATCAATCACGTGATCAGTGTATGATCATCCACGTGAACAGTGCATGATCAGTCACGTGATCAGGGCCTGCTGAGCTGCGTGATTACTGTCTGCTCATCTGTTTGACAATTGCCAGCTTAGCTGCATGATTCCTGCCTGTCATCTGCTTGACAGTTGCCAGCTGTGCTGCGTAATTCCTGCCTGCTCAGCTGCTTGATTATTGCCAGCTGAGCAGCATGATTCCTCACAGCTGAGTTCCATGATTATTGCCTGCTGACTGTATGATTCGTGCCTACTCAGCTCTTTGTTTATTGCCTCCAGAGGCACATGATCAGTGTATGATAGCAAACATGATCAGCGCATGATCAGTCACATGATAAGCGCCATTAAGTCACGTGATCACTACATGAGTGTCATGTGATCAGTCCATGCTCAATCACGGTATCAGTGCATGATCAGCCACGTGATCAGTGCATGATCTTTCACATGATTAGTGTATGATCATTCACGTGATCAGTGCATGGGCAGTCATGTGATCAGTGCATAATATAGACGTGATCAGTGCATGATCAGTCTCGTGATCAGTGCATGATAGCCACGTGATCAGTGCATGATCAGTCACCTGAAGGGTGTATGATCATTCACGTGACCTGTACATGGTAGCTACATGATCATTGCATGATCAGCCACGTGAGTAGTGCATGATAGCCACGTGATCACTGCATGATCAGACACGAGATCAGTGCATGATCAGTCACGTGATCAGTGCATGATCAGCCACGTGATCAGTGCATGACCAGCCACGTTATCAGTGTATGTCCAGCCAAGTAATCAGTGAATTATAGCCACGTGATCAGTGCATGATCAGTCACGTGATAGGTGTGTGATCAGCGACGTGAACAGTGTATGCTCAGTCACGTGATCAGGCCTGCTGAGCTGCGTGATTACTGTCTGCTCATCTGCTTGACAATTTCCAGCTGAGCTGCACGATTCCTGCCTGTCATCTCCTTGACAATTACCACCTGTGCTGCGTAATTCCTGCCTGCTCATCTACTTGATTATTGCCAGCTGAGCAGCATGGTTTCTCAGAGCTGAGTTCCATGATTATAGCCTGCTGACTGATTCCTGCCTACTCAGCTCTATGTTCATTGCCTGCAGAGGCACATGATCAGTGTGTGACACCAAACATGATCAGCACATGATCAGTCACATTATGAATGCATGGTAAGCCTGGTGATCAGTGCATGATCAATTATGTGATCAGTGCATGATCAGCCACGTGATCAGTGCATGATAGCCACGTGATCAGTGCATGATCAGTCACGTGATCTGTGCATGATCAGTCACGTGATCTGTGCATGATCAGTCACGTGATCAGTGCATGATCAGCCACGTGATCAGTGCATGATCAGCCACGTGATCAGTGCATGATAGCCACGTAATCAGTGCATGAACAGTCACCTGATACTTGTGTGATCAGCCACGTGATCAGTGCATGTTATCCACGTGATCAGTGCAGGATAGCCACGTGATCACTTCATGATTATTTACGTGATCTGTGCATGATCAGTCAGGTGATACGTGTGTGATGAGCCACCGGATGAGTGCGTGATGAGCCATGTGATCAGTGCAGGATCAATTACGTGATCAGTGTATGATCAGTCACATGACCAGTACATGGTTGCTACGTGATCAGTGCATGATCAGCCACGTGATCAGTGCATGATAGCCACGTGATCAGTGCATGATAGCCACGTGATCAGTGCATGATAGCCACGTGATCAGTGCATGATCAGTCACGTGATCATGTGTGATCAGCCACGTGATCAGTGCATGATCAGCCACGTGATCAGTGCATGATCAATTACGTGATCAGTGCATGATCAGTCACGTGATCAGTGCATGGTAGCTACGTGATCAGTGCATGATCAGCCACGTGATCAGTGCATGATAGCCACGTGATCAGTGCATGATCAGTCACGTGATCAGTGCATGATCAGTCACGTGATCAGTGCATGATCAGCCACGTGATCAGTGCATGATAGCCACGTGATCAGTGCATGATCAGTCACGTGATCAGTGCATGATCAGTCACGTGATCAGTGCATGATCAGCCACGTGATCAGTGCATGATCAGTCACGTGATCAGTGCATGATCAGTCACGTGACCAGTACATGGTAGCTACATGATCAGTGCATGATCAGCCACGTGATAGTGCATGACAGCCACGTGATCAGTGCATGATCAGTCACGTGATCAGTGCATGATCAGTCATGTGATCAGTGCATGATCAGTCACGTGATCAGTGCATGATCAGCCACGTGATCAGTGCATGATAGCCACGTGATCAGTGCATGATCAGTCACGTGATCAGTGCATGATCAGTCACGTGATCAGTGCATGATCAGCCACGTGATCAGTGCATGATCAGCCACGTGATCAGTGCATGATCAACGTGATCAGTGCATGATCAGTCACGTGACCAGTATATGGTAGCTACGTGATCAGTGCATGATCAGCCACGTGATCAGTGCATGATAGCCACGTGATCAGTGCATGATCAGTCACGTGATCAGTGCATGATCAGCCACGTGATCAGTGCATGAGTGCCACGTGATCAGTGCATGATCAGTCACGTGATCAGTGTGTGATCAGCCACGTGATCAGTGCATGATCAGCCACGTGATCAGTGCATGATAGCCACGTGATCAGTGCATGATCAGTCACGTGATCAGTGCATGATCAGTCACGTGATCAGTGCATGATAGCCACGTGATCAGTGCATGATCAGTCACGTGATCAGTGCATGATCAGTCACGTGATCAGTGCATGATCAGCCACGTGATCAGTGCATGATCAATTACGTGATCAGTGCATGATCAGTCACGTGATCAGTGCATGGTAGCTACGTGATCATTGCATGATCAGCCACGTGATCAGTGCATGATAGCCACGTGATCAGTGCATGATCAGTCACGTGATCAGTGCATGATCAGTCACGTGATCAGTGCATGATCAATTACGTGATCAGTGCATGATCAGTCACGTGATCAGTGCATGTCAGCTACGTGATCAGTGCATGATCAGCCACGTGATCAGTGCATGATAGCCACGTGATCAGTGCATGATCAGCACGTGATCAGTGCATGATCAGCCACGTGATCAGTGCATGATCAGACACGTGATCAGTGCATGATCAGCCACGTGATCAGTGCATGATACCACGTGATCAGTGCATGATCAGTCACGTGATCAGTGCATGATCAGCCACGTGATCAGTGCATGATAGTCACGTGATCAGTGCATGATAGCCACGTGATCAGTGCATGATCAGTCACGTGATCAGTGCATGATCAGGCACGTGATCAGTGCATGATCAGCCACGTGATCAGTGCATGATAGCCACGTGATCAGTGCATGATCAGTCACGTGATCAGTGCATGATCAGTCACGTGATCAGTGCATGATCAGCCACGTGATCAGTGCATGATCAATTACGTGATCAGTGCATGATCAGTCACGTGACCAGTACATGGTTGCTACGTGATCAGTGCATGATCAGCCACGTGATCAGTGCATGATAGCCACGTGATCAGTGCATGATCAGTCACGTGATCAGTGCATGATCAGTCACGTGATCAGTGCATGATCATTCACGTGATCAGTGCATGATCAGTCACGTGACCAGTATGGTAGCTACGTGATCATTGCATGATCAGCCACGTGATCAGTGCATGATAGCCACGTGATCAGTGCATGATCAGTCACGTGATCAGTGCATGATCAGTCACGTGATCAGTGCATGATCAGCCACGTGATCAGTGCATGATCAGCCACGTGATCAGTGCATGATCAGTCACGTGATCAGTGCATGATCAGCCACGTGATCAGTGCATGATCAGCCACGTGATCAGTGCATGATCAGCCACGTGATCAGTGCATGATCAGTCACGTGATCAGTGCATGATCAGCCACGTGATCAGTGCATGATCAGTCACGTGATCAGTGCATGATCAGTCACGTGATCAGTGCATGATAGCTACGTGATCAGTGCATGATCAGCCACGTGATCAGTGCATGATAGCCACGTGATCAGTGCATGATCAGTCACGTGATCAGTGCATGATCAGCCACGTGATCAGTGCATGATCAGTCACGTGATCAGTGCATGATCAGCCACGTGATCAGTGCATGATCAATTACGTGATCAGTGCATGATCAGTCACGTGATCAGTGCATGATAGCCACGTGATCAGTGCATGATCAGCCACGTGATCAGTGCATGATCAGTCACGTGATCAGTGCATGATCAGCCACGTGATCAGTGCATGATCAGTCACGTGATCAGTGCATGATCAGTCACGTGATCAGTGCATGATAGCACGTGATCAGTGCATGATCAGCCACGTGATCAGTGCATGATCAGTCACGTGATCAGTGCATGATCAGCCACGTGATCAGTGCATGATCAGTTACGTGATCAGTGCATGATCAGTCACGTGATCAGTGCATGGTAGCTACGTGATCAGTGCATGATCAGCCACGTGATCAGTGCATGATAGCCACGTGATCAGTGCATGATCAGTCACGTGATCAGTGCATGATCAGTCACGTGATCAGTGCATGATCAGTCACGTGATCAGTGCATGATCAATTACGTGATCAGTGCATGATCAGTCACGTGATCAGTGCATGATAGCTACGTGATCAGTGCATGATCAGCCACGTGATCAGTGCATGATAGCCACGTGATCAGTGCATGATCAGTCACGTGATCAGTGCATGATCATCCACGTGATCAGTGCATGATCAGTCACGTGATCAGTGCATGATCAGACGTGATCAGTGCATGATCAGTCACGTGATCAGTGCATGATCAGCCACGTGATCAGTGCATGATAGCCACGTGATCAGTGCATGATAGCCAGTGATCAGTGCATGATCAGTCACGTGATCAGTGCATGATCAGTCACGTGATCAGTGCATGATCAGTCACGTGATCAGTGCATGATCATCCACGTGATCAGTGCATGATCAGTCACGTGATCAGTGCATGATAGCCCGTGATCAGTGCATGATCAGTCCCGTGATCAGTGCATGATCAGCCACGTGATCAGTGCATGATAGCCACGTGATCAGTGCATGATCAGTCACGTGATCAGTGCATGATCAGCCACGTGATCAGTGCATGATAGCCACGTGATCAGTGCATGACAATCACGTGATCAGTGCATGATCAGTCACGTGATCAGTGCATGATAGCCACGTGATCAGTGCATGATCAGTCACGTGATCAGTGTATGATCAGCCACGTGAACAGTGCATGCTCAGTCACGTGATCAGGGCCTGCTGAGCTGCGTGATTACTGTCTGCTCATCTGCTTGACAATTGCCAGCTGAGCTGCACGATTCCTGCCTGTCATCTGCTTGACAATTGCCAGCTGTGCTGCATAATTCCTGCCTGCTCATCTGCTTGATTATTGCCAGCTGAGCAGCATGATTTCTCACAGCTGAGTTCCATGATTATTGCCTGACTGATTCGTGCCTACTCAGCTCTTTGTTCATTGCCTCCAGAGGCACATGATCAGTGTATGATACCAAACATGATCAGCACATGATCAGTCACATGATCAGTGCATGATAAGCCACGTGATCAGTGCATGATCAATTACGTGATCAGTGCATGATCAGTCACGTGATCAGTACATGGTAGCTGCGTGATCAGTGCATGATCAGCCACGTGATCAGTGCATGATAGCCACGTGATCAGTGCATGATCAGTCACGTGATCAGTGCATGATCAGTCACGTGATCAGTGCATGATCAGCCACGTGATCAGTGCATGATCAGTCACGTGATCAGTGCATGATAGCTACGTGATCAGTGCATGATCAGCCACGTGATCAGTGCATGATAGCCACGTGATCAGTGCATGATCAGCCACGTGATCAGTGCATGATAGCCACGTGATCAGTGCATGATCAGCCACGTGATCAGTGCATGATAGCCACGTGATCAGTGCATGATCAGTCACGTGATCAGTGCATGATCAGCCACGTGATCAGTGCATGATCAGTCACGTGATCAGTGCATGATCAGTCACGTGATCAGTGCATGATAGCTACGTGATCAGTGCATGATCAGCCACGTGATCAGTGCATGATCAGCCACGTGATCAGTGCATGATCAGTCACGTGATCAGTGCATGATCAGTCACGTGATCAGTGCATGATAGCTACGTGATCAGTGCATGATCAGCCACGTGATCAGTGCATGATAGCCACGTGATCAGTGCATGATCAGTCACGTGATCAGTGTGATGATCAGTGCATGATATCCACGTGATCAGTGCATGATCAGCCACGTGATCAGTGCATGATAGCCACGTGATCAGTGCATGATCAGTCACGTGATCAGTGCATGATCAGCCACGTGATCAGTGCATGATCAGTCCGTGATCAGTGCATGATAGTACATGGTTGCTACGTGATCAGTGCATGATCAGCCACGTGATCAGTGCATGATCAGTCACGTGATCAGTGCATGATCAGTCACGTGATCAGTGCATGATCAGCCACGTGATCAGTGCATGATCAGTCACGTGATCAGTGCATGATAGCTACGTGATCAGTGCATGATCAGCCACGTGATCAGTGCATGATAGCCACGTGATCAGTGCATGATCAGTCACGTGATCAGTGCATGATCAATTACGTGATCAGTGCATGATCAGTCACGTGACCAGTACATGGTTGCTACGTGATCATTGCATGATCAGCCACGTGAGCAGTGCATGATAGCCACGTGATCAGTGCATGATCAGTCACGTGATCAGTGCATGATCAGTCACGTGATCAGTGCATGATCATTTACGTGATCAGTGCATGATCAGTCACGTGACCAGTATATGGTAGCTACGTGATCATTGCATGATCAGCCACGTGATCAGTGCATGATAGCCACGTGATCAGTGCATGATCAGTTACGTGATCAGTGTATGATCAGCCACGTGATCAGTGCATGAGTGCCACGTGATCAGTGCATGATCAGTCACGTGACAGTGTGTGATCAGCCACGTGATCAGTGCATGATCAGCCACGTGATCAGTGCATGATAGCCACGTGATCAGTGCATGATCAGTTACGTGATCAGTGCATGATCAGCCACGTGATCAGTGCATGATCAGACACGTGATCAGTGTATGATCAGCCACGTGATCAGTGCATGATATCCACGTGATCAGTGCATGATCAGTCACGTGATCAGTGCATGATCAGTCACGTGATCAGTGCATGATCAGCCACGTGATCAGTGCATGATCAATTACGTGATCAGTGCATGATCAGTCACGTGACCAGTGCATGGTAGCTACGTGATCATTGCATGATCAGCCACGTGATCAGTGCATGATAGCCACGTGATCAGTGCATGATCAGTCACGTGATCAGTGCATGATCAGTCACGTGATCAGTGCATGATCAGCCACGTGATCAGTGCATGATCAGTCACGTGATCAGTGCATGATCAGTCACGTGATCAGTGCATGATCAGCCACGTGATCAGTGCATGATCAGTCACGTGATCAGTGCATGATCAGCCACGTGATCAGTGCATGATCAGTCACGTGATCAGTGCATGATCAGCCACGTGATCAGTGCATGATCAGCCACGTGATCAGTGCATGATCAGTCACGTGATCAGTGCATGATCAGCCACGTGATCAGTGCATGATCAGTCACGTGATCAGTGCATGATCAGTCACGTGATCAGTGCATGGTAGCACGTGATCAGTGCATGATCAGCCACGTGATCAGTGCATGATAGCCACGTGATCAGTGCATGATCAGTCACGTGATCAGTGCATGATCAGCCACGTGATCAGTGCATGATCAGTCACGTGATCAGTGCATGATCAGTCACGTGATCAGTGCATGATCAGCCACGTGATCAGTGCATGATAGCCACGTGATCAGTGCATGATCAGTCACGTGATCAGTGCATGATCAGCCACGTGATCAGTGCATGATCAGTCACGTGATCAGTGCATGATCAGCCACGTGATCAGTGCATGATCAGTCACGTGATCAGTGCATGATCAGTCACGTGATCAGTGCATGATAGCACGTGATCAGTGCATGATCAGCCACGTGATCAGTGCATGATCAGTCACGTGATCAGTGCATGATCAGCCACGTGATCAGTGCATGATCAGTCACGTGATCAGTGCATGATCAGTCACGTGACCAGTGCATGGTATCTACGTGATCAGTGCATGATCAGCCACGTGATCAGTGCATGATAGCCACGTGATCAGTGCATGATCAGTCACGTGATCAGTGCATGATCAGTCACGTGATCAGTGCATGATCAGTCACGTGATCAGTGCATGATCAATCACGTGATCAGTGCATGATCAGTCACGTGATCAGTACATGGTAGCTACGTGATCAGTGCATGATCAGCCACGTGATCAGTGCATGATAGCCACGTGATCAGTGCATGATCAGTCACGTGATCAGTGCATGATCATCCACGTGATCAGTGCATGATCAGTCACGTGATCAGTGCATGATCAGACGTGATCAGTGCATGATCAGTCACGTGATCAGTGCATGATCAGCCACGTGATCAGTGCATGATAGCCACGTGATCAGTGCATGATCAGCCAGTGATCAGTGCATGATCAGTCACGTGATCAGTGCATGATCAGTCACGTGATCAGTGCATGATCAGTCACGTGATCAGTGCATGATCAGCCACGTGATCAGTGCATGATCAGTCACGTGATCAGTGCATGATAGCGTGATCAGTGCATGATCAGTCCCGTGATCAGTGTATGATCAGCCACGTGATCAGTGCATGATAGCCACGTGATCAGTGCATGATCAGTCACGTGATCAGTGCATGATCAGCCACGTGATCAGTGCATGATAGCCACGTGATCAGTGCATACAATCACGTGATCAGTGCATGATCAGCCACGTGATCAGTGCATGATAGCCACGTGATCAGTGCATGATCAGTCACGTGATCAGTGTATGATCAGCCACGTGAACAGTGCATGCTCAGTCACGTGATCAGGGCCTGCTGAGCTGCGTGATTACTGTCTGCTCATCTGCTTGACAATTGCCAGCTGAGCTGCACGATTCCTGCCTGTCATCTGCTTGACAATTGCCAGCTGTGCTGCATAATTCCTGCCTGCTCATCTGCTTGATTATTGCCAGCTGAGCAGCATGATTTCTCACAGCTGAGTTCCATGATTATTGCCTACTGATTCGTGCCTACTCAGCTCTTTGTTCATTGCCTCCAGAGGCACATGATCAGTGTATGACACCAAACATGATCAGCACATGATCAGTCACATGATCAATGCATGATAAGCCACGTGATCAGTGCATGATCAATCACGTGATCAGTGCATGATCAGTCATGTGACCAGTACATGGTAGCTGCGTGATCAGTGCATGATCAGCCACGTGATCAGTGCATGATAGCCACGTGATCAGTGCATGATCAGCCACGTGATCAGTGCATGATCAGTCACGTGATCAGTGCATGATCAGCCACGTGATCAGTGCATGATCAGTCACGTGATCAGTGCATGATAGCTACGTGATCAGTGCATGATCAGTCACGTGATAGTGCATGATCAGCCACGTGATCAGTGCATGATATCAGTGCATGATAGCCACGTGATCAGTGCATGATAGCCACGTGATCAGTGCATGATCAGTCACGTGATCAGTGCATGATAGCCACGTGATCAGTGCATGATCAGTCACGTGATCAGTGTGTGATCAGCCACGTGATCAGTGCATGATATCAGTGCATGATAGCCACGTGATCAGTGCATGATCAGTCACGTGATACGTGTGTGATCAGCCACGTGATCAGTGCATGATATCCACGTGATCAGTGCATGATAGCCACGTGATCAGTGCATGATCAGTCACGTGATCAGTGCATGATCAGTCACGTGATACGTGTGTGATCAGCCACGTGATCAGTGCATGATGAGCCACGTGATCAGTGCATGATCAATTACGTGATCAGTGCATGATCAGTCACGTGACCAGTACATGGTTGCTACGTGATCCAGAAGCATATGATCAGTGCATGATACCACATGATCAGTGCATGATCAGTCACATGATCAGTGCCATGAAGTCACGTGATCAGTGCATGATAGCCACGTGATGTGTGCATGATGAGTTACGTGAGCAGAGTATGATCAGCCACGTGATCAGTGCATGAGTGCCACGTGATCAGTGCATGATATGTCACGTGACAGGTGTGTGATCAGCCACGTGAACAGTGCATGTTCAGCCACGTGATCAGTGCATGATAGCCACGTGATCAGTGCATGATCAGTTACGTGAGCAGTGTATGATCAGCCACGTGATCAGTGCATGGTCAGACACGTGAACAGGGTATGATCAGCCACGTGATCAGTGCATGATATCCAAGTGATCAGTGCATGATCAATCACGTGATCAGTGTATGATCAGCCACGTGAACAGTGCATGCTCAGTCACGTGATCAGGGCCTGCTGAGCTGCGTGATTACTGTCTGCTCATCTGCTTGACAATTGCCAGCTGAGCTGCACGATTCCTGCCTGTCATCTGCTTGACAATTGCCAGCTGTGCTGCGTAATTCCTGCCTGCTCAGCTGCTTGATTATTGCCAGCTGAGCAGCATGATTCCTCACAGCTGAGTTCCATGATTATTGCCTGCTGACTGTTTGATTCGTGCCTACTCAGCTCTTTGTTTATTGCCTCCAGAGGCACATGATCAGTGTATGATACCAAACATGATCAGCGCATGATCAGTCACATGATCAGCGCCATTAAGTCACGTGATCACTACATGATAGTCATGTGATCAGTCCATGCTCAGTCACGGTATCAGTGCATGATCAGCCACGTGATCAGTGCATGATCTGTCACATGATTAGTGTATGATCATCCACGTGATCAGTGCATGGGCAGTCATGTGATCAGTGCATGATATAGACGTGATCAGTGCATGATCAGTCTCGTGATCAGTGCATGATAGCCACGTGATCAGTGCATGATCAGTCACCTGATGGGTGTATGATCATTCACGTGACCTGTACATGGTAGCTACATGATCATTGCATGATCAGCCACGTGAGTAGTGCATGATAGCCACGTGATCACTGCATGATCAGTCACGTGATCAGTGCATGATCAGTCATGTGACCAGTACATGGTAGCTGCGTGATCATGCATGATCAGCCACGTGAGCAGTGCATGATAGCCACGTGATCAGTGCATGATCAGACACGTGATCAGTGCATGATCAGTCACGTGATCAGTGCATGATCAGCCACGTGATCAGTGCATGACCAGGCACGTGATCAGTGTATGTCAGCCACGTGATCAGTGCATGATAGTCACGTGATCAGTGCATGATCAGTCACGTGATCAGTGCATGATCAGTCACGTGATCAGTGCATGATCAGCCACGTGATCAGTGCATGATCAGCCACGTGATCAGTGCATGATCAATTACGTGATCAGTGCATGATCAGTCACGTGACAGTACATGGTAGCTACGTGATCATTGCATGATCAGCCACGTGATCAGTGCATGATAGCCACGTGATCAGTGCATGATCAGCCACGTGATCAGTGCATGATCAGTCACGTGATCAGTGCATGATCAGTCACGTGATCAGTGCATGATCAGCCACGTGATCAGTGCATGTCAGTCATGTATCAGTGCATGATAGCCCGTGATCAGTGCATGATCAGTCCCGTGATCAGTGTATGATCAGCCACGTGATCAGTGCATGATAGCCACGTGATCAGTGCATGATCAGTCACGTGATCAGTGCATGATCAGCCACGTGATCAGTGCATGATCAGTCACGTGATCAGTGTGTGATCAGCCACGTGAACAGTGCATGCTCAGTCACGTGATCAGGGCCTGCTGAGCTGCGTGATTAGTGTCTGCTCATCTGCTTGACAATTGCCAGCTGAGCTGCACGATTCCTGCCTGTCATCTGCTTGACAATTGCCAGCTGTGCTGCGTAATTCCTGCCTGCTCAGCTGCTTGATTATTGCCAGCTGAGCAGCATGATTTCTCAGAGGTGAGTTCCATGATTATTGCCTGCTGACTGATTCGTGCCTACTCAGCTCTTTGTTCATTGCCTCCAGAGGCACATGATCAGTGTATGATACCAAACATGATCAGCACATGATCAGTCACATGATCAGTGCATGATAAGCCACGTGATCAGTGCATGATCAGTCATGTGATCAGTGCATGATCAGTCATGTGACCAGTACATGGTAGCTGCGTGATCAGTGCATGATCAGCCACGTGATCAGTGCATGATAGCCACGTGATCAGTGCATGATCAGTCACGTGATCAGTGCATGATCAGTCACGTGATCAGTGCATGATCAGCCACGTGATCAGTGCATGATCAGTCACGTGATCAGTGCATGATCAGCCACGTGATCAGTGCATGACGAGGCACGTGATCAGTATGATCAGCCACGTGATCAGTGCATGATAGCCACGTGATCAGTGCATGATCAGTCACGTGATCAGTGCATGATCAGTCACGTGATCAGTGCATGATCAGCCACGTGATCAGTGCATGATCAGCCACGTGATCAGTGCATGATCAATTACGTGATCAGTGCATGATCAGTCACGTGATCAGTACATGGTAGCTACGTGATCAGTGCATGATCAGCCACGTGATCAGTGCATGATAGCCACGTGATCAGTGCATGATCAGCCACGTGATCAGTGCATGATCAGTCACGTGATCAGTGCATGATCAGTCACGTGATCAGTGCATGATCAGCCACGTGATCAGTGCATGATCAGTCATGTATCAGTGCATGATAGCCCGTGATCAGTGCATGATCAGTCCCGTGATCAGTGCATGATCAGCCACGTGATCAGTGCATGATAGCCACGTGATCAGTGCATGATCAGTCACGTGATCAGTGCATGATCAGCCACGTGATCAGTGCATGATAGCCACGTGATCAGTGCATGATTCACGTGATCAGTGCATGCGCATCACGTGATCAGTGCATGATAGCCACGTGATCAGTGCATGATCAGTCACGTGATCAGTGTGTGATCAGCCACGTGAACAGTGCATGCTCAGTCACGTGCTCAGGGCCTGCTGAGCTGCGTGATTACTGTCTGCTCATCTGCTTGACAATTGCCAGCTGAGCTGTACAATTCCTGCCTGTCATCTGCTTGACAATTGCCACCTGTGTTGCATAATTCCTGCCTGCTCATCTACTTGATTATTGCCAGCTGAGCAGCATGATTTCTCAGAGCTGAGTTCCATGATTATAGCCTGCTGACTGATTCCTGCCTACTCAGCTCTTTGTTCATTGCCTCCAGATGCACATGATCAGTGTATGACACCAAACATGATCAGCACATGATCAGTCACATGATCAGTGCATGATAAGCCACGTGATCAGTGCATGATCAATCACGTGATCAGTGCATGATCAGTCATGTGATCAGTGCATGGTAGCTGCGTGATCAGTGCATGATCAGCCACGTGATCAGTGCATGATCAGTCACGTGATCAGTGCATGATCAGCCACGTGATCAGTGCATGATCAGACACGTGAACAGTGTATGATCAGCCACGTGATCAGTGCATGATATCCACGTGATCAGTGCATGATCAGTCACGTGATCAGTGTATGATCAGCCACGTGAACAGTGCATGCTCAGTCACGTGATCAGGGCCTGCTGAGCTGCGTGATTACTGTCTGCTCATCTGCTTGACAATTGCCAGCTGAGCTGCATGATTCCTGCCTGTCATCTGCTTGACAATTGCCAGCTGTGCTGTGTAATTCCTGCCTGCTCAGCTGCTTGATTATTGCCAGCTGAGCAGCATGATTCCTCACAGCTGAGTTCCATGATTATTGCCTGCTGACTGTTTGATTCATGCCTACTCAGCTCTTTGTTTATTGCCTCCAGAGGCACATGATCAGTGTATGATAGCAAACATGATCAGCGCATGATCAGTCACATGATCAGCGCCATTAAGTCACGTGATCACTACATGATAGTCATGTGATCAGTCCATGCTCAGTCACGGTATCAGTGCATGATCAGCCACGTGATCAGTGCATGATAGCCACGTGATCAGTGCATGATCAGCCACGTGATCAGTGCATGATCAGCCACGTGATCAGTGCATGATAGCCACGTGATCAGTGCATGATCAGTCACGTGATCAGTGCATGATCAGTCACGTGATCAGTGCATGATCAGCCACGTGATCAGTGCATGATAGCCACGTGATCAGTGCATGATCAGTCACGTGATCAGTGCATGATCAGTCACGTGACCAGTACATGGTAGCTACATGATCATTGCATGATCAGCCACGTGAGCAGTGCATGATAGCCACGTGATCAGTGCATGATCAGTCACGTGATCAGTGCATGATCAGTCACGTGATCAGTGCATGATCAGGCACGTGATCAGTGCATGATCAGCCACGTGATCAGTGCATGATAGCCACGTGATCAGTGCATGATCAATCACGTGATCAGTGCATGATCAGTCACGTGATCAGTGCATGATAGCCACGTGATCAGTGCATGATCAGCCACGTGATCAGTGCATGATAGCCACGTGATCAGTGCATGATCAGTCACGTGATCAGTGCATGATCAGCCACGTGATCAGTGCATGATCAGTCACGTGACCAGTGCATGGTTGCTACGTGATCAGTGCATGATCAGCCACGTGATCAGTGCATGGTCAGACACGTGAACAGTGTATGATCAGCCACGTGATCAGTGCATGATATCCAAGTGATCAGTGCATGATCAATCACGTGATCAGTGTATGATCAGCCACGTGAACAGTGCATGCTCAGTCACGTGATCAGGGCCTGCTGAGCTGCGTGATTACTGTCTGCTCATCTGCTTGACAATTGCCAGCTGAGCTGCATGATTCCTGCCTGTCATCTGCTTGACAATTGCCAGCTGTGCTGCGTAATTCCTGCCTGCTCAGCTGCTTGATTATTGCCAGCTGAGCAGCATGATTCCTCACAGCTGAGTTCCATGATTATTGCCTGCTGACTGTTTGATTCGTGCCTACTCAGCTCTTTGTTTATTGCCTCCAGAGGCACATGATCAGTGTATGATAGCAAACATGATCAGCGCATGATCAGTCACATGATCAGCCCCATTAAGTCACGTGATCACTACATGATAGTCATGTGATCAGTCCATGCTCAGTCACGGTATCAGTGCATGATCAGCCACGTGATCAGTGCATGATAGCCACGTGATCAGTGCATGATCAGCCACGTGATCAGTGCATGATCAGCCACGTGATCAGTGCATGATAGCACGTGATCAGTGCATGATCAGTCACGTGATCAGTGCATGATCAGGCACGTGATCAGTGCATGATCAGTCACGTGATCAGTGCATGATAGCCACGTGATCAGTGCATGATCAGTCACGTGATCAGTGCATGATCAGTCACGTGACCAGTACATGGTAGCTACGTGATCATTGCATGATCAGCCACGTGATAGTGCATGATAGCCACGTGATCAGTGCATGATCAGTCACGTGATCAGTGCATGATCAGCCACGTGATCAGTGCATGATCAGCCACGTGATCAGTGCATGATAGCCACGTGATCAGTGCATGATCAGTCACGTGATCAGTGCATGATCAGTCACGTGATCAGTGCATGATAGCTACGTGATCAGTGCATGATCAGCCACGTGATCAGTGCATGATAGCCACGTGATCAGTGCATGATCAGTCACGTGATCAGTGCATGATCATCCACGTGATCAGTGCATGATCAGTCACGTGATCAGTGCATGATCAGACGTGATCAGTGCATGATCAGTCACGTGATCAGTGCATGATCAGCCACGTGATCAGTGCATGATCAGCCACGTGATCAGTGCATGATCAGCCACGTGATCAGTGCATGATCAGTCACGTGATCAGTGCATGATCAGTCACGTGATCAGTGCATGATCAGTCACGTGATCAGTGCATGATCAGCCACGTGATCAGTGCATGATCAGTCACGTGATCAGTGCATGATAGCCCGTGATCAGTGCATGATCAGTCCCGTGATCAGTGTATGATCAGCCACGTGATCAGTGCATGATAGCCACGTGATCAGTGCATGATCAGTCACGTGATCAGTGCATGATCAGCCACGTGATCAGTGCATGATCAGCCACGTGATCAGTGCATGACAATCACGTGATCAGTGCATGATCAGCCACGTGATCAGTGCATGATAGCCACGTGATCAGTGCATGATCAGTCACGTGATCGGTGTATGATCAGCCACGTGAACAGTGCATGCTCAGTCACGTGATCAGGGCCTGCTGAGCTGCGTGATTACTGTCTGCTCATCTGCTTGACAATTGCCAGCTGAGCTGCACGATTCCTGCCTGTCATCTGCTTGACAATTGCCAGCTGTGCTGCATAATTCCTGCCTGCTCATCTGCTTGATTATTGCCAGCTGAGCAGCATGATTTCTCACAGCTGAGTTCCATGATTATTGCCTGACTGATTCGTGCCTACTCAGCTCTTTGTTCATTGCCTCCAGAGGCACATGATCAGTGTATGATACCAAACATGATCAGCACATGATCAGTCACATGATCAGTGCATGATAAGCCACGTGATCAGTGCATGATCAGTTACGTGATCAGTGCATGATCAGTCATGTGATCAGTGCATGGTAGCTGCGTGATCAGTGCATGATCAGCCACGTGATCAGTGCATGATAGCCACGTGATCAGTGCATGATCAGTCACGTGATCAGTGCATGATCAGTCACGTGATCAGTGCATGATCAGCCACGTGATCAGTGCATGATCAGTCACGTGATCAGTGCATGGTAGCTACGTGATCAGTGCATGATCAGCCACGTGATCAGTGCATGATAGCCACGTGATCAGTGCATGATCAGCCACGTGATCAGTGCATGATAGCCACGTGATCAGTGCATGATCAGCCACGTGATCAGTGCATGATAGCCACGTGATCAGTGCATGATCAGTCACGTGATCAGTGCATGATCAGCCACGTGATCAGTGCATGATCAGTCACGTGATCAGTGCATGATCAGTCACGTGATCAGTGCATGATAGCTACGTGATCAGTGCATGATCAGCCACGTGATCAGTGCATGATCAGCCACGTGATCAGTGCATGATCAGTCACGTGATCAGTGCATGATCAGTCACGTGATCAGTGCATGATAGCTACGTGATCAGTGCATGATCAGCCACGTGATCAGTGCATGATAGCCACGTGATCAGTGCATGATCAGTCACGTGATCAGTGCATGATCAGCCACGTGATCAGTGCATGATATCCACGTGATCAGTGCATGATCAGCCACGTGATCAGTGCATGATAGCCACGTGATCAGTGCATGATCAGTCACGTGATCAGTGCATGATCAGCCACGTGATCAGTGCATGATCAGTCCGTGATCAGTGCATGATAGTACATGGTTGCTACGTGATCAGTGCATGATCAGCCACGTGATCAGTGCATGATCAGTCACGTGATCAGTGCATGATCAGCCACGTGATCAGTGCATGATCAGCACGTGATCAGTGCATGATCAGTCACGTGATCAGTGCATGATAGCTACGTGATCAGTGCATGATCAGCCACGTGATCAGTGCATGATAGCCACGTGATCAGTGCATGATCAGTCACGTGATCAGTGCATGATCAATTACGTGATCAGTGCATGATCAGTCACGTGACCAGTACATGGTTGCTACGTGATCAGTGCATGATCAGCCACGTGATCAGTGCATGATAGCCACGTGATCAGTGCATGATCAGTCACGTGATCAGTGCATGATCAGTCACGTGACAGTGCATGATCATTTACGTGATCAGTGCATGATCAGTCACGTGACCAGTATATGGTAGCTACGTGATCATTGCATGATCAGCCACGTGATCAGTGCATGATAGCCACGTGATCAGTGCATGATCAGTTACGTGATCAGTGTATGATCAGCCACGTGATCAGTGCATGAGTGCCACGTGATCAGTGCATGATCAGTCACGTGACAGTGTGTGATCAGCCACGTGATCAGTGCATGATCAGCCACGTGATCAGTGCATGATAGCCACGTGATCAGTGCATGATCAGTTACGTGATCAGTGCATGATCAGCCACGTGATCAGTGCATGATCAGACACGTGATCAGTGCATGATCAGCCACGTGATCAGTGCATGATATCCACGTGATCAGTGCATGATCAGTCACGTGATCAGTGCATGATCAGTCACGTGATCAGTGCATGATCAGCCACGTGATCAGTGCATGATCAATTACGTGATCAGTGCATGATCAGTCACGTGACCAGTACATGGTAGCTACGTGATCATTGCATGATCAGCCACGTGATCAGTGCATGATAGCCACGTGATCAGTGCATGATCAGTCACGTGATCAGTGCATGATCAGTCACGTGATCAGTGCATGATCAGCCACGTGATCAGTGCATGATCAGTCACGTGATCAGTGCATGATCAGTCACGTGATCAGTGCATGATCAGCCACGTGATCAGTGCATGATCAGCCACGTGATCAGTGCATGATCAGCCACGTGATCAGTGCATGATCAGTCACGTGATCAGTGCATGATCAGCCACGTGATCAGTGCATGATCAGCCACGTGATCAGTGCATGATCAGTCACGTGATCAGTGCATGATCAGCCACGTGATCAGTGCATGATCAGTTACGTGATCAGTGCATGATCAGTCACGTGATCAGTGCATGATAGCACGTGATCAGTGCATGATCAGCCACGTGATCAGTGCATGATAGCCACGTGATCAGTGCATGATCAGTCACGTGATCAGTGCATGATCAGCCACGTGATCAGTGCATGATCAGTCACGTGATCAGTGCATGATCAGTCACGTGATCAGTGCATGATCAGCCACGTGATCAGTGCATGATAGCCACGTGATCAGTGCATGATCAGTCACGTGATCAGTGCATGATCAGCCACGTGATCAGTGCATGATCAGTCACGTGATCAGTGCATGATCAGCCACGTGATCAGTGCATGATCAGTCACGTGATCAGTGCATGATCAGTCACGTGATCAGTGCATGATAGCACGTGATCAGTGCATGATCAGCCACGTGATCAGTGCATGATCAGTCACGTGATCAGTGCATGATCAGCCACGTGATCAGTGCATGATCAGTCACGTGATCAGTGCATGATCAGTCACGTGACCAGTGCATGGTATCTACGTGATCAGTGCATGATCAGCCACGTGATCAGTGCATGATAGCCACGTGATCAGTGCATGATCAGTCACGTGATCAGTGCATGATCAGTCACGTGATCAGTGCATGATCAGTCACGTGATCAGTGCATGATCAATTACGTGATCAGTGCATGATCAGTCACGTGATCAGTACATGGTAGCTACGTGATCAGTGCATGATCAGCCACGTGATCAGTGCATGATAGCCACGTGATCAGTGCATGATCAGTCACGTGATCAGTGCATGATCATCCACGTGATCAGTGCATGATCAGTCACGTGATCAGTGCATGATCAGACGTGATCAGTGCATGATCAGTCACGTGATCAGTGCATGATCAGCCACGTGATCAGTGCATGATAGCCACGTGATCAGTGCATGATAGCCACGTGATCAGTGCATGATCAGTCACGTGATCAGTGCATGATCAGTCACGTGATCAGTGCATGATCAGTCACGTGATCAGTGCATGATCAGCCACGTGATCAGTGCATGATCAGTCACGTGATCAGTGCATGATAGCCCGTGATCAGTGCATGATCAGTCCCGTGATCAGTGCATGATCAGCCACGTGATCAGTGCATGATAGCCACGTGATCAGTGCATGATCAGTCACGTGATCAGTGCATGATCAGCCACGTGATCAGTGCATGATAGCCACGTGATCAGTGCATGACAGTCATGTGATCAGTGCATGATCAGTCACGTGATCAGTGCATGATAGCCACGTGATCAGTGCATGATCAGTCACGTGATCAGTGTATGATCAGCCACGTGAACAGTGCATGCTCAGTCACGTGATCAGGGCCTGCTGAGCTGCGTGATTACTGTCTGCTCATCTGCTTGACAATTGCCAGCTGAGCTGCACGATTCCTGCCTGTCATCTGCTTGACAATTGCCAGCTGTGCTGCGTAATTCCTGCCTGCTCAGCTGCTTGATTATTGCCAGCTGAGCAGCATGATTTCTCACAGCTGAGTTCCATGATTATTGCCTACTGATTCGTGCCTACTCAGCTCTTTGTTCATTGCCTCCAGAGGCACATGATCAGTGTATGATACCAAACATGATCAGCACATGATCAGTCACATGATCAGTGCATGATAAGCCACGTGATCAGTGCATGATCAATCACGTGATCAGTGCATGATCAGTCATGTGATCAGTACATGGTAGCTGCGTGATCAGTGCATGATCAGCCACGTGATCAGTGCATGATAGCCACGTGATCAGTGCATGATCAGCCACGTGATCAGTGCATGATCAGTCACGTGATCAGTGCATGATCAGCCACGTGATCAGTGCATGATCAGTCACGTGATCAGTACATGATAGCTACGTGATCAGTGCATGATCAGTCACGTGATAGTGCATGATCAGCCACGTGATCAGTGCATGATATCAGTGCATGATAGCCACGTGATCAGTGCATGATAGCCACGTGATCAGTGCATGATCAGTCACGTGATCAGTGCATGATAGCCACGTGATCAGTGCATGATCAGTCACGTGATCAGTGTGTGATCAGCCACGTGATCAGTGCATGATATCAGTGCCTGATAGCCACGTGATCAGTGCATGATCAGTCACGTGATACGTGTGTGATCAGCCACGTGATCAGTGCATGATATCCACGTGATCAGTGCAGGATAGCCACGTGATCAGTGCATGATCAGTCACGTGATCAGTGCATGATCAGTCACGTGATACGTGTGTGATCAGCCACCGGATCAGTGCGTGATGAGCCACGTGATCAGTGCAGGATCAATTACATGATCAGTGCATGATCAGTCACGAGACCAGTACATGGTTGCTACGTGCCTCCAGAAGCATATGATCAGTGTATGATACCAAACATGATCAGTGCATGATCAGTCACATGATCAGTGCCATGAAGTCACGTGATCAGTGCATGATAGCCACGTGATGTGTGCATGATGAGTTACGTGAGCAGAGTATGATCAGCCACGTGATCAGTGCATGAGTGCCACGTGATCAGTGCATGATATGTCATGTGACAGGTGTGTGATCAGCCACGTGAACAGTGCATGTTCAGCCACGTGATCAGTGCATGATAGCCACGTGATCAGTGCATGATCAGTTACGTGAGCAGTGTATGATCAGCCACGTGATCAGTGCATGGTCAGACACGTGAACAGGTTATGATCAGCCACGTGATCAGTGCATGATGTCCAAGTGATCAGTGCATGATCAATCACGTGATCAGTGTATGATCAGCCACGTGAACAGTGCATGCTCAGTCACGTGATCAGGGCCTGCTGAGCTGCGTGATTACTGTCTGCTCATCTGCTTGACAATTGCCAGCTGAGCTGCACGATTCCTGGCTCTCATCTGCTTGACAATTGCCAGCTGTGCTGCGTAATTCCTGCCTGCTCAGCTGCTTGATTATTGCCAGCTGAGCAGCATGATTCCTCACAGCTGAGTTCCATGATTATTGCCTGCTGACTGTTTGACTCGTGCCTACTCAGCTCTTTGTTTATTGCCTCCAGAGGCACATGATCAGTGTATGATACCAAACATGATCAGCGCATGATCAGTCACATGATCAGCGCCATTAAGTCACGTGATCAGTACATGATAGTCATGTGATCAGTCCATGCTCAGTCACGGTATCAGTGCATGATCAGCCACGTGATCAGTGCATGATCTGTCACATGATTAGTGTATGATCATCCACGTGATCAGTGCATGGGCAGTCATGTGATCAGTGCATGATATAGACGTGATCAGTGCATGATCAGTCTCGTGATCAGTGCATGATAGCCACGTGATCAGTGCATGATCAGTCACCTGATGGGTGTATGATCATTCACGTGACCTGTACATGGTAGCTACATGATCATTGCATGATCAGCCACGTGAGTAGTGCACGATAGCCACGTGATCACTGCATGATCAGTCACGTGATCAGTGCATGATCAGTCATGTGACCAGTACATGGTAGCTGCGTGATCATGCATGATCAGCCACGTGAGCAGTGCATGATAGCCACGTGATCAGTGCATGATCAGACACGTGATCAGTGCATGATCAGTCACGTGATCAGTGCATGATCAGCCACGTGATCAGTGCATGACCAGGCACGTGATCAGTGTATGATCAGCCACGTGATCAGTGCATGATAGCCACGTGATCAGTGCATGATCAGTCACGTGATCAGTGCATGATCAGTCACGTGATCAGTGCATGATCAGCCACGTGATCAGTGCATGATCAGCCACGTGATCAGTGCATGATCAATTACGTGATCAGTGCATGATCAGTCACGTGACAGTACATGGTAGCTACGTGATCATTGCATGATCAGCCACGTGATCAGTGCATGATAGCCACGTGATCAGTGCATGATCAGCCACGTGATCAGTGCATGATCAGTCACGTGATCAGTGCATGATCAGTCACGTGATCAGTGCATGATCAGCCACGTGATCAGTGCATGTCAGTCATGTGTCAGTGCATGATAGCCCGTGATCAGTGCATGATCAGTCACGTGATCAGTGTATGATCAGCCACGTGATCAGTGCATGATAGCCACGTGATCAGTGCATGATCAGTCACGTGATCAGTGCATGATCAGCCACGTGATCAGTGCATGATCAGTCACGTGATCAGTGTGTGATCAGCCACGTGAACAGTGCATGCTCAGTCACGTGATCAGGGCCTGCTGAGCTGCGTGATTAGTGTCTGCTCATCTGCTTGACAATTGCCAGCTGAGCTGCACGATTCCTGCCTGTCATCTGCTTGACAATTGCCAGCTGTGCTGCGTAATTCCTGCCTGCTCATCTGCTTGATTATTGCCAGCTGAGCAGCATGATTTCTCAGAGTGAGTTCCATGATTATAGCCTGCTGACTGATTCGTGCCTACTCAGCTCTTTGTTCATTGCCTCCAGAGGCACATGATCAGTGTATGATACCAAACATGATCAGCACATGATCAGTCACATGATCAGTGCATGATAAGCCACGTGATCAGTGCATGATCAGTCATGTGATCAGTGCATGATCAGTCATGTGATCAGTACATGGTAGCTGCGTGATCAGTGCATGATCAGCCACGTGATCAGTGCATGATAGCCACGTGATCAGTGCATGATCAGTCACGTGATCAGTGCATGATCAGTCACGTGATCAGTGCATGATCAGCCACGTGATCAGTGCATGATCAGTCACGTGATCAGTGCATGATCAGCCACGTGATCAGTGCATGACGAGGCACGTGATCAGTATGATCAGCCACGTGATCAGTGCATGATAGCCACGTGATCAGTGCATGATCAGTCACGTGATCAGTGCATGATCAGTCACGTGATCAGTGCATGATCAGCCACGTGATCAGTGCATGATCAGCCACGTGATCAGTGCATGATCAGCCACGTGATCAGTGCATGATCAGTCACGTGATCAGTGCATGGTAGCTACGTGATCAGTGCATGATCAGCCACGTGATCAGTGCATGATAGCCACGTGATCAGTGCATGATCAGCCACGTGATCAGTGCATGATCAGTCACGTGATCAGTGCATGATCAGTCACGTGATCAGTGCATGATCAGCCACGTGATCAGTGCATGATCAGTCATGTAGTCAATGCATGATAGCGCCGTGATCAGTGCATGATCAGTCCCGTGATCAGTGCATGATCAGCCACGTGATCAGTGCATGATAGCTACGTGATCAGTGCATGATCAGTCACGTGATCAGTGCATGATCAGCCACGTGATCAGTGCATGATAGCCACGTGATCAGTGCATGACAATTACGTGATCAGTGCATGCGCTATCACGTGATCAGTGCATGATAGCCACGTGATCAGTGCATGATCAGTCACGTGATCAGTGTGTGATCAGCCACGTGAACAGTGCATGCTCAGTCACGTGATCAGGGCCTGCTGAGCTGCGTGATTACTGTCTGCTCATCTGCTTGACAATTGCCAGCTGAGCTGTACGATTCCTGCCTGTCATCTGCTTGACAATTGCCACCTGTGCTGCATAATTCCTGCCTGCTCATCTACTTGATTATTGCCAGCTGAGCAGCATGATTTCTCAGAGCTGAGTTCCATGATTATAGCCTGCTGACTGATTCCTGCCTACTCAGCTCTTTGTTCATTGCCTCCAGATGCACATGATCAGTGTATGACACCAAACATGATCAGCACATGATCAGTCACATGATCAGTGCATGATAAGCCACGTGATCAGTGCATGATCAATCACGTGATCAGTGCATGATCAGTCACGTGACCAGTGCATGATAGCTGCGTGATCAGTGCATGATCAGCCACGTGATCAGTGCATGATCAGTCACGTGATCAGTGCATGATCAGCCACGTGATCAGTGCATGATCAGACACGTGATCAGTGTATGATCAGCCACGTGATCAGTGCATGATATCCACGTGATCAGTGCATGATCAGTCACGTGATCAGTGTATGATCAGCCACGTGAACAGTGCATGCTCAGTCACGTGATCAGGGCCTGCTGAGCTGCGTGATTACTGTCTGCTCATCTGCTTGACAATTGCCAGCTGAGCTGCATGATTCCTGCCTGTCATCTGCTTGACAATTGCCAGCTGTGCTGTGTAATTCCTGCCTGCTCAGCTGCTTGATTATTGCCAGCTGAGCAGCATGATTCCTCACAGCTGAGTTCCATGATTATTGCCTGCTGACTGTTTGATTCATGCCTACTCAGCTCTTTGTTTATTGCCTCCAGAGGCACATGATCAGTGTATGATAGCAAACATGATCAGCGCATGATCAGTCACATGATCAGCGCCATTAAGTCACGTGATCACTACATGATAGTCATGTGATCAGTCCATGCTCAGTCACGGTATCAGTGCATGATCAGCCACGTGATCAGTGCATGATAGCCACGTGATCAGTGCATGATCAGCCACGTGATCAGTGCATGATCAGCCACGTGATCAGTGCATGATAGCCACGTGATCAGTGCATGATCAGTCACGTGATCAGTGCATGATCAGTCACGTGATCAGTGCATGATCAGCCACGTGATCAGTGCATGATAGCCACGTGATCAGTGCATGATCAGTCACGTGATCAGTGCATGATCAGTCACGTGACCAGTACATGGTAGCTACATGATCATTGCATGATCAGCCACGTGAGCAGTGCATGATAGCCACGTGATCAGTGCATGATCAGTCACGTGATCAGTGCATGATCAGTCACGTGATCAGTGCATGATCAGGCACGTGATCAGTGCATGATCAGCCACGTGATCAGTGCATGATAGCCACGTGATCAGTGCATGATCAGTCACGTGATCAGTGCATGATCAGTCACGTGATCAGTGCATGATAGCCACGTGATCAGTGCATGATCAGCCACGTGATCAGTGCATGATAGCCACGTGATCAGTGCATGATCAGTCACGTGATCAGTGCATGATCAGCCACGTGATCAGTGCATGATCAGTCACGTGACCAGTGCATGATAGCTGCGTGATCAGTGCATGATCAGCCACGTGATCAGTGCATGGTCAGACACGTGAACAGTGTATGATCAGCCACGTGATCAGTGCATGATATCCAAGTGATCAGTGCATGATCAATCACGTGATCAGTGTATGATCAGCCACGTGAACAGTGCATGCTCAGTCACGTGATCAGGGCCTGCTGAGCTGCGTGATTACTGTCTGCTCATCTGCTTGACAATTGCCAGCTGAGCTGCATGATTCCTGCCTGTCATCTGCTTGACAATTGCCAGCTGTGCTGTGTAATTCCTGCCTGCTCAGCTGCTTGATTATTGCCAGCTGAGCAGCATGATTCCTCACAGCTGAGTTCCATGATTATTGCCTGCTGACTGTTTGATTCGTGCCTACTCAGCTCTTTGTTTATTGCCTCCAGAGGCACATGATCAGTGTATGATAGCAAACATGATCAGCGCATGATCAGTCACATGATCAGCGCCATTAAGTCACGTGATCACTACATGATAGTCATGTGATCAGTCCATGCTCAGTCACGGTATCAGTGCATGATCAGCCACGTGATCAGTGCATGATAGCCACGTGATCAGTGCATGATCAGCCACGTGATCAGTGCATGATCAGCCACGTGATCAGTGCATGATAGCTACGTGATCAGTGCATGATCAGTCACGTGATCAGTGCATGATCAGGCACGTGATCAGTGCATGATCAGTCACGTGATCAGTGCATGATAGCCACGTGATCAGTGCATGATCAGTCACGTGATCAGTGCATGATCAGTCACGTGACCAGTACATGGTAGCTACATGATCATTGCATGATCAGCCACGTGATAGTGCATGATAGCCACGTGATCAGTGCATGATCAGTCACGTGATCAGTGCATGATCAGTCACGTGATCAGTGCATGATCAGCCACGTGATCAGTGCATGATAGCCACGTGATCAGTGCATGATCAATTACGTGATCAGTGCATGATCAGTCACGTGATCAGTGCATGATAGCTACGTGATCAGTGCATGATCAGCCACGTGATCAGTGCATGATAGCCACGTGATCAGTGCATGATCAGTCACGTGATCAGTGCATGATCAGCCACGTGATCAGTGCATGATCAGTCACGTGACCAGTGCATGATAGCTGCGTGATCAGTGCATGATCAGCCACGTGATCAGTGCATGATAGCCACGTGATCAGTGCATGATCAGTCACGTGATCAGTGCATGATCAGTCACGTGATCAGTGCATGATCAGCCACGTGATCAGTGCATGATCAATTACGTGATCAGTGCATGATCAGTCACGTGATCAGTGCATGGTAGCTACGTGATCAGTGCATGATCAGCCACGTGATCAGTGCATGATAGCCACGTGATCAGTGCATGATCAGTCATGTGATCGGTGCATGATCAGCCACGTGATCAGTGCATGATAGCCACGTGATCAGTGCATGATAGCCACGTGATCAGTGCATGATAGTCACGTGATCAGTGCATGATCAGCCACGTGATCAGTGCATGTGCAGTCATGTAGTCAGTGCATGATAGCGCCGTGATCAGTGCATGATCAGTCCCGTGATCAGTGCATGATCAGCCACGTGATCAGTGCATGATAGCCACGTGATCAGTGCATGATCAGTCACGTGATCAGTGCATGATCAGCCACGTGATCAGTGCATGACAATTACGTGATCAGTGCATGATCAGTCACGTGATCAGTGCATGATAGCCACGTGATCAGTGCATGATCATTCACGTGATCAGTGTGTGATCAGCCACGTGAACAGTGCATGCTCAGTCACGTGATCAGGGCCTGCTGAGCTGCGTGATTACTGTCTGCTCATCTGCTTGACAATTGCCAGCTGAGCTGCACGATTCCTGCCTGTCATCTGCTTGACAATTGCCACCTGTGCTGCATAATTCCTGCCTGCTCAGCTACTTGATTATTGCCAGCTGAGCAGCATGATTTCTCAGAGCTGAGTTCCATGATTATTGCCTGCTGACTGCTTCCTGCCTACTCAGCTCTTTGTTCATTGCCTCCAGAGGCACATGATCAGTGTATGACACCAAACATGATCAGCACATGATCAGTCACATGATCAGTGCATGATAAGCCACGTGATCAGTGCATGATCAGTCACGTGATCAGTGCATGATCAGTCACGTGATCAGTGCATGATAGCCACGTGATCAGTGCATGATCAGCCACGTGATCAGTGCATGATCAGTCACGTGATCAGTGCATGATCAGCCACGTGATCAGTGCATGATCAGACACGTGATCAGTGCATGATCAGCCACGTGATCAGTGCATGATAGCCACGTGATCAGTGCATGATCAGTCACGTGATCAGTGTATGATCAGCCACGTGAACAGTGCATGCTCAGTCACGTGATCAGGGCCTGCTGAGCTGCGTGATTACTGTCTGCTCATCTGCTTGACAATTGCCAGCTGAGCTGTACGATTCCTGCCTGTCATCTGCTTGACAATTGCCACCTGTGCTGCATAATTCCTGCCTGCTCATCTACTTGATTATTGCCAGCTGAGCAGCATGATTTCTCAGAGCTGAGTTCCATGATTATAGCCTGCTGACTGATTCCTGCCTACTCAGCTCTTTGTTCATTGCCTCCAGATGCACATGATCAGTGTATGACACCAAACATGATCAGTGCATGATCAGTCACATGATCAGTGCATGATAAGCCACGTGATCAGTGCATGATCAGTTACGTGATCAGTGCATGATCAGTCATGTGACCAGTGCATGGTAGCTACGTGATCAGTGCATGATCAGCCACGTGATCAGTGCATGATAGCCACGTGATCAGTGCATGATCAGTCACGTGATCAGTGCATGATCAGTCACGTGATCAGTGCATGATCAGCCACGTGATCAGTGCATGATCAGTCACGTGATCAGTGCATGATCAGTCACGTGATCAGTGCATGATAGCCACGTGATCAGTGCATGATCAGCCACGTGATCAGTGCATGATCAGTTACGTGATCAGTGCATGATCAGTTACGTGAGCAGTGCATGATCAGCCACGTGATCAGTGCATGGTCAGACACGTGAACAGTGTATGATCAGCCACGTGATCAGTGCATGATATCCAATTGATCAGTGCATGATCAATCACGTGATCAGTGTATGATCAGCCACGTGAACAGTGCATGCTCAGTCACGTGATCAGGGCCTGCTGAGCTGCGTGATTACTGTCTGCTCATCTGCTTGACAATTGCCAGCTGAGCTGCATGATTCCTGCCTGTCATCTGCTTGACAATTGCCAGCTGTGCTGCGTAATTCCTGCCTGCTCAGCTGCTTGATTATTGCCAGCTGAGCAGCATGATTCCTCACAGCTGAGTTCCATGATTATTGCCTGCTGACTGTTTGATTCGTGCCTACTCAGCTCTTTGTTTATTGCCTCCAGAGGCACATGATCAGTGTATGATAGCAAACATGATCAGCGCATGATCAGTCACATGATCAGCGCCATTAAGTCACGTGATCACTACATGATAGTCATGTGATCAGTCCATGCTCAGGCACGGTATCAGTGCATGATCAGCCACGTGATCAGTGCATGATAGCCACGTGATCAGTGCATGATCAGCCACGTGATCAGTGCATGATCAGCCACGTGATCAGTGCATGATTGCTACGTGATCAGTGCATGATCAGTCACGTGATCAGTGCATGATCAGGCACGTGATCAGTGCATGATCAGCCACGTGATCAGTGCATGATAGCCACGTGATCAGTGCATGATCAGTCACCTGATCAGTGCATGATCAGTCACGTGATCAGTGCATGATCAGTCACGTGATCAGTGCATGATCAGCCACGTGATCAGTGCATGATCAGCCACGTGATCAGTGCATGATCAGTTACGTGATCAGTGCATGATCAGTCACGTGATCAGTGCATGATAGCCACGTGATCAGTGCATGATCAGCCACGTGATCAGTGCATGATAGCCACGTGATCAGTGCATGATCAGCCACGTGATCAGTGCATGATCAGCCACGTGATCAGTGCATGATCAGTCACGTGATCAGTGCATGATCAGTCACGTGATCAGTGCATGATCAGTCACGTGATCAGTGCATGATCAGCCACGTGATCAGTGCATGATCAGTCACGTGATCAGTGCATGATCAGTCACGTGATCAGTGCATGATCAGTCACGTGATCAGTGCATGATCAGTCACGTGATCAGTACATGATAGCTACGTGATCAGTGCATGATCAGCCACGTGATCAGTGCATGATAGCCACGTGATCAGTGCATGATCAGCCACGTGATCAGTGCATGATCAGTCACGTGATCAGTGCATGATCAGTCACGTGACAAGTGCATGGTAGCTACGTGATCAGTGCATGATCAGCCACGTGATCAGTGCATGATAGCCACGTGATCAGTGCATGATAGCCACGTGATCAGTGCATGATCAGTCACGTGATCAGTGCATGATCAGCCACGTGATCAGTGCATGATATCCACGTGATCAGTGCATGATAGCCACGTGATCAGTGCATGATAGCCACGTGATCAGTGCATGATCAGTCACGTGATACGTGTGTGATCAGCCACGTGATCAGTGCATGATCAGTCACGTGATCAGTGCATGATCAATTACGTGATCAGTGCATGATCAGTCACGTGACCAGTACATGGTTGCTACGTGATCATTGCATGATCAGCCACGTGATCAGTGCATGATAGCCACGTGATCAGTGCATGATCAGTCACGTGATCAGTGCATGATCAGTCACGTGACAGTGCATGATCATTTACGTGATCAGTGCATGATCAGTCACGTGACCAGTATATGGTAGCTACGTGATCATTGCATGATCAGCCACGTGATCAGTGCATGATAGCCACGTGATCAGTGCATGATCAGTTACGTGAGCAGTGTATGATCAGCCACGTGATCAGTGCATGAGTGCCACGTGATCAGTGCATGATCAGTCACGTGACAGGTGTGTGTTAAGCCACGTGATCAGTGCATGATCAGCCACGTGATCAGTGCATGATAGCCACGTGATCAGTGCATGATCAGTCACGTGATCAGTGCATGATCAGCCACGTGATCAGTGCATGATCAGACACGTGATCAGTGCATGATCAGCCACGTGATCAGTGCATGATATCCACGTGATCAGTGCATGATCAGTCACGTGATCAGTGCATGATCAGTCACGTGATCAGTGCATGATCAGCCACGTGATCAGTGCATGATAGCCACGTGATCAGTGCATGATCAGTCACGTGATCAGTGCATGATCAGTCACGTGATCAGTGCATGTAGCTACGTGATCAGTGCATGATCAGCCACGTGATCAGTGCATGATAGCCACGTGATCAGTGCATGATCAGCCACGTGATCAGTCATGATCAGCCACGTGATCAGTGCATGATCAGCCACGTGATCAGTGCATGATCAGCCACGTGATCAGTGCATGATACCACGTGATCAGTGCATGATCAGTCACGTGATCAGTGCATGATCAGCCACGTGATCAGTGCATGATAGTCACGTGATCAGTGCATGATAGCCACGTGATCAGTGCATGATCAGTCACGTGATCAGTGCATGATCAGTCACGTGATCAGTGCATGATCAGCCACGTGATCAGTGCATGATAGCCACGTGATCAGTGCATGATCAGTCACGTGATCAGTGCATGATCAGTCACGTGATCAGTGCATGATCAGCCACGTGATCAGTGCATGATAGCCACGTGATCAGTGCATGATCAGTCACGTGATCAGTGCATGATCAGTCACGTGATCAGTGCATGATCAGCCACGTGATCAGTGCATGATCAGCCACGTGATCAGTGCATGATCAATGACGTGATCAGTGCATGATCAGTCACGTGACCAGTATATGGTAGCTACGTGATCATTGCATGATCAGCCACGTGATCAGTGCATGATAGCCACGTGATCAGTGCATGATCAGTCACGTGATCAGTGCATGATCAGCCACGTGATCAGTGCATGAGTGCCACGTGATCAGTGCATGATCAGTCACGTGACAGGTATGTGATCAGCCACGTGATCAGTGCATGATCAGCCACGTGATCAGTGCATGATAGCCACGTGATCAGTGCATGATCAGTCACGTGATCAGTGCATGATCAGCCACGTGATCAGTGCATGATCAGACACGTGATCAGTGCATGATCAGCCACGTGATCAGTGCATGATAGCCACGTGATCAGTGCATGATCAGTCACGTGATCAGTGCATGATCAGTCACGTGATCAGTGCATGATCAGCCACGTGATCAGTGCATGATAGCCACGTGATCAGTGCATGATCAGTCACGTGATCAGTGCATGATCAGTCACGTGATCAGTGCATGATCAGCCACGTGATCAGTGCATGATCAATTACGTGATCAGTGCATGATCAGTCACGTGACCAGTACATGGTAGCTACGTGATCATTGCATGATCAGCCACGTGATCAGTGCATGATAGCCACGTGATCAGTGCATGATCAGTCACGTGATCAGTGCATGATCAGTCACGTGATCAGTGCATGATAGCCCGTGATCAGTGCATGATCAGTCCCGTGATCAGTGCATGATCAGCCACGTGATCAGTGCATGATAGCCACGTGATCAGTGCATGATCAGTTACGTGATCAGTGCATGATCAGCCACGTGATCAGTGCATGATAGCCACGTGATCAGTGCATGACAATTACGTGATCAGTGCATGATCAGTCACGTGATCAGTGCATGATAGCCACGTGATCAGTGCATGATCAGTCACGTGATCAGTGTGTGATCAGCCACGTGAACAGTGCATGCTCAGTCACGTGATCAGGGCCTGCTGAGCTGCGTGATTACTGTCTGCTCATCTGCTTGACAATTGCCAGCTGAGCTGCACGATTCCTGCCTGTCATCTGCTTGACAATTGCCAGCTGTGCTGCGTAATTCCTGCCTGCTCAGCTGCTTGATTATTGCCAGCTGAGCAGCATGATTTCTCACAGCTGAGTTCCATGATTATTGCCTGCTGACTGATTCCTGCCTACTCAGCTCTTTGTTCATTGCCTCCAGAGGCACATGATCAGTGTATGATACCAAACATGATCAGCACATGATCAGTCACATGATCAGTGCATGATAAGCCACGTGATCAGTGCATGATCAGTACGTGATCAGTGCATGATCAGTCACGTGATCAGTGCATGGTAGCTGCGTGATCAGTGCATGATCAGCCACGTGATCAGTGCATGATAGCCACGTGATCAGTGCATGATCAGCCACGTGATCAGTGCATGATCAGTCACGTGATCAGTGCATGATCAGCCACGTGATCAGTGCATGATCAGTCACGTGATCAGTGCATGATCAGCCACGTGATCAGTGCATGATCAGCCACGTGATCAGTGCATGATCAGCCACGTGATCAGTGCATGATAGTCACGTGATCAGTGCATGATCAGTCACGTGATCAGTGCATGATCAGTCACGTGATCAGTGCATGATCAGCCACGTGATCAGTGCATGATAGCCACGTGATCAGTGCATGATCAGCCACGTGATCAGTGCATGATCAGCCACGTGATCAGTGCATGATAGCCACGTGATCAGTGCATGATCAGTCACGTGATCAGTGCATGATCAGCCACGTGATCAGTGCATGATCAGCCACGTGATCAGTGCATGATAGCCACGTGATCAGTGCATGATCAGTCACGTGATCAGTGCATGATCAGTCACGTGATCAGTGCATGGTAGCTACGTGATCAGTGCATGATCAGCCACGTGATCAGTGCATGATAGCCACGTGATCAGTGCATGATCAGTCACGTGATCAGTGCATGATCAGTCACGTGATCAGTGCATGATCAGCCACGTGATCAGTGCATGATCAGCCACGTGATCAGTGCATGATAGCCACGTGATCAGTGCATGATCAGTCACGTGATCAGTGCATGATCAGCCACGTGATCAGTGCATGATCAGTCACGTGATCAGTGCATGATCAGTCACGTGATCAGTGCATGATAGCTACGTGATCAGTGCATGATCAGCCACGTGATCAGTGCATGATAGCCACGTGATCAGTGCATGATCAGTCACGTGATCAGTGTGTGATCAGCCACGTGATCAGTGCATGATCAGTCACGTGATCAGTGCATGATCAGCCACGTGATCAGTGCATGATCAGTCACGTGATCAGTGCATGATCAGTCACGTGATCAGTGCATGATAGTCACGTGATCAGTGCATGATAGCCACGTGATCAGTGCATGATCAGTCACGTGATCAGTGCATGATCAGCCACGTGATCAGTGCATGATTGCTACGTGATCAGTGCATGATCAGTCACGTGATCAGTGCATGATCAGGCACGTGATCAGTGCATGATCAGCCACGTGATCAGTGCATGATAGCCACGTGATCAGTGCATGATCAGTCACGTGATCAGTGCATGATCAGTCACGTGATCAGTACATGGTAGCTACGTGATCAGTGCATGATCAGCCACGTGATCAGTGCATGATAGCCACGTGATCAGTGCATGATCAGTCACGTGATCAGTGCATGATCAGTCACGTGATCAGTGCATGATCAGCCACGTGATCAGTGCATGATCAGCCACGTGATCAGTGCATGATCAGCCACGTGATCAGTGCATGATCAGTCACGTGATCAGTGCATGATCAGTCACGTGATCAGTGCATGGTAGCTACGTGATCAGTGCATGATCAGCCACGTGATAGTGCATGATAGCCACGTGATCAGTGCATGATAGCACGTGATCAGTGCATGATCAGTCACGTGATCAGTGCATGATCAGTCACGTGACAGTGCATGGTAGCTACGTGATCAGTGCATGATCAGCCACGTGATCAGTGCATGATAGCCACGTGATCAGTGCATGATAGCCACGTGATCAGTGCATGATCAGTCACGTGATCAGTGCATGATCAGCCACGTGATCAGTGCATGATATCCACGTGATCAGTGCATGATAGCCACGTGATCAGTGCATGATAGCCACGTGATCAGTGCATGATCAGTCACGTGATACAGTGTGATCAGCCACGTGATCAGTGCATGATCAGTCACGTGATCAGTGCATGATCAATTACGTGATCAGTGCATGATCAGTCACGTGATCAGTGCATGGTTGCTACGTGATCAGTGCATGATCAGCCACGTGATCAGTGCATGATAGCCACGTGATCAGTGCATGATCAGTCACGTGATCAGTGCATGATCAGTCACGTGATCAGTGCATGATCATTTACGTGATCAGTGCATGATCAGTCACGTGACCAGTATATGGTAGCTACGTGATCATTGCATGATCAGCCACGTGATCAGTGCATGATAGCCACGTGATCAGTGCATGATCAGTCACGTGATCAGTGCATGATCAGTCACGTGATCAGTGCATGATCAATTACGTGATCAGTGCATGATCAGTCACGTGATCAGTGCATGTCAGCTACGTGATCAGTGCATGATCAGCCACGTGATCAGTGCATGATAGCCACGTGATCAGTGCATGATCAGCTACGTGATCAGTCTATGATCAGCCACGTGATCAGTGCATGATCAGACACGTGATCAGTGCATGATCAGCCACGTGATCAGTGCATGATACCACGTGATCAGTGCATGATCAGTCACGTGATCAGTGCATGATCAGCCACGTGATCAGTGCATGATAGTCACGTGATCAGTGCATGATAGCCACGTGATCAGTGCATGATCAGTCACGTGATCAGTGCATGATCAGGAACGTGATCAGTGCATGATCAGCCACGTGATCAGTGCATGATAGCCACGTGATCAGTGCATGATCAGTCACGTGATCAGTGCATGATCAGGCACGTGATCAGTGCATGATCAGCCACGTGATCAGTGCATGATAGCCACGTGATCAGTGCATGATCAGTCACGTGATCAGTGCATGATCAGTCACGTGATCAGTGCATGATCAGCCACGTGATCAGTGCATGATCAGCCACGTGATCAGTGCATGATCAATCACGTGATCAGTGCATGATCAGTCACGTGACCAGTATATGGTAGCTACGTGATCAGTGCATGATCAGCCACGTGATCAGTGCATGATAGCCACGTGATCAGTGCATGATCAGTCACGTGATCAGTGCATGATCAGCCACGTGATCAGTGCATGATGCCACGTGATCAGTGCATGATCAGTCACGTGATCAGTATGTGATCAGCCACGTGATCAGTGCATGATCAGCCACGTGATCAGTGCATGATAGCCACGTGATCAGTGCATGATCAGTCACGTGATCAGTGCATGATCAGCCACGTGATCAGTGCATGATCAGCCACGTGATCAGTGCATGATCAGCCACGTGATCAGTGCATGATCAGTCACGTGATCAGTGCATGATCAGTCACGTGATCAGTGCATGATCAGCCACGTGATCAGTGCATGTGCAGTCATGTAGTCAGTGCATGATAGCGCCGTGATCAGTGCATGATCAGTCACGTGATCAGTGCATGATCAGCCACGTGATCAGTGCATGATAGCCACGTGATCAGTGCATGATCAGTCACGTGATCAGTGCATGATCAGCCACGTGATCAGTGCATGATCAGTCACGTGATCAGTGTGTGATCAGCCACGTGAACAGTGCATGCTCAGTCACGTGATCAGGGCCTGCTGAGCTGCGTGATTACTGTCTGCTCATCTGCTTGACAATTGCCAGCTGAGCTGCACGATTCCTGCCTGTCATCTGCTTGACAATTGCCAGCTGTGCTGCGTAATTCCTGCCTGCTCATCTGCTTGATTATTGCCAGCTGAGCAGCATGATTTCTCACAGCTGAGTTCCATGATTATTGCCTGCTGACTGATTCGTGCCTACTCAGCTCTTTGTTCATTGCCTCCAGAGGCACATGATCAGTGTATGACACCAAACATGATCAGCACATGATCAGTCACATGATCAGTGCATGATAAGCCACGTGATCAGTGCATGATCAATTATGTGATCAGTGCATGATCAGTCATGTGATCAGTGCATGGTAGCTGCGTGATCAGTGCATGATCAGCCACGTGATCAGTGCATGATAGCCACGTGATCAGTGCATGATCAGTCACGTGATCAGTGCATGATCAGTCACGTGATCAGTGCATGATCAGTCACGTGATCAGTGCATGATCAGTTACGTGATCAGTGCATGATCAGTCACGTGACCAGTGCATGGTAGCTACGTGATCATTTCATGATCAGCCACGTGATCAGTGCATGATAGCCACGTGATCAGTGCATGATAGCCACATGATCAGTGCATGATAGCCACGTGATCAGTGCATGATCAGTCACGTGATACATGTGTGATGAGCCACGTGATCAGTGCATGATCAGCCACGTGATCAGTGCAGGATCAATTACGTGATCAGTGCATGATCAGTCACGTGACCAGTACATGGTTGCTACGTGATCCTTGCATGATCAGCCACGTGAGCAGAGCATGATAGCCACGTGATCAGTGCATGATCAGTCACGTAATCAGTGCATGATATGTCACGTGACAGGTGTGTGATCAGCCAGGTGATCATTTCATGATAGCTATGTGATCAGTTCATGATTTGTCACGTGATCTGTTCATGATCAGGGAGGTGATCAGTGCATGATCAACGACGTGATCAGTGCATGATCCGTCACCTAATGGGTGTATGATCAGTCACGTGACCTGTACATGGTAGCTACATGATCATTGCATGATCAGCCACGTGATCAGTGCACGACAGCCACGTGATCAGTGCATGATCAGTCACGTGTTCAGTGCATGATCAGTCATGTAATCTATGCATGACCAGGCACGTGATCAGTGTATGACCAGCCAAGTGATCAGTGCATGATAGCCACGTGATCAGTGCATGATCAGTCACGTGATCAGTGCATGATCAGTCACGTGACCCTTGGATGATCAGCCACGTGATCAGTGCATGATCAGCCACGTGATCAGTGCATGATCAGTCACGTGACCAGGGTATGGTAGCTAGGTGATCATTGCATGATCAGCCACATGAGCCGTGCATGATAGCCACGAGATCAGTGCATGATCAGTCACGTGATCAGTGCATGATCACACACGTGAACAGTGCATGATAAGTCAACTGATCAGTGCATGAATATTACGTGATCAGTGCATGATCACTCACGTTACCAGTACATGGTAGCTACGTGATCAGTGCATGAACAGCCACGTGAGCAGTGCATGATAGCCACGTGATCAGTGCATGATCAGTCACGTGATCAGTGCATGATCAGCCACGTGATCAGTGCATGATCAGCCAAATGATCAGTGCATGATCAGTTACGTGATCAGTGCATGATCAGCCACGTGATCAGTGCATGATCAGTCACGTGATCAGTGCATGGTCAGTCACGTGATCAGTGCATGATCATCCACGTGATCAGTGCATGTGGAGTCATGTGATCAATGCATGATAGCGCCGTGATCAGTGCATGATCAGTCCCGAGATGAGTGCATGATCAGCCAAGTGATCAGTGCAAGATAGCTGCGTGATCAGTGCATGATCAGTTACATGATCAGTGCATGATCAGCCACGTCATCAGTGCATGATAGCCACGTGATCAGTGCATACAATTATGTGATCAGTGCATGCGCAATCACGTGATCAGTGCATGAGAGCCACGTGATAAGTGCATGATCAGTCACGTGATAGGTGTGTGATCATCCACGTGAACAGTGCATGCTCAGTCATGTGATCAGGGCCTGCTGAGCTGCGTGATTACTGTCTGCTCATCTGCTTGACAATTGCCAGCTGAGCTGCATGATTCCTGCCTGTCATCTCCTTGACATTTGCCACCTGTGCTGCGTAATTCCTGCCTGCTCATCTTCTTGATTATTGCCAGCTGAGCAGCATGATTTCTCAGAGCTGAGTTCCATGATTATTGCCTGCTGACTGCTTCCTGCCTACTCAGCTCTGTGTTCATTGCCTCCAGAGGCACATGATCAGTGTATGACACCAAACATGATCAGCACATGATGAGTCACATGATCAATGCATGATAAGCCAGGTGATCAGTGCATCATCAAGTACGTGATCAGTGCATGATCAGTCATGTGACCAGTACATGGGAGCTGCGTGATCATTGCTTGATCAGCCACGTGAGCAGTGCATGATAGCCACGTGATCAGTTCATGATCAGCCACGTGATCAGTGCATGATCAGTCACATGATCAGTGCATGATCAGCCACGTGATCAGTGCATGATCAGTCACGTGACCAGTACATGGTAGCTACGTGATCATTGCGTGATCAGCCACGTGATCTGTGCATGATAGCCACGTGATCAGTGCATGATAGACACGTGATCAGTGCATGATCAGTCACGTGATCAGTGCATGATCAGCCACGTGATCAGTGCATGATAGACACGTGATCAGTGCATGATCAGTCACGTGATCAGTGCATGATCAGCCACATGATCAGTGCATGACCAGGCACATGATCAGTGTATGACCAGCCAAATGATCAGTGCATGATAGTCACGTCATCAGTGCATGATCAGTCATGTGATCAGTCCATGCTCAGTCACGGTATCAGTGCATGATCAGCCACGTGATCAGTGCATGATAGCCACGTGATCATTGCAGGATAGCCACGTGATCAGTGCATGATCAGCCAGGTGATCAGTGAATGATGGCTACGTGATCAGTTCATGCTTAGTCACGTGATCTGTGAAAGACCAGGCAGGTGATCAGTGTATGATCAGCCACGTGAACAGTGCATGATAGCCAGGTGATCAGTGCATGATCAGTCACCTGATGGGTGTATGATCAGTCACGTGACCGGTACATGGTAGCTACATGATCATTGCATGATCAGCCACGTGAGTAGTGCATGATAGCCACGTGATCAGTGCATGATCAGTGAGTTGATCAGTGCATGATCAGTCATGTAATCTGTGCATGACCAGGCACGTGATCAGTGTATGACCAGCCATGTGATCAGTGCATGATAGCCACGTGATCAGTGCATGATCTGTCACGTGATCAGTGCATGATCAGCCACATGATCAGTGCATGATCAATTACGTCATCAGTGCATGATCAGTCACGTGACCAGTACATGGTAGCTGCGTGATCAGTGAATGAACAGCCAAGTGATCAGTGCATGCTAGACACGTGATCAGTGCATGATCAGTCACGTGATACGTGTGTGATCAGCCACGTGATCAGTGCATGTTCAGTCACGTGTTCAGTGCATGATCAGCCACGTGATCAGTGCATGATCAGTTACGTGATCAGTGCATGATCACTCACGGGACCAGTACATGGTAGTTAGGTGATCATTGCATGATCAGCCACGTGATCAGTGCATGATCAATTACGTGATCAGTGCATGATCAGTTATGTGAGCAGTGTATGATCAGCCACGTGATCAGTGCATGGTCAGACACGTGAACAGTGTATGAATAGACACGTGATCAGTGCATGATATCCAAGTGATCAGTGTTTGATCAATCACATGATCAGTGTATGATCAGCCAGGTGAACAGTGCATGCTCAGTCACGTGATCAGGGCCTGCTGAGCTGCGTGATTACTGTCTGCTCATCTGCTTGACAATTGCCAGCTGAGCTGCATGATTCCTGCCTGTCATCTGCTTGACAATTGCCAGCTGTGCTGTGTAATTCCTGCCTGCTCATCTGCTTGATTATTGCCAGCTGAGCAGCATGATTCCTCACAGCTGAGTTCCATGATTATTGCCTGCTGACTGTTTGATTCATGCCTACTCAGCTCTTTGTTTATTGCCTCCAGAGGCACATGATCAGTGTATGAGAGCAAACATGCTCAGCGCATGATCAGTCAAATGGTCAGCCCCATTAAGTCACGTCATCACTACATGATAGTCATGTGATCAGTCCATGCTCAGTCACGGTATCAGTGCATGATCAGCCATGTGATCAGTGCATGATAGCCACGTGATCATTAAAGGATAGCCACGTGATCAGTGCATGATCAGCCAGGTGATCAGTGAATGATTGCTACGTGATCAGTTCATGATTAGTCACGTGATCTGTGCATGACCAGGCAGGTGATCAGTGTATGATCAGCCACGTGAACAGTGCATGATAGCCAGGTGATCAGTGCATGATCAGTCACCTGATGGGTGTATGATCAGTCACGTGACCGGTACATGGTAGCTACATGATCATTGCATGATCAGCCACGTGAGTAGTGCCTGATAGCCACGTGATGAGTGCATGATCAGTGACGTGATCAGTGCATGATCAGCCACATGATCAGTGCATGATCAATTACGTGATCAGTGCATGATCAGTCACGTGACCAGTACATGGTAGCTGTGTGATCAGTGTATGACCAGCCAAGTGATCAGTGCATGATAGCCACGTGATCAGTGTATGATCAGTCACGTGATACGTGTGTGATCAGCCACGTGATCAGTGCATGATGAGTCAGGTGATCAGTGCAGGATTAATTACGTGATCAGTGCATGATCAGTCACGTGACCAGTACATGGTTGCTACGTGATCATTGCATTATCAGCCACGTGAGCAGTTCATGATAGCCACGTGATCAGTGCATGATCAGTCAACTGAACAGTGCATGATCATTTACGTGATCTGAGCATGATCAGTCACGTGACCAGTATATGGTAGTACGTGAACATTGCATGACCAGCCAGGTGAGAAGTGCATGATAGCCACGTGATGTGTGCATGATCAGTTACGTGAGCAGAGTATGATCAGCCACGTGATCAGTGCATGAGTGCCACGTGATCAGTGCATGATCAGTCACGTGACAGGTGTCTGGTAAGCCACGTGAAGAGTGCATGTTCAGCCACGTGATCAATGCATGATATCCACGTGATCAGTGCATGATCAGTTACATGAACAGTGTATGATCAGCCACGTGAGCAGTGCATGGTCATACACGTGAACAGTGTATGAACAGTCAAGTGACCAGTATATGGTAGCTACGTGATCATTGTATGATCAGCCATGTGGTATGTGCATGATAGCCACGTGATCACTGCATGATAGCCACGTGATCAGTGCATGATCAGTCACGTGATGAGTGCATGATCAGCCACGTGATCAGTGCATGACGAGGCACGTGATCAGTATGACCAGCCAAGTGATCAGTGCCTGATAGCCATGTGATCAGTGCATGATCAGTCACGTGATCAACGCATGATATCTACGTGATCAGTGCATGATCAGTTACATGAAGAGTGTATGATCAGCCACGTGAGCAGTGCATGGTCAGACACGTGAACAGTGTATGATCAGTCACGTGACAAGTATATGGTAGCTACGTGATCATTGCATGATCAGCCATGTGATCTGTGCATGATAGCCACGTGATCACTGCATGATAGCCACGTGATCAGTACATGATCAGTCACGTGATCAGTACATGATCAGTCACGTGATCAGTGCATGATCAGTCACGTGATCAGTGTATGATCAGCCACATGATCAGTGCATGATCAATTACGTGACCAGTACATGGTAGCTACGTGATCACTGCATGTTAGCCACGTGATCACTGCATGATAGCCACGTGATCAGTACATGATCAGCCACGTGAGCAGTGCATGATAGCCATGTGATCAGTGCATGATCATTCACGTGATAGGTGTGTGATCAGCCACGTGAACAGTGCATGCTCAGTCACGTGATCAGGGCCTGCTGAGTTGTGTGATTTCTGTCTGCTCATCTGCTTGACAATTGCCAGCTGAGCTGTACGATTCCTGCCTGTCATCTCCTTGACAATTGCCACCTGTGCTGCATAATTCCTGCCTGCTCATCTACTTGATTATTGCCAGCTGAGCAGCATGCTTTCTCAGAGCTGAGTTCCATGATTATAGCCTGCTGACTGATTCCTGCCTACTCAGCTCTTTGTTCATTGCTTCCAGATGCACATGATCAGTGTGTGACACCAAACATGATCAGCACATGATCAGTCACATGATGAATGCATGATAAGCCAGGTGATCAATGCATGATCAATTACGTGATCAGTGCATGATCAGTCATGTGACCAGTACATGGTAGCTGCCTGATCACTGCATGATCAGCCACGTGAGCAGTGCATGATCATTCACGTGATAGGTGTGTGATCAGCCACGTGATCAGTGCCTGCAGAGTCACGTAATCACGGCCTGCTGAGCTGGGTGATTCCTGCCAGTTCATCTGCATGACAATTGCCATCTGAGCTGCGTGATTCCTGTCCGCTCATCTGCTTGACAATTGCCAGCTGAGCTGCGTGATTTCTGCCTGGTCACCTGCTTGATTATTGCCAGTTGAGCAGCATGATTCATCACTTCTGAGCTCCATGCTTATTGCCTGCTGATTGCGTGGTTCGTGTCTGCTCAGCTCTTTGAGAATTGCCTCCTGAGGTCCCTGTTCGGTCGCCACCTGCCGGGGACCAGCCCCAACTGATCCAGGGTATTCGAAGGAGAGATGGCCTAGGCGACTATTTATATGCTAATCAGAGATGTCAAGAATAATAGTATGAGGAGAGCTCAGTAGGAAAATTCGGTGGAGAAAAGAGACTGAGGAGCTTGGTTTACGCGGAAGACAAATCAAACTTCAAGACAAGAAGTTTGCACCACTTACGTAGGCCGCAGGCGACCTCTCGAATAGCGTAAGGTGCCTCACCCTAGACACCTTCTCGAGTGGGTCTTAGCAGCCCAGGCATAATTAGTAAGCGTGGTGGGTTCCGTGCTCCAGATGGAGACTCAGCTGGAAGTTAAAGGGAAGAATGACAAGGAACTTTATGAATTGGAGCTGTAAGTTAACTCTTTGACAGAGAGAGCGAGATGGTGATGGGGGACAGCCCCCAGTGAAATCAGAGGTGAGAGCACAAAGCAATACACTAGGCAGACTCCGGTTTTTTTGGGGGAGATGCTCGAGAATATCCGGGTGGACTCCTGAGGCTCGATCCCGCATTTGCGTATGCCGAGCCTCCTTCCTCATGACCTTTGTCCAGAGTGGAATGCCTCCCGGCTCCCGGCACATGATCAGTGCATGCTCAGTCACGATATCAGTGCCTGCTCAGCCACGTGATCACTGACGGCACAGTCACGTGATCAGCACCTCTCAGTCACGTGATCACCGTTTGATAAACACGTGATCAGTGAACGACCAGCCACGTGATCACTGCATGCGCAGTCAGGTGGTCAGTTCCTGATCAGCCACCTGATCAGTGCGTGCACAGTCCCCTGATCAGCGCCTGTGAGTCACTGATCACTGCCTGATAAACACTTGATCAGTGCCCGAACAGCCACGTCATCAGTGCATGCGCAGTCACGTGATCAGTGCATGATAGCCTCGTGATCAGTGCGTGCACAGTCCCATGATCAGCGCCTGTCAGTCACTGATCATTGCCTCATAAACACGTGATCAGTGCCTGATGAGCCATGTGATCAGTGCCTGATCAGCCACTTCATCAGTGCATGCGCAGTCACGTCATCAGTGCATGATAGCCACGTGATCAGTGCATGCTCAGTCACGTGATCTGTACTTGATCAGCCACGTGATCAGTGCCTGCAGAGTCACGTGATCAGGGCCTGCTGAGCTGCGTGATTCCTGCCGGCTCATCTGCATGACAATTGCCAGCTGAGCTGCGTGATTCCTGCCTGGTCACGTGCTTGATTATTGCCAGTTGAGCAGCATGATTCGTCACTGCTGAGCTCCATGCTTATTGCCTGCTGATTGCGAGGTTCGTGTCTGCTCAGCTCTTTGAGTATTGCCTCCTGAGGTCCCTGTTCGGTCGCCACCTGCCGGGGACCAGCCTCAACTGATCCAGGGTATTCGAAGGAGAGATGGCCTAGGCGACTATTTATATGCTAATCAGAGATGCCAAGAATAATAGTATGAGGAGAGCTCAGTAGGAAAATTCGGTGGAGAAAAGAGACTGAGTATCTTGGTTTACACGGAAGACCAATCAAACTTCAAGACAAGAAGTTTGCACCACTTACGTAGGCTGCAGGCGCCCTCTTGAATAGCGAAAGGTGCCTCACCCTAGACACCTTCTCGAGTGGGTCTTAGCAGCCCAGGCATAATTAGTAAGCGTGGTGGGTTCCGCGCTCCAGATGGAGACTCAGCTGGAAGTTAAAGGGAAGAATGACAAGGAACTTTATGAATTGGAGCTGTAAGTTAACTCTTTGACAGAGAGAGCGAGATGGTGGTGGGGGACAGCACCCAGTGAAATCAGAGGTGAGAGCACAAAGCAATACAGTAGGCAGACTCCGGTTTTTTTGGGGGGAGATGCTTGAGAATATCCGGGTGGACTCCTGAGGCTCGATCCGGCATTTGCGTATGCCGAGCCTCCTTCCTCATGACCTTTGTCCAGAGTGGAATGCCTCCCCGGCTCCCGGCACATGATCAGTGCATGCTCAGTCACGATATCAGTGCCTGCTCAGCCACGTGATCACTGACGGCACAGTCACGTGATCATCGCCTCTCAGTCATGTGATCACCGAATGATAAACATGTGATCAGAGAATGAGCAGCCACGTGATCACTGCATGCCCAGTCAGGTGGTCAGTTCCTGATCAGCCACCTGATCAGTGCGTGCACAGTCCCATGATCAGCGCCTGTCAGTCACTGATCATTGCCTGATAAACACGTAATCAGTCCATGATGAGCCATGTGATCAGTGCCTGATCAGACACGTCATCAGTGCATGCGCAGTCACGTCATCAGTGCATGATAGCCACGTGATCAGTGCATGCTCAGTCACGTGATCTGGACTTGATCAGCCAGGTGATCAGTGCCTGCAGAGTCACGTGATCAGGGCCTGCTGAGCTGCGTGATTCCTGCCGGCTCATCTGCATGACAACTGCCATCTGAGCTGCGTGATTCCTGTCGGCTCATCTGCTTGACAATTGCCAGCTGAGCTGCGTGATTCCTGCCTGGTCACGTGCTTGATTATTGCCAGTTGAGCAGCATGATTCGTCACTGCTGAGCTCCATGCTTATTGCCTGCTGATTGCATGGTTCGTGTCTGCTCAGCTCTTTGAGTATTGCCTCCTGAGGTCCCTGTTCGGTCGCCACCTGCCGGGGACCAGCCCCAACTGATCCAGGGTATTCGAAGGAGAGATGACCTAGGCGACTATTTATATGCTAACCAGAGATGTCAAGAATAATAGTATGAGGAGAGCTCAGTAGGAAAATTCGGTGGAGAAAAGAGACTGAGTAGCTTGGTTTACGCGAAAGACCAATCAAACTTCAAGACAAGAAGTTTGCACCACTTACGTAGGCTGCAGGCGCCCTCTCGAATAGAGAAAGGTGCCTCACCCTAGACACCTTCTCGAGTGGGTCTTAGCAGCCCAGGCATAATTAGTAAGCGTGGTGGGTTCCGCGCTCCAGATGGAGACTCAGCTGGAAGTTAAAGGGAAGAATGACAAGGAACTTTATGAATTGGAGTTGTAAGTTAACTCTTTGACAGAGAGAGCGAGATGGTGGTGGGGGACAGCCCCAGTGAAATCAGAGGTGAGAGCACAAAGCAATACAGTAAGCAGAGTCCGGGTTTTTGGGGGGGGAGATGCTCGAGAATATCCGGGTGGACTCCTGAGGCTCGATCCCGCATTTGCGTATGCCGAGCCTCCTTCCTCATGACCTTTGTCCAGAGTGGAATGCCTCCCCAGCTCCCGGCACATGATCAGTGCATGCTCAGTCACGATATCAGTGCCTGCTCAGCCACGTGATCACTGACGGCACAGTCACGTGATCAGCGCCTCTCAGTCACCTGATCACCGTATGATAAACACGTGATCAGTGAACGACCAGCCACGTGATCACTGCATGCGCAGTCAGGTGGTCAGTTCCTGATCAGCCACCTGATCAGTGCGTGCACAGTCCCCTGATCAGCGCCTGTGAGTCACTGATCACTGCCTGATAAACACGTGATCAGTGCCCGAACAGCCACGTCATCAGTGCATGCCCAGTCACGTGATCAGTGCATGATAGCCACGTGATCAGTGCGTGCACAGTCCCATGATCAGCGCCTGTCAGTCACTGATCATTGCCTCATAAACACGTGATCAGTGCATGATGAGCCATGTGATCAGTGCCTGATCAGCCACGTCATCAGTGCATGCGCAGTCACGTCATCAGTGCATGATAGCCACGTGATCAGTGCATGCTCAGTCACGTGATCTGTACTTGATCAGCCACGTGATCAGTGCCTGCAGAGTCACGTGATCAGGGCCTGCTGAGCTGCGTGATTCCTGCCGGCTCATCTGCATGACAATTGCCAGCTGAGCTGCGTGATTCCTGCCTTGTGACGTGCTTGATTATTGCCAGTTGAGCAGCATGATTCGTCACTGCTGAGCTCCATGCTTATTGCCTGCTGATTGCGTGGTTCATGTCTGCTCAGCTCTTTGAGTATTGCCTCCTGAGGTCCCTGTTCGGTCGCAACCTGCCAGGGACCAGCCCCAACTGATCCAGGGTATTCGAAGGAGAGATGGCCTAGGCGACTATTTATATGCTAATCAGAGATGCCAAGAATAATAGTATGAGGAGAGCTCAGTAGGAAAATTCGGTGGAGAAAAGAGACTGAGTATCTTGGTTTACACGGAAGACCAATCAAACTTCAAGACAAGAAGTTTGCACCACTTACGTAGGCTGCAGGCGCCCTCTCGAATAGCGAAAGGTGCCTCACCCTAGACACCTTCTCGAGTGGGTCTTAGCAGCCCAGGCATAATTAGTAAGCGTGGTGTGTTCCGCGCTCCAGATGGAGACTCAGCTGGAAGTTAAAGGGAAGAATGACAAGGAACTTTATGAATTGGAGTTGTAAGTTAACTCTTTGACAGAGAGAGCGAGATGGTGGTGGGGGACAGCACCCAGTGAAATCAGAGGTGAGAGCACAAAGCAATACAGTAGGCAGACTCCGGTTTTTATGGGGGGGAGATGCTTTAGAATATCCGGGTGGACCCCTGAGGCTCTATCCCGCATTTGCGTATGCCGAGCCTCCTTCCTCATGACCTTTGTCCAGAGTGGAATGCCTCCCCGGCTCCCGGCACATGATCAGTGCATGCTCATTCACGATATCAATGCCTGCTCAGCCACGTGATCACTGACGGCACAGTCACGTGATCAGCGCCTCTCAGTCACGTGATCACCGTATGATAAACACGTGATCAGTGAACGACCAGCCACGTGATCACTGCATGGGCAGTCAGGTGGTCAGTTCCTGATCAGCCACCTGATCAGTTCGTGCACAGTCCGCTGATCAGCGCCTGTCAGTCCCTGATCACTGCCTGATAAACACGTGATCAGTGCCCGAACAGCCACGTCATCAGTGCATGATAGCCACGTGATCAGTGCATGCACAGTCCCTTGATCAGCGCCTGTCAGTCACTGATCATTGCCTGATAAACACGTAATCAGTGCATGATGAGCCATGTGATCAGTGCCTGATCAGCCACGTGATCAGGGCATGCTCAGTCACGTGATCTGTACTTGATCAGCCACGTGATCAGTGCCTGCAGATCACCCACGTGAGCAGTGCATGATAGGCACGTGATCAGTGCATGATGAGCCACGTGATCCGTACATGATCAGTCACGTGATCAGTGCATGATCAGCCACGTGATCAGTGCATGATCAGTCACGTGACCAGTACATGGTAGCTACGTGATCATTGCATGATCAGCCACGTGATCTGTGCATGATAGCCACTTGATCAGTGCATGATAGCCACGTGATCAGTGAATAATCAGTCACGTGATACGTGTGTGATCAACCACGTGATCAGTGCATGATAGCCACGTGATCACTTCATGAGTAGTCACGTCATCTGTGCATGACCAGGCACGTGATCAGTGTATGATAAGCCACGTGAACAGTGCATGATAGCCACGTGATCAGTGCATGATAGCCACGAGATCAGTGCATGATCAGTCACGTGATACGTGTGTGATCAGCCACCTGATCAGTGCATGATATCCAGGTTATCAGTGCATGATAGCCATGTGATCACTTCATGAGTAGTCACGTCATCTGTGCATGATCAGTCACTTGATCAGTGTATGATCAGCCACGTGAACAGTGCATGATAGCGACGTGATCAGGGCATGATCAGTCACGTGACCAGTACATGTTAGCTACATGATCATTGCAGTATCAGCCACGTGAGCACTGCATTATAGACACGTGATCAGTGCATGGTCAGCTACGTGAGCAGTTATGGTCAGCCACGTGATCAGTGCATGTTCAAACACGTGAACAGTGTATGATCAGCCAAGTGATCAGTGCATGATACCTACGTGATCAGTTCATGATTAGTCACGTGAACTGTGCCTGACAGGCACGTAATCAATGCATGTTATCCACGTGATCAGTGAATTATAGCCACGTGATCAGTTCATGATTAGTCACGTGATCTGTGCATGACCAGGCACTTGAAAAGTGTATGATCAGCCACGTAATCAGGGCATTATAGACAAGTGATCAGTGCATGATCAGTCAAGTGATAAGTGCGTGAACAGTCACGTGATCAGTGCATGATGAGCCACGTGATCAGTGCATGATCAATTATGTGATCAGTGCATGATCAGTCACGTGACCAGTACATGGTAGCTATGTGATCATTGTATGATCAGCCACGTAAGCAGTGCATGATAGCCACGTGATCAGTACATGATCAGTCACGTGATCAGTGCAAGATCAGTCACGTGATCAGTGCATGATCATTTACGTGATCAGGGCAAGATCAGTCACGTGATCAGTGCATGATCATTTACGTGATCAGTACATCATCTGCCTCGTGAGCAGTGCATGATCAGCCACGTGAGCAGTGCATGATAGCCACGTGATCAGTGCATGATCAGTTTCGGGAACAGAGTATGATCAGCCACTTGAAAAGTGCATGATAGACACGTGATCACTATATGATCTGTCACATGATCAGTGTATGATCATCCTCGTGATCAGTGCATGGGCAGTCATGTGATCAGTGCATGATATAGATGTGATCAGTGCATGATCAGTCTCGTGATCAGTGTATGATCAACCACGTGATCAGTGCACGAAAGCCAGGTAATGAGTGCATGATAGTCAGATGATCAGTGCATTATCAGTCACTTGATCAGTGTATGATCAGACAAGTAATCTGTGCATGATAGCCAACTGATCAGTGCATGATCAGTCACGTGATCAGTGCATGATCAGTCACGTGATCAGTGCTAGATCAGTCACGTGATCAGTTTATGATCATCCACGTGATCAGTGCATGTAGAGTCATGTAATCAATGCATGATAGCACCGTGATCAGTGCATGATCAGTCCCGTAATGAGTGTATGATCAGACAATTGATCAGTGAAAGATAGCTACGTGATCAGTGCATGATCAGTCACATGATCAGTGCATGATAAGCCACGTCATCAGTACATGATAGCCACGTGATCAGTGCATACATACGTGATCAGTGCATCCGCAATCACGTGATCAGTGTATGAGAGCCACGTGATCAGTGCATGATCAGTCACGTGATAGTTATGTGATCAGCCACGTGAACAGTGCATGCTCAGTCACGTGATCATGGCCTGCTGAGCTGCGTGATTCCTGTCTGCTCATCTGCTTGACAATTGCCAGCTGAGCTGCACGATTCCCGCCTGTCATCTCCTTGACAATTGCTACCTGTGCTGCGTAATTCATGCCTGCTCATCTACTTGATTATTGCCAGCTGAGCAGCATGATTTCTCAAAGCTGAGTTCCATGATTATTGCCTGCTGACTGATTCCTGCCTACTCAGCTCTTTGTTCATTGCCTCCAGAGGCACATGATAGGTGTATGACACCAAACATGATCAGCACATGATCAGTTACATGATCAATGCATGATAATCCAGGTGATCAGTGCATGATCAATTACGTGATCAATGCATGATCAGTCGTGTGACTAGTACATCGTAGCTGTGTGATCATTGCATGTTCAGCCACGTGAGCAGTGCATGATGAGCCACGTGATCAGTGCATGATCAATTACGTGATCAGTGCATGATCAGCCACGTGATCAGTGCATGATCAGCCACGTGATCAGTGCATGATAGCCAGGTGATCAGTGCATGATATCCACGTGATTAATTCATGAGTATTCAGGTGATCTGTGCATGACCAGGCACGTGATCAGTTCATTATAGCCACGTGATCAGTACATGATCAGTCATGTGAAGAGTGCATGATCAGTCACGTGATCAGTGTTTGATCAGCCACGTGATCAGTGCATGATCTATTACGTGATCAGTGCATGATCAGTCACGTGACCAGTACATGGTAGCTATGTGATCATTGTATGATCAGCCACGTGATCAGTGCATGATACCTACGTGATTAGTTCATGAATAGTCACGTGATCCGTGCATGACAGTCACATAATCAGTGCATGATATCCAAGTGATCATTGAATTATAGCCACGTGATCAGTTCATGATTAGTCACGTGATCTGTGCATGAACAGGCACGTGAACAGTGTATGATCCGCCACATGATCAGTGCATTATAGCCACGTGATCAGTGCATGATCAGTCAAGTGATCAGTGCGTGAGGAGTCACGTGATCAGTGCATGATGAGCCACGTGATCAGTGCATGATCAATTACGGGATGATTGCATGATCAGTCACATGATCAGTACATGGTTGCTACATGATCACTGCATGATCAGCCAAGTGACAGGTGTGTGATCAGCCATGTGTACAGTGCATGTTCAGCCACGTGATCAGTGCATGATAGCCACGTGATTAGTGCATGATCAGTTACGTGAGCAGAGTATGATCAACCACGTGATCAGTGCATGGTCAGACACGTGAACAGTGTATGATCAGCCACGTGATCAGTGCATGATATCCAAGTGTTCAGTGCATTATCAATCACGTGATCAGTGTATGATTAGCCACGTGAACAGTGCATGATAGCCACGTGATCAGTGCATTATAAGTCACCTGATGGGTGTATGATCAGTCACGTGACCGGTACATGGTAGCTACATGATCATTGCATGATCAGTTACGTGAGCAGTGTATGATCAGCCACGTGAACAGTGCATGTTCAGCCACATGATCAGTGTATGATCAGCCAAGTGATCAGTGTATGATCAGCCATGTGAACAGTGCATGCTCAGTCACGTGATCAGAGCCTGCTGAGCTGCGTGATTACTGTCTGCTCATCTGCTTGACAATTGCCAGCTGAGCTGCACGATTCCTGCCTGTCATCTGCGTGACAATTGCCAGCTGTGCTGCATAATTCCTGCCTGCTCAGCTGCTTGATTATTGCCAGCTGAGCAGCATGATTCCTCACAGCTGAGTTCCATGATTATTGCCTGCTGACTGTTTGATTCGTGCCTATTCAGCTCTTTGTTTATTGCCTCCCGAGGCACATGATCAGTGTATGATAGCAAACATGATCAGCCCATGATCAGTCACATGATGAGCGCCATTAAGTCACGTGATCACTACATGATAGTCATGTGATCAGTCCATGCTCAGTCACGGTATCAGTGCATGATCAGCCACGGGATCGGTGCGTGATAGCCACGTGATCAGTGTATGATCAGTCACCTGATGGGTGTATGATCAGTCACGTGACCAGTACGTGGTAGCTACATGATCATTGCATGATCAGCCACGTGAGTAGTGCATGACAGCCACGTGATCACTGCATGATCAGTCACGTGATCAGTGCATGATCAGTCACGTAAATAGTGTATGATCAGCCACGTGATCAGTGCATGATAGCCACGTGATCAGTGCATGATCAGTCACGTGATCAGTGCATGATCAGTCACGTAAATAGTGTATGATCAGCCACGTGATCAGTGCATGATCAATTACGTCATCAGTGCATGATCAGTTATGTGACCAGTACATGGTAGCTAGGTGATCATTGCATGATCAGCCACGTGAGCCCTGTATGATAGCCACGAGATCAGTCCATGATCAGTCACGTGAACAGTGCATGATAAGTCACCTGATCAGTGCATGATCAATTACGTGATCAGTGCACGATCACTCACGTGACTAGTACATGGTAGCTATGTGATCATTGCATGATCAGCCACTTAAGCAGTGCACGATAGCCACATGATTATTACATGATCAGTTTCAGGGGCAGAGTATGATCAGCCACTTGATCAGTGCATGATAGCCACGTGATCAGTGCGTGATCTGTCACATGTTCAGTGTATGTTCATCTGGGTGATCAGTGCATGGGCAGTCATGTGATCAGTGCATGATATAGAAGTAATCAGTGCATGATCAGTCTCGTGATCAGTGTATGATCAACCACGTGATCAGTGCACGATAGCCAGGTAATGAGTGCATGATAGCCAGATGATCAGTGCATGATCAGTCACGTGATCAGTGCATGATGAGTCACGTGATCAGTGCATGATGAGTCCCGTGATCAGTGCATGAACAGTCACATGATCAGTGCATGACCAGTCATGTGACCAGTAAATTGTAGCTATGTGATAATTGCATGATCAGCCACGTGAGCCGTGCATGATAGCCACGAGATCAGTGCATGATCAGTCACGTGATCAGAGCATGATCAGTCACGTGAACAGTGCATGTTAAGTCACCTGATCAGTGCATGATCAATTACGTGATCATTGCATGATCACTCACGTGACCAGTACATGGTAGCTACGTGATCATTGCATGATCAGCCACGTGAGCAGTGCATGATAGCCACGTGATCAGTGCATGATCAGTTTCGGGAGCAGAGTATGATCAGCCACTTGATCAGTGCATGATAGTCACGTGATCACTGCATGGTCTGTCACATGGTCAGTGTATGATCATCCACGTGATCAGTGCATGGGCAGTCATGAGATCAGTGCATGATATAGACGTGATCAGTGCATGATCAGTCTCGTGATCAGTGCATGATAGCCACGTGACCAGTGCATGATCAGTCACCTAATGGGTGTATGGTCAGTCACGTGACCGGTATATGGTAGCTACATGATCATTGCATGATCAGCCACGTGAGTAATGCATGATAGCCAAGTGATCAGTGCATGATGAGTCACGTGATCAGTGCATGATCAGTCATGTGACCAGTACATGGTAGCTGCGTGAGCATTGCTTGAACAGCCACGTGAGCAGTTCATGATAGCCACGTGTTCAGTGCATGATCAGCCACGTGATCAGTGCATGATCAGTCACGTGATCAGTGTATGATCAGCCACGTGATCAGTGCATGATCAGCCACGTGATCAGTGCACGACCAGGCACGTGATCAGTGTATGACCAGCCAATTGATCAGTGCATGATAGCCACGTGATCAGTGCATGATCAGTCATGTGATCAGTGCATGATCAATTACGTGATCAGTGCATGATCAGTCACTTGAACAGTGCATGATAAGTCACCTGATCAGTGCATGATCAATTACGTTATACGTGCATGATCACTCACGTGACCAGTACATGGGAGCTGTGTGATCATTGCATGATCAGCCTCGTGAGCAGTGCATGATAGCCACGTGATCAGTGCATGATCAGTTTCGGGAGCAGAGTATGATCATCCAATTGATCAGTGCATGATAGACACGGGATCACTGCATGATCTGTCACAAGATCAGTGTATGATCATCCACGTGATCAGTGCATGGGCAGTCAGGTGATCAGTGCATGATATAGACGTGATCTGTGCATGATCAATCTCGTGATCAATGTATGATCAACCACGTGATCAGTGCACGATTGCCAGGTAATGAGTGCATGATAGCCAGATGATCAGTGCATTATCAGTCACGTGATCAGTGTATGATCAGCCAAGTAATCAGTGCATGATAGCCAACTGTTCAGTGGATGATCATTCACGTGATCAGTGTTTGGTCAGTCACATGATCATTGCATGATCAGTCACGTGATACGTGTGTGATCAGCCACGTGATCAGTGCATGATATCCACGTGATCAGTGCAGGATAGCCACGTGATCACTTCATGATTAGTCACGTGATCTGTATATGATCAGTCATGTGACTAGTACATGGTAGCTGCGTGATCATTGCATGATCAGCCACGTGAGCAGTGCATGATAGCCACGTGTTCAGTGCATGATCAGTCACGTAATCAGTGTATGATCATCCACGTGATCAGTGCATGATGAGCCACGTGATCAGTGCATGATCAGCCACGTGAGCAGTGCACGACCAGGCACGTGATCAGTGTATGACCAGCCAATTGATCAGTGCATGATAGCCACGTGATCAGTGCATGATCAGTCATGTGATCAGTGCATGATAGCCACGTGATCAGTGCATGATCAGTCATGTGATCAGTGCATGATCAGTCACGTGATCAGTGTATGATCAGCCACGTGATCAGTGCATTATCAGCCACATGATCACTGCATGACCAATTACGTGATCAGTGCATGATCAGTCACGTGACCAGTACATGGGAGCTACGTGATCATTGCATGATCAGCCATGTGAGCCATGCATGATAGCCACGAGCTCAGTGCATGATCAGTCACGTGAACAGTGCATGATAAGTCACCTGATCAGTGCATGATCAATTACGTGATAGGTGCATGATCACTCACGTGACCAGTACATGGGAGCTACGTGATCATTGCATGACCAGCCAAGTGATGAGTGCATGATAGCCCCGTGATCAGTGCATGATCTGTCACATGATCAGTGTATGATCATCCGGGTGATCAGTGCATGGTCAGTCCTGTGATCAGTGCATGATATAGACGTGATCAGTGCATGATCAGTCTCGTGATCAGTGTATGATCAACCACGTGATCAGTGCACGATAGCCAGATGATCAGTGCATGATCAGTCACGTGATCAGTGTATGATCAGCCAAGTAATCAGTATATGATAGCCAACTGTTCAGTGGATGATCAGTCACGTGATCAGTGCATGGTCAGTCAGGTGATTATTGCATGATCAATTACGTGATCAGTGCATGATCAATTACGTGATCAGTGCATGATCAGTCACGTGAACAGTGCATGATCAGTCACGTGAACAGTGCATGATCAGTCATGTGATCAGTGTATGACCAGCCAAGTGATCAGTGCATGATAGCCACGTGATCAGTGCATGATCAGTCACGTGATCAGTGCATGATCAGTCACGTGATCAGTGCATGATCAGCCACGTGATCAGTGCATGATCAGCCAAATTATAAGTGCATGATCAATTACGTGATCAGTGCATGATCAGCCACGTGATCAGTGCATGATCACTCACGTGATCTGTGCATGATAGCCACGTGATCAGTGCATGATCAGTCACGTGATACGTGTGTGATCAGCCACGTGACCAGTGCATGATATCAGTGCATGATAGCCACGTGATCAGTGCATGATCAGTCACGTGATACGTGTGTGATAAGCCACGTGATCAGTGCATGATATCCACGTGATCAGTGCAGGATAGCCACGTGATCACGTCATGATTAGTCACGTGATCTGTACATGATCAGTCACGTGATACGTGTGTGATCAGCCACCGGATCAGTGCGTGATGAGCCACGTGATCAGTGCAGGATCAATTACGTGATCAGTGCATGATCAGTCACGAGACCAGTACATGGTTGCTACGTGATCATTGCATGATCAGCCACGTGAGGAGAGCATGATAGCCACGTGATCAGTGCATGATCAGTCACGTGATCAGTACATGATCAGTCACGTGAACAGTGCATGATCATTTACGTGATCTGTGCATGGTCAGTCACGTGACCAGTATATGGTAGCTTCGTGATCATTCCATGACGAACAACGTGAGCAGTGCATGATAGCCACGTGATGTGTGCATGATGAGTTACGTGAGCAGAGTATGATCAGCCACGTGATCAGTGCATGAGTGCCACGTGATCAGTGCATGATATGTCATGTGACAGTTGTGTGATCAGCCACGTGAACAGTGCATGTTCAGCCACGTATTCAGTGCATGATAGCCACGTGCTCAGTGCATGATCAGTTACGTGAGCAGTGTATGGTCAGCCACGTGATCAGTGCATGATGTCCAAGTGATCAGTGCATGCTCAGTTACGTGAGCAGTGTATGGTCAGCCACGTGATCAGTGCATGATGTCCAAGTGATCAGTGCATGATCAATCACGTAATCAGTGTATGATCAGTCACGTGAACAGTGCATGATCAGTCACGTGAACAGTGCATGATCAGTCATGTGATCAGTGTATGACCAGCCAAGTGATCAGTGCATGATAGGCACGTGATCAGTGCATGATCAGTCACGTGATCAGTGCATGGTCAGTCAGGTGATTATTGCATGATCAATTACGTGATCAGTGCATGATCAATTACGTTATCAGTGCATGATCAGTCACGTGAACAGGGCATGATCAGTCACGTGAACAGTGCATGATCAGTCATGTGATCAGTGTATGACCAGCCAAGTGATCAGTGCATGATAGCCACGTGATCAGTGCATGATCAGTCACGTGATCAGTGCATGATCAGTCACGTGATCAGTGCATGATCAGCCACGTGATCAGTGCATGATCAGCCAAATTATAAGTGCATGATCAATTACGTGATCAGTGCATGATCAGCCACGTGATCAGTGCATGATCAGTCACGTGATCAGTACATTATCAGTCACGTGAACAGTGCGTGATCATTTACGTGATCTGTGCATGATCATTCACGTGACCAGTATATGGTAGCTATGTGATCATTCCATGACGAGCCACGTGAGCAGTGCATGATAGATTCGTGATGTGTGCATGATGAGTTACGTGAGCAGAGTATGATCAGCCACGTGATCAGTGCATGAGTGCCAAGTGATCAGTGCATGATATGTCACGTGACAGTTGTGTGATCAGCCACGTGAACAGTGCATGGTCAGACACGTGAACAATGTATGATCAGCCACGTGATCAGTGCATGATATCCAAGTGATAAGTGCATGATCAATCACGTGATCAGTGTATGATCAGCCACGTGAACAGTGCATGCTCAGTCACGTGATCAGGGCCTGCTGAGCTCCGTGATTACTGTCTGCTCATCTGCTTGACAATTGCCAGCTGAGCTGCACGATTCCTGCCTGTCATCTGCTTGACAATTGCCAGCTGTGCTGCGTAATTCCTGCCTGCTCAGCTGCTTGATTATTGCCAGCTGAGCAGCATGATTCCTCACAGCTGAGTTCCATGATTATTGCCTGCTGACTGTTTGATTCGTGCCTACTCAGCTCTTTGTTTATTGCCTTCAGAGGCACATGATCAGTGTATGATAGCAAACATGATCAGTGTGTGATCAGTCACATGATCAGCGCCATTAAGTCACGTGGTCACTACATGATAGTCATGTGATCAGTCCATGCTCAGTCACGGTATCAGTGCATGATCAGCCACGTGATCAGTGCATGATCTGTCATATGATTAGTGTATGATCATCCACGTGATCAGTGCATGGGCACTCATGTGATCAGTGCATGATTAGACGGGATCTGTGCATGATCAGTCTCGTGGTCAGTGCATGATAGCCACGTGATCAGTGCATGATCAGTCACCTGATGGGTGTATGATCATTCACGTGACCGGTACATGGTAGCTATATGATCAGTGTATGACCAGCCTTGTGATAAGTGCATGATAGCCACGTGATCAGTGCATGATCAGCCACGTGAGCAGTGCATGATAGCCACGTGATCAGTGCATGATCAGTTACGTGAGCAGTGTATGATCAGCCACGTGAGCAGTGCATGATCTGTCACATGATTATTGTATGATCATCCACGTGATCAGTGCATGGGCAGTCATGTGATTAGTGCATGATTAGACGTGATCTGTCCATGATGAGTCTCGTGGTCAGTGCATGATAGCCACGTGATCAGTGCATGATCAGTCACCTGATGGGTGTATGATCATTCACGTGACCGGTACATGGTAGCTATATGATCAGTGTATGACCAGCCATGTGATAAGTTCATGATAGCCACGTGATCAGTGCATGATCAGCCACGTGATCAGTGCATGATCAGTCACGTGATCAGTGTATGATCAGTCATGTGACCAGTACATTGTAGCTGCGTGATCATCGCATGATCAGCCACGTGAGCAGTGCATGATAGCCACGTGATAAGTGCATGATCAGACACGAGATCACTGCATGATCAGTCACGTAATCACTGCATGATCATCCACGTGATTAGTGCATGACCAGGCAAGTGATCAGTGTATGTCCAGCCAAGTGATCAGTGCATGATAGCCACGTGATGTGTGCATGATCAGTTACGTGAGCAGAGTATGATCAGCCACGTGATCAGAGCATGAGTGCCACGTGATCAGTGCATGATATGTCACGTGACAGGTGTGTGATCAGCCACGTGAACAGTGCATGTTCAGCCACGTGATCAGTGCATGATAGCCACGTGATCAGTGCATGATCAGTTACCTGAGCAGTGTATGATCAGCCACGTGATCAGTGCATGGTCAGACATGTGAACAGTGTATGATCAGCAACGTGATCAGTGCATGATATCCACGTGATCAGTGCAGGATAGCCACGTGATCACTTCATGATTAGTCACGTGATCTGTACATGATCAGTCATGTGACTAGTACATTGTAGCTGCGTGATCATTGCATGATCAGCCACGTGAGCAGTGCATGATAGCCACGTGTTCAGTGCATGATCAGTCACGTAATCAGTGTATGATCATCCACGTGATCAGTGCATGATGAGCCACGTGATCAGTGCATGATCAGCCACGTGAGCAGTGCATGATCAGCCACGTGAGCAGTGCATGATAGCCACGTGATCAGTGCATGATCAGTTTCCGGAGCATAGTATGATCAGCCACTTGATCAGTGCATGATAGCCACGTGATCACTGCATGATCTGTCACATGATCAGTGTATGATCATCCACGTGATCAGTGCATGGTCAGACACGTGAACAGTGTATGATATAGATGTGATCAGTGCATGATCAGTCTCGTGATCAGTGCATGATAGCCACGTGACCAGTGCATGATCAGTCACCTAATGGGTGTATGGTCAATCACGTGACCGGTATATGGTAGCTACATGATCATTGCATGATCAGCCACGTGAGTAGTGCATGATAGCCAAGTGATCAGTGCATGATCAGTCACGTGATCAGTGCATGATCAGTCATGTGACCAGTACATGGTAGCTGCGTGAGCATTGCTTGAACAGCCACGTGAGCAGTGCATGATAGCCACGTGTTCAGTGCATGATCAGCCACGTGATCAGTGCATGATCAGTCACGTGATCAGTGCATGATCAGCCACGTGATCAGTGCATGATCAGCCACGTGATCAGTGCATGATCAGCCACATGATCAGTGCATGATCAATTACGTGATCAGTGCATGATCAGTCACGTGACCAGTGTATGATCAGCCACGTGATCAGTGCATGTTCAGCCACGTGATCAGTGCATGATCAGTCACGTGATCAGTGTATTATCAGCCACGTGATCAGTGTATGACCAGCCAATTGATCAGTGCATGATAGCCACGTGATCAGTGCATGATCAGTCATGTGATCAGTGCATGATCAGTCACGTGATCAGTGTATGATCAGCCACGTGATCAGTGCATGACCAGCCACATGATCAGTGCATGATCATTTACGTGATCAGTGCATGATCAGTCACGTGACCAGTACATGGGAGCTACGTGTTCATTGCATGATCAGCCATGTGAGCCATGCATGATAGCCACGAGATCAGTGCATGATCAGTCACGTGAACAGTGCATGGTAAGTCACCTGATCAGTGCATGATCAATTACGTGATAGGTGCATGATCACTCACGTGACCAGTACATGGGAGCTACGTGATCATTGCATGATCAGCCAAGTGATGAGTGCATGATAGCCACGTGATCAGTGCATGATCTGTCACATGATCAGTGTATGATCATCCAGGTGATCAGTGCATGGGCAGTCATGTGATCAGTGCATGATATAGACGTGATCAGTGCATGATCAGTCTCGTGATCAGTGTATGATCAACCACGTGATCAGTGCACGATAGCCAGGTAATGAGTGCATGATAGTCAGATGATCAGTGCATTATCAGTCACGTGATCAGTGTATGATCAGCCAAGTAATCAGTATATGATAGCCAACTGTTCAGTGGATGATCAGTCACGTGATCAGTGCATGGTCAGTCACGTGATCATTGCATGATCAGCCACGCGATCAGTGCATGATCAATTACGTGATCAGTGCATGATCAGTCACGTGATCAGTACATGATCAGTCATGTGAACAGTGCATGATCAGTCATGTGATCAGTGTATGACCAGCCATGTGATCAGTGCATGATAGCCACGTGATCAGTGCATGATTAGTCACGTGATCAGTGCATGATCAGTCACATGATCAGTGTATGATCAGCCACGTGATCCGTGCATTATCAGCCAAATGATAAGTGCATTATCAATTACGTGATCAGTGCATGATTAGCCACGTGATCAGTGCATGATCAGTCATGTGACCAGTACATGGTAGCTGCGTGAACATTGCATGATCAGCCACGTGAGCAGTGCATGATAGCCACGTGATCAGTGCATGATCAGCCATGTGATCAAGGCTTGATCAGTCACGTGATCAGTGCATGATCAGCCAGCTGATCAGTGCATGACCAGCCAGGTGATCAGTGTATGACCAGCCAAGTGATCAGTGCATGATAGCCACGTGATCAGTGCATGATCAGTCACGTGATCAGTACACGATCAGTCACGTTATCAGTGTATTATCAGCCACGTGATCAGTGCATGATCAGTGCATGATCAATTACGTGATCAGTGCATGATCAGTCACTTGACCAGTACATGGTAGCTACGTGATCATTGCATGATCAGCCACGTGAGCAGTGCATGATAGCCACGTGATCAGTGCATGATCAGTTTCGGGAGCAGATTATGATTAGCCACTTGATCAGTGCATGATAGCCACGTGATCACTGCATGATCTGTCACATGATCAGTGTATGATCATCCACGTGATCAGTGCATGGGCAGTCATGTGATCAGTGCATGATATAGACATGATCAGTGCATGATCAGTCTCGTGATCAGTGTATGATCAGCCAAGTAATCAGTGCATGATAGCCAACTGTTCAGTGGATGATCAGTCACGTGATCAGTGCATGGTCAGTCACGTGATCATTTCATGATCAGTCACGTCATACGTGTGTGATCAGCCACGTGATCAGTGCAGGAGGGCCACGTGATCAATTCATGATTAGTCACGTGATCTGAACATGATCAGTCATTTGACTAGTACATCGTAGCTGCGTGATGATTGCATGATCAGCCACGTGAGCAGTGCATGATAGCCACGTGATCAGTGCATGATCAGTCACGTGATCTGTGTATGATCATCCACGTGATCAGTGCATAATGAGCCACGTGATCAGTGCGTGATCAGCCACGTGATCAGTGCGTGATGAGCCACGTGATCAGTGCAGGATCAATTATGTGATCAGTGCATGATCAGTCACGTGACCAGTACATGGTAGCTACGTGATCATTGCATGATCAGCCACGTGATCAGTGCATGATAGCCACGTGATCAGTGCGTGATTGTCACGTGATCAGTGCATAATCAGTCACGTGACCAGTACATGGTAGCAACGTGATCATTGCATGATCAGCCACGTGATCAGTGCATGATAGTCACGTGATCAGTGCATGATCAGTCACGGGATACGTGTGTGATCAGCCACGTGATCAGTGCATGATGCAGTGCATGATAACCACGTGATCAGTGCATGAGTGCCACGTGATCAGTGCATGATCAGTCACGTGATACATGTGTGATCAGCCACGTGATCAGTGCAAGATGACCCACGTGATCAGTGCAGGATCAATTACTTGATCAGTGCATGATCAGTCACGTGACCAGTGCATGATCATTTACATGATCTGTGCATGATCAGTCACGTGACCAGTATATGGTAGCTACGTGATCATTCCATGACGAGCCACGTGCGCACTGCATGATAGCCACCTGATGTGTGCATGATCAGTTATGTGAGTAGAGTATGATCAGTCACGTGATCAGTCCATGAGTGCCACGTGATCAGTGCATGATATGTCACGTGACAGGTGTGTGATCAGCCACGTGAACAGTGCATGTTCAGCCACGAGATCAGTGCATGATAGCCACGTGATCAGTGCATGATCAGTTACGTGAGCAGTGTATGATCAGCCACGTGATCAATGCATGGTCAGACACATGAACAGTGTATGATCAGCCACGTGATCAGTGCATGATATCCAAGTGATCAGTGCATGATCAATCACGTAATCAGTGTATGATCAGCCACGTGAACAGTGCATGCTCAGTCACGTGGTCAGGGCCTGCTGAGCTGCGTGATTACTGTCTGCTCATCTGCTTGACAATGGCCAGCTGAGCTGCACGATTCCTGCCTGTCATCTCCTTGACATTTGCCACCTGTGCTGCGTAATTCCTGCCTGCTCATCTACTTGATTATTGCGAGCTGAGCAGCATGATTTTTCAGAGCTGAGTTCCACGATTATTGCCTGCTGACTGATTCCTGCCTACTCAGCTCTGTGTTCATTGCCTTCAGAGAAACATGATCAGTGTATGACACCAAACATGATCAGCACATGAAGAGTCACATGGTCAATGCATGATAAGCCAGGTGATCAGTGCATGATCAAGTACGTGATCAGTGCATGATCAGTCATGTGACCAGTACATGGTAGCTGCGTGATCATTGCATGATCAGTCACGTGAGCAGTGCATGATAGCCACGTGATCAGTGCATTATCAGTCACCTGATGGGTGTATGATCAGTCACGTGACCGGTACATGGTAGCTACATGATCATTGCATGATCAGCCACGTGACAGGTGTGTGATCAGCCACGTGAACAGTGCATGTTCAGCCACGTGATCAGTGTATGATCAGCCAAGTGATCAGTGTATGATCAGCCATGTGAACAGTGCATGCTTAGTCACGTGATCAGAGCCTGCTGAGCTGCGTGATTACTGTCTGCTCATCTGCTTGACAATTGCAGGCTGAGCTGCACGATTCCTGCCTGTCATCTGCGTGACAATTGCCAGCTGTGCTGCGTAATTCCTGCCTGCTCAGCTGCTTGATTATTGCCAGCTGAGCAGCATGATTCCCCACAGCTGAGTTCCATGATTATTGCCTGCTGACTCCTTGATTCGTGCCTACTCAGCTCTTTGTTTATTGCCTCCAGAGGCACATGATCAGTGTATGGTAGCAAACATGATCAGCGCATGATCAGTCACATGATCAGAGCCATTAAGTCACGTGATCACTACATAATAGTCATGTGATCAGTCCATGCTCAGTCACGGTATCAGTGCATGATCAGCCACGTGATCAGTGCATGATAGCCACGTGATCATTGCCTGAGAGCCACGTGATCAGTGCATGATGAGTCACGTGATACGTGTGTGATCAGCCACGTGACCAGGGCATGATATCAGTGCATGATAGCCACGTGATCAGTGCATGATTGCCACATGATCAGTGCATGATCAGTCACGTGATACATGTGTGATCAGCCACGGGATCAGTGCATGATATCCACGTGATCAGTGCAGGATAGCCACATGATCAGTGCATGATCAGTCACGTGATACATGTGTGATCAGCCACGTGATCAGTGCATGATATCCACGTGATCAGTGCAGGATAGCCACGTGATCACTTCATGATTAGTCACGTGATCAGTGCATGATCAGTCACGAGACCAGTACATGGTTGCTACGTGATCGTTGCATGTTCAGCCACGTGAGCAGAGCATGATAGCCACGTGTTCAGTGCATTATCAGTCACGTGATCAGTACATGATCAGTCACGTGAACAGTGCATGATCATTTACGTGATCTGTGCATGATCAGTCACGTGAACAGTATATGATAGCTTCGTGATCATTCCATGACGAACCACGTGAGCAGTGCATGATAGCCACGTGATGTGTGCATGATGAGTTACGTGAGCAGAGTATGATCAGCCACGTGATCAGTGCATGAGTGCCACGTGATCAGTGCATGATATGTCACGTTACAGGTGTGTGATCATCCACGTGAACAGTGCATGTTCAGCCACGTATTCAGTGCATGATAGCCACGTGATCAGTGCATGATCAGTTACGTGAGCAGTGTATGATCAGCCACGTGATCAGTGCATGGTCAAACACGTGAACAGTGTATGATCAGCCACGTGATCAGTGCATGATATCCAAGTGATCAGTGCATGATCAATCACATGATCAGTGTATGATCAGCCACGTGAACAGTGCATGCTCAGTCACGTGATCAGGGCCTGCTGAGCTGCGTGATTACTGTCTGCTCATCTGCTTGACAATTGCCAGCTGAGCTGCACGATTCCTGCCTGTCATCTGCTTGACAATTGCCAGCTGTGCTGTGTAATTCCTGCCTGCTCAGCTGCTTGATTATTGCCAGCTGAGCAGCATGATTCCTCACAGCTGAGTTCCATGATTATTGCCTGCTGACTGTTTGATTCGTGCCTACTCAGCTCTTTGTTTATTGCCTCCAGAGGCACATGATCAGTGTATGATAGCAAACATGATCAGCGCATGATCAGTCACATGATCAGCGCCATTAAGTCACGTGATCACTACATGATAGTCATGTGATCAGTCCATGCTGAGTCACGGTATCAGTGCATGATCAGCCACGTGATCAGTGCATGATCTGTCACATGATCAGTGTATGATCATCCACGTGATCAGTGCATGGGCACTCATGTGATCAGTGCATGATATAGACGTGATCAGTGCATGATCAGTCTCGTGATCAGTGCATGATATAGACGTGATCAGTGCATGATCAGTCTCGTGATCAGTGCATGATAGCCACGTGATCAGTGCATGATCAGTCACCTGATGGGTGTATGATCATTCACGTGAGCTGTACATGGTAGCTACATGATCATTGCATAATCAGCCACGTTCGTAGTGAATGATAGCCACGTGATCACTGCATGATCAGTCACGTGATCAGTGCAAGATCAGTCATGTGACCAGTACATGGTAGCTAAGTGATCATGGCATGATCAGCCACGTGAGCAGTGCATGATAGCCACGTGATCAGTGCATGATCAGACATGAGATCAGTGCATGATCAGTCACGTGATCAGTGCATGATAGCCACGTGATCAGTGCATGATGAGTCACGTGATCAGTGCATGATCGGTCACGTGATCAGTGCAAGATCAGCCACGTTATCAGAGCATGATCAATTACGTGATCAGTGCATGATCAGTCATGTGACCAGTACATGGTAGCTGCGTGATCATTGCATGATCAGCCACGTGAGCAGTGCATGATAGCCACGTGATCAGTGCATGATCAGTCACGTGATCAGTGCATGATGAGCCACGTGATCAGTGCATGATCAGCCACGTGAGCAGTGCATGATCAGCCACGTGAGCAGTGCATGATAGCCACGTGATCAGTGCATGATCAGTTTCCGGAGCAGAGTATGATCAGCCACTTGATCAGTGCATGATAGCCACGTGATCACTGCATGATCTGTCACATGATCAGTGTATGATCATCCACGTGATCAGTGCATGGTCAGACACGTGAACAGTGTATGATATAGATGTGATCAGTGCATGATCAGTCTCGTGATCAGTGCATGATAGCCACGTGACCAGTGCATGATCAGTCACCTAATGGGTGTATGGTCAATCACGTGACCGGTATATGGTAGCTACATGATCATTGCATGATCAGCCACGTGAGTAGTGCATGATAGCCAAGTGATCAGTGCATGATCAGTCACGTGATCAGTGCATGATCAGTCATGTGACCAGTACATGGTAGCTGCGTGAGCATTGCTTGAACAGCCACGTGAGCAGTGCATGATAGCCACGTGTTCAGTGCATGATCAGCCACGTGATCAGTGCATGATCAGTCACGTGATCAGTGCATGATCAGCCACGTGATCAGTGCATGATCAGCCACGTGATCAGTGCATGATCAGCCACATGATCAGTGCATGATCAATTACGTGATCAGTGCATGATCAGTCACGTGACCAGTGTATGATCAGCCACGTGATCAGTGCATGTTCAGCCACGTGATCAGTGCATGATCAGTCACGTGATCAGTGTATTATCAGCCACGTGATCAGTGTATGACCAGCCAATTGATCAGTGCATGATAGCCACGTGATCAGTGCATGATCAGTCATGTGATCAGTGCATGATCAGTCACGTGATCAGTGTATGATCAGCCACGTGATCAGTGCATGACCAGCCACATGATCAGTGCATGATCATTTACGTGATCAGTGCATGATCAGTCACGTGACCAGTACATGGGAGCTACGTGTTCATTGCATGATCAGCCATGTGAGCCATGCATGATAGCCACGAGATCAGTGCATGATCAGTCACGTGAACAGTGCATGGTAAGTCACCTGATCAGTGCATGATCAATTACGTGATAGGTGCATGATCACTCACGTGACCAGTACATGGGAGCTACGTGATCATTGCATGATCAGCCAAGTGATGAGTGCATGATAGCCACGTGATCAGTGCATGATCTGTCACATGATCAGTGTATGATCATCCAGGTGATCAGTGCATGGGCAGTCATGTGATCAGTGCATGATATAGACGTGATCAGTGCATGATCAGTCTCGTGATCAGTGTATGATCAACCACGTGATCAGTGCACGATAGCCAGGTAATGAGTGCATGATAGTCAGATGATCAGTGCATTATCAGTCACGTGATCAGTGTATGATCAGCCAAGTAATCAGTATATGATAGCCAACTGTTCAGTGGATGATCAGTCACGTGATCAGTGCATGGTCAGTCACGTGATCATTGCATGATCAGCCACGCGATCAGTGCATGATCAATTACGTGATCAGTGCATGATCAGTCACGTGATCAGTACATGATCAGTCATGTGAACAGTGCATGATCAGTCATGTGATCAGTGTATGACCAGCCATGTGATCAGTGCATGATAGCCACGTGATCAGTGCATGATTAGTCACGTGATCAGTGCATGATCAGTCACATGATCAGTGTATGATCAGCCACGTGATCCGTGCATTATCAGCCAAATGATAAGTGCATTATCAATTACGTGATCAGTGCATGATTAGCCACGTGATCAGTGCATGATCAGTCATGTGACCAGTACATGGTAGCTGCGTGAACATTGCATGATCAGCCACGTGAGCAGTGCATGATAGCCACGTGATCAGTGCATGATCAGCCATGTGATCAAGGCTTGATCAGTCACGTGATCAGTGCATGATCAGCCAGCTGATCAGTGCATGACCAGCCAGGTGATCAGTGTATGACCAGCCAAGTGATCAGTGCATGATAGCCACGTGATCAGTGCATGATCAGTCACGTGATCAGTACACGATCAGTCACGTTATCAGTGTATTATCAGCCACGTGATCAGTGCATGATCAGTGCATGATCAATTACGTGATCAGTGCATGATCAGTCACTTGACCAGTACATGGTAGCTACGTGATCATTGCATGATCAGCCACGTGAGCAGTGCATGATAGCCACGTGATCAGTGCATGATCAGTTTCGGGAGCAGATTATGATTAGCCACTTGATCAGTGCATGATAGCCACGTGATCACTGCATGATCTGTCACATGATCAGTGTATGATCATCCACGTGATCAGTGCATGGGCAGTCATGTGATCAGTGCATGATATAGACATGATCAGTGCATGATCAGTCTCGTGATCAGTGTATGATCAGCCAAGTAATCAGTGCATGATAGCCAACTGTTCAGTGGATGATCAGTCACGTGATCAGTGCATGGTCAGTCACGTGATCATTTCATGATCAGTCACGTGTGTGTGATCAGCCACGTGATCAGTGCAGGAGGGCCACGTGATCAATTCATGATTAGTCACGTGATCTGAACATGATCAGTCATTTGACTAGTACATCGTAGCTGCGTGATGATTGCATGATCAGCCACGTGAGCAGTGCATGATAGCCACGTGATCAGTGCATGATCAGTCACGTGATCTGTGTATGATCATCCACGTGATCAGTGCATAATGAGCCACGTGATCAGTGCGTGATCAGCCACGTGATCAGTGCGTGATGAGCCACGTGATCAGTGCAGGATCAATTATGTGATCAGTGCATGATCAGTCACGTGACCAGTACATGGTAGCTACGTGATCATTGCATGATCAGCCACGTGATCAGTGCATGATAGCCACGTGATCAGTGCGTGATTGTCACGTGATCAGTGCATAATCAGTCACGTGACCAGTACATGGTAGCAACGTGATCATTGCATGATCAGCCACGTGATCAGTGCATGATAGTCACGTGATCAGTGCATGATCAGTCACGGGATACGTGTGTGATCAGCCACGTGATCAGTGCATGATGCAGTGCATGATAACCACGTGATCAGTGCATGAGTGCCACGTGATCAGTGCATGATCAGTCACGTGATACATGTGTGATCAGCCACGTGATCAGTGCAAGATGACCCACGTGATCAGTGCAGGATCAATTACTTGATCAGTGCATGATCAGTCACGTGACCAGTGCATGATCATTTACATGATCTGTGCATGATCAGTCACGTGACCAGTATATGGTAGCTACGTGATCATTCCATGACGAGCCACGTGCGCACTGCATGATAGCCACCTGATGTGTGCATGATCAGTTATGTGAGTAGAGTATGATCAGTCACGTGATCAGTCCATGAGTGCCACGTGATCAGTGCATGATATGTCACGTGACAGGTGTGTGATCAGCCACGTGAACAGTGCATGTTCAGCCACGAGATCAGTGCATGATAGCCACGTGATCAGTGCATGATCAGTTACGTGAGCAGTGTATGATCAGCCACGTGATCAATGCATGGTCAGACACATGAACAGTGTATGATCAGCCACGTGATCAGTGCATGATATCCAAGTGATCAGTGCATGATCAATCACGTAATCAGTGTATGATCAGCCACGTGAACAGTGCATGCTCAGTCACGTGGTCAGGGCCTGCTGAGCTGCGTGATTACTGTCTGCTCATCTGCTTGACAATGGCCAGCTGAGCTGCACGATTCCTGCCTGTCATCTCCTTGACATTTGCCACCTGTGCTGCGTAATTCCTGCCTGCTCATCTACTTGATTATTGCGAGCTGAGCAGCATGATTTTTCAGAGCTGAGTTCCACGATTATTGCCTGCTGACTGATTCCTGCCTACTCAGCTCTGTGTTCATTGCCTTCAGAGAAACATGATCAGTGTATGACACCAAACATGATCAGCACATGAAGAGTCACATGGTCAATGCATGATAAGCCAGGTGATCAGTGCATGATCAAGTACGTGATCAGTGCATGATCAGTCATGTGACCAGTACATGGTAGCTGCGTGATCATTGCATGATCAGTCACGTGAGCAGTGCATGATAGCCACGTGATCAGTGCATTATCAGTCACCTGATGGGTGTATGATCAGTCACGTGACCGGTACATGGTAGCTACATGATCATTGCATGATCAGCCACGTGACAGGTGTGTGATCAGCCACGTGAACAGTGCATGTTCAGCCACGTGATCAGTGTATGATCAGCCAAGTGATCAGTGTATGATCAGCCATGTGAACAGTGCATGCTTAGTCACGTGATCAGAGCCTGCTGAGCTGCGTGATTACTGTCTGCTCATCTGCTTGACAATTGCAGGCTGAGCTGCACGATTCCTGCCTGTCATCTGCGTGACAATTGCCAGCTGTGCTGCGTAATTCCTGCCTGCTCAGCTGCTTGATTATTGCCAGCTGAGCAGCATGATTCCCCACAGCTGAGTTCCATGATTATTGCCTGCTGACTCCTTGATTCGTGCCTACTCAGCTCTTTGTTTATTGCCTCCAGAGGCACATGATCAGTGTATGGTAGCAAACATGATCAGCGCATGATCAGTCACATGATCAGAGCCATTAAGTCACGTGATCACTACATAATAGTCATGTGATCAGTCCATGCTCAGTCACGGTATCAGTGCATGATCAGCCACGTGATCAGTGCATGATAGCCACGTGATCATTGCCTGAGAGCCACGTGATCAGTGCATGATGAGTCACGTGATACGTGTGTGATCAGCCACGTGACCAGGGCATGATATCAGTGCATGATAGCCACGTGATCAGTGCATGATTGCCACATGATCAGTGCATGATCAGTCACGTGATACATGTGTGATCAGCCACGGGATCAGTGCATGATATCCACGTGATCAGTGCAGGATAGCCACATGATCAGTGCATGATCAGTCACGTGATACATGTGTGATCAGCCACGTGATCAGTGCATGATATCCACGTGATCAGTGCAGGATAGCCACGTGATCACTTCATGATTAGTCACGTGATCAGTGCATGATCAGTCACGAGACCAGTACATGGTTGCTACGTGATCGTTGCATGTTCAGCCACGTGAGCAGAGCATGATAGCCACGTGTTCAGTGCATTATCAGTCACGTGATCAGTACATGATCAGTCACGTGAACAGTGCATGATCATTTACGTGATCTGTGCATGATCAGTCACGTGAACAGTATATGATAGCTTCGTGATCATTCCATGACGAACCACGTGAGCAGTGCATGATAGCCACGTGATGTGTGCATGATGAGTTACGTGAGCAGAGTATGATCAGCCACGTGATCAGTGCATGAGTGCCACGTGATCAGTGCATGATATGTCACGTTACAGGTGTGTGATCATCCACGTGAACAGTGCATGTTCAGCCACGTATTCAGTGCATGATAGCCACGTGATCAGTGCATGATCAGTTACGTGAGCAGTGTATGATCAGCCACGTGATCAGTGCATGGTCAAACACGTGAACAGTGTATGATCAGCCACGTGATCAGTGCATGATATCCAAGTGATCAGTGCATGATCAATCACATGATCAGTGTATGATCAGCCACGTGAACAGTGCATGCTCAGTCACGTGATCAGGGCCTGCTGAGCTGCGTGATTACTGTCTGCTCATCTGCTTGACAATTGCCAGCTGAGCTGCACGATTCCTGCCTGTCATCTGCTTGACAATTGCCAGCTGTGCTGTGTAATTCCTGCCTGCTCAGCTGCTTGATTATTGCCAGCTGAGCAGCATGATTCCTCACAGCTGAGTTCCATGATTATTGCCTGCTGACTGTTTGATTCGTGCCTACTCAGCTCTTTGTTTATTGCCTCCAGAGGCACATGATCAGTGTATGATAGCAAACATGATCAGCGCATGATCAGTCACATGATCAGCGCCATTAAGTCACGTGATCACTACATGATAGTCATGTGATCAGTCCATGCTGAGTCACGGTATCAGTGCATGATCAGCCACGTGATCAGTGCATGATCTGTCACATGATCAGTGTATGATCATCCACGTGATCAGTGCATGGGCACTCATGTGATCAGTGCATGATATAGACGTGATCAGTGCATGATCAGTCTCGTGATCAGTGCATGATATAGACGTGATCAGTGCATGATCAGTCTCGTGATCAGTGCATGATAGCCACGTGATCAGTGCATGATCAGTCACCTGATGGGTGTATGATCATTCACGTGAGCTGTACATGGTAGCTACATGATCATTGCATAATCAGCCACGTTCGTAGTGAATGATAGCCACGTGATCACTGCATGATCAGTCACGTGATCAGTGCAAGATCAGTCATGTGACCAGTACATGGTAGCTAAGTGATCATGGCATGATCAGCCACGTGAGCAGTGCATGATAGCCACGTGATCAGTGCATGATCAGACATGAGATCAGTGCATGATCAGTCACGTGATCAGTGCATGATAGCCACGTGATCAGTGCATGATGAGTCACGTGATCAGTGCATGATCGGTCACGTGATCAGTGCAAGATCAGCCACGTTATCAGAGCATGATCAATTACGTGATCAGTGCATGATCAGTCATGTGACCAGTACATGGTAGCTGCGTGATCATTGCATGATCAGCCACGTGAGCAGTGCATGATAGCCACGTGATCAGTGCATGATCAGTCACGTGATCAGTGCATGATGAGCCACGTGATCAGTGCATGATCAGCCACGTGAGCAGTGCATGATCAGCCACGTGAGCAGTGCATGATAGCCACGTGATCAGTGCATGATCAGTCTCCGGAGCAGAGTATGATCAGCCACTTGATCAGTGCATGATAGCCACGTGATCACTGCATGATCTGTCACATGATCAGTGTATGATCATCCACGTGATCAGTGCATGGTCAGACACGTGAACAGTGTATGATATAGATGTGATCAGTGCATGATCAGTCTCGTGATCAGTGCATGATAGCCACGTGACCAGTGCATGATCAGTCACCTAATGGGTGTATGGTCAATCACGTGACCGGTATATGGTAGCTACATGATCATTGCATGATCAGCCACGTGAGTAGTGCATGATAGCCAAGTGATCAGTGCATGATCAGTCACGTGATCAGTGCATGATCAGTCATGTGACCAGTACATGGTAGCTGCGTGAGCATTGCTTGAACAGCCACGTGAGCAGTGCATGATAGCCACGTGTTCAGTGCATGATCAGCCACGTGATCAGTGCATGATCAGTCACGTGATCAGTGCATGATCAGCCACGTGATCAGTGCATGATCAGCCACGTGATCAGTGCATGATCAGCCACATGATCAGTGCATGATCAATTACGTGATCAGTGCATGATCAGTCACGTGACCAGTGTATGATCAGCCACGTGATCAGTGCATGTTCAGCCACGTGATCAGTGCATGATCAGTCACGTGATCAGTGTATTATCAGCCACGTGATCAGTGTATGACCAGCCAATTGATCAGTGCATGATAGCCACGTGATCAGTGCATGATCAGTCATGTGATCAGTGCATGATCAGTCACGTGATCAGTGTATGATCAGCCACGTGATCAGTGCATGACCAGCCACATGATCAGTGCATGATCATTTACGTGATCAGTGCATGATCAGTCACGTGACCAGTACATGGGAGCTACGTGTTCATTGCATGATCAGCCATGTGAGCCATGCATGATAGCCACGAGATCAGTGCATGATCAGTCACGTGAACAGTGCATGGTAAGTCACCTGATCAGTGCATGATCAATTACGTGATAGGTGCATGATCACTCACGTGACCAGTACATGGGAGCTACGTGATCATTGCATGATCAGCCAAGTGATGAGTGCATGATAGCCACGTGATCAGTGCATGATCTGTCACATGATCAGTGTATGATCATCCAGGTGATCAGTGCATGGGCAGTCATGTGATCAGTGCATGATATAGACGTGATCAGTGCATGATCAGTCTCGTGATCAGTGTATGATCAACCACGTGATCAGTGCACGATAGCCAGGTAATGAGTGCATGATAGTCAGATGATCAGTGCATTATCAGTCACGTGATCAGTGTATGATCAGCCAAGTAATCAGTATATGATAGCCAACTGTTCAGTGGATGATCAGTCACGTGATCAGTGCATGGTCAGTCACGTGATCATTGCATGATCAGCCACGCGATCAGTGCATGATCAATTACGTGATCAGTGCATGATCAGTCACGTGATCAGTACATGATCAGTCATGTGAACAGTGCATGATCAGTCATGTGATCAGTGTATGACCAGCCATGTGATCAGTGCATGATAGCCACGTGATCAGTGCATGATTAGTCACGTGATCAGTGCATGATCAGTCACATGATCAGTGTATGATCAGCCACGTGATCCGTGCATTATCAGCCAAATGATAAGTGCATTATCAATTACGTGATCAGTGCATGATTAGCCACGTGATCAGTGCATGATCAGTCATGTGACCAGTACATGGTAGCTGCGTGAACATTGCATGATCAGCCACGTGAGCAGTGCATGATAGCCACGTGATCAGTGCATGATCAGCCATGTGATCAAGGCTTGATCAGTCACGTGATCAGTGCATGATCAGCCAGCTGATCAGTGCATGACCAGCCAGGTGATCAGTGTATGACCAGCCAAGTGATCAGTGCATGATAGCCACGTGATCAGTGCATGATCAGTCACGTGATCAGTACACGATCAGTCACGTTATCAGTGTATTATCAGCCACGTGATCAGTGCATGATCAGTGCATGATCAATTACGTGATCAGTGCATGATCAGTCACTTGACCAGTACATGGTAGCTACGTGATCATTGCATGATCAGCCACGTGAGCAGTGCATGATAGCCACGTGATCAGTGCATGATCAGTTTCGGGAGCAGATTATGATTAGCCACTTGATCAGTGCATGATAGCCACGTGATCACTGCATGATCTGTCACATGATCAGTGTATGATCATCCACGTGATCAGTGCATGGGCAGTCATGTGATCAGTGCATGATATAGACATGATCAGTGCATGATCAGTCTCGTGATCAGTGTATGATCAGCCAAGTAATCAGTGCATGATAGCCAACTGTTCAGTGGATGATCAGTCACGTGATCAGTGCATGGTCAGTCACGTGATCATTTCATGATCAGTCACGTCATACGTGTGTGATCAGCCACGTGATCAGTGCAGGAGGGCCACGTGATCAATTCATGATTAGTCACGTGATCTGAACATGATCAGTCATTTGACTAGTACATCGTAGCTGCGTGATGATTGCATGATCAGCCACGTGAGCAGTGCATGATAGCCACGTGATCAGTGCATGATCAGTCACGTGATCTGTGTATGATCATCCACGTGATCAGTGCATAATGAGCCACGTGATCAGTGTGTGATCAGCCACGTGATCAGTGCGTGATGAGCCACGTGATCAGTGCAGGATCAATTATGTGATCAGTGCATGATCAGTCACGTGACCAGTACATGGTAGCTACGTGATCATTGCATGATCAGCCACGTGATCAGTGCATGATAGCCACGTGATCAGTGCGTGATTGTCACGTGATCAGTGCATAATCAGTCACGTGACCAGTACATGGTAGCAACGTGATCATTGCATGATCAGCCACGTGATCAGTGCATGATAGTCACGTGATCAGTGCATGATCAGTCACGGGATACGTGTGTGATCAGCCACGTGATCAGTGCATGATGCAGTGCATGATAACCACGTGATCAGTGCATGAGTGCCACGTGATCAGTGCATGATCAGTCACGTGATACATGTGTGATCAGCCACGTGATCAGTGCAAGATGACCCACGTGATCAGTGCAGGATCAATTACTTGATCAGTGCATGATCAGTCACGTGACCAGTGCATGATCATTTACATGATCTGTGCATGATCAGTCACGTGACCAGTATATGGTAGCTACGTGATCATTCCATGACGAGCCACGTGCGCACTGCATGATAGCCACCTGATGTGTGCATGATCAGTTATGTGAGTAGAGTATGATCAGTCACGTGATCAGTCCATGAGTGCCACGTGATCAGTGCATGATATGTCACGTGACAGGTGTGTGATCAGCCACGTGAACAGTGCATGTTCAGCCACGAGATCAGTGCATGATAGCCACGTGATCAGTGCATGATCAGTTACGTGAGCAGTGTATGATCAGCCACGTGATCAATGCATGGTCAGACACATGAACAGTGTATGATCAGCCACGTGATCAGTGCATGATATCCAAGTGATCAGTGCATGATCAATCACGTAATCAGTGTATGATCAGCCACGTGAACAGTGCATGCTCAGTCACGTGGTCAGGGCCTGCTGAGCTGCGTGATTACTGTCTGCTCATCTGCTTGACAATGGCCAGCTGAGCTGCACGATTCCTGCCTGTCATCTCCTTGACATTTGCCACCTGTGCTGCGTAATTCCTGCCTGCTCATCTACTTGATTATTGCGAGCTGAGCAGCATGATTTTTCAGAGCTGAGTTCCACGATTATTGCCTGCTTACTGATTCCTGCCTACTCAGCTCTGTGTTCATTGCCTTCAGAGAAACATGATCAGTGTATGACACCAAACATGATCAGCACATGAAGAGTCACATGGTCAATGCATGATAAGCCAGGTGATCAGTGCATGATCAAGTACGTGATCAGTGCATGATCAGTCATGTGACCAGTACATGGTAGCTGCGTGATCATTGCATGATCAGTCACGTGAGCAGTGCATGATAGCCACGTGATCAGTGCATTATCAGTCACCTGATGGGTGTATGATCAGTCACGTGACCGGTACATGGTAGCTACATGATCATTGCATGATCAGCCACGTGACAGGTGTGTGATCAGCCACGTGAACAGTGCATGTTCAGCCACGTGATCAGTGTATGATCAGCCAAGTGATCAGTGTATGATCAGCCATGTGAACAGTGCATGCTTAGTCACGTGATCAGAGCCTGCTGAGCTGCGTGATTACTGTCTGCTCATCTGCTTGACAATTGCAGGCTGAGCTGCACGATTCCTGCCTGTCATCTGCGTGACAATTGCCAGCTGTGCTGCGTAATTCCTGCCTGCTCAGCTGCTTGATTATTGCCAGCTGAGCAGCATGATTCCCCACAGCTGAGTTCCATGATTATTGCCTGCTGACTCCTTGATTCGTGCCTACTCAGCTCTTTGTTTATTGCCTCCAGAGGCACATGATCAGTGTATGGTAGCAAACATGATCAGCGCATGATCAGTCACATGATCAGAGCCATTAAGTCACGTGATCACTACATAATAGTCATGTGATCAGTCCATGCTCAGTCACGGTATCAGTGCATGATCAGCCACGTGATCAGTGCATGATAGCCACGTGATCATTGCCTGAGAGCCACGTGATCAGTGCATGATGAGTCACGTGATACGTGTGTGATCAGCCACGTGACCAGGGCATGATATCAGTGCATGATAGCCACGTGATCAGTGCATGATTGCCACATGATCAGTGCATGATCAGTCACGTGATACATGTGTGATCAGCCACGGGATCAGTGCATGATATCCACGTGATCAGTGCAGGATAGCCACATGATCAGTGCATGATCAGTCACGTGATACATGTGTGATCAGCCACGTGATCAGTGCATGATATCCACGTGATCAGTGCAGGATAGCCACGTGATCACTTCATGATTAGTCACGTGATCAGTGCATGATCAGTCACGAGACCAGTACATGGTTGCTACGTGATCGTTGCATGTTCAGCCACGTGAGCAGAGCATGATAGCCACGTGTTCAGTGCATTATCAGTCACGTGATCAGTACATGATCAGTCACGTGAACAGTGCATGATCATTTACGTGATCTGTGCATGATCAGTCACGTGAACAGTATATGATAGCTTCGTGATCATTCCATGACGAACCACGTGAGCAGTGCATGATAGCCACGTGATGTGTGCATGATGAGTTACGTGAGCAGAGTATGATCAGCCACGTGATCAGTGCATGAGTGCCACGTGATCAGTGCATGATATGTCACGTTACAGGTGTGTGATCATCCACGTGAACAGTGCATGTTCAGCCACGTATTCAGTGCATGATAGCCACGTGATCAGTGCATGATCAGTTACGTGAGCAGTGTATGATCAGCCACGTGATCAGTGCATGGTCAAACACGTGAACAGTGTATGATCAGCCACGTGATCAGTGCATGATATCCAAGTGATCAGTGCATGATCAATCACATGATCAGTGTATGATCAGCCACGTGAACAGTGCATGCTCAGTCACGTGATCAGGGCCTGCTGAGCTGCGTGATTACTGTCTGCTCATCTGCTTGACAATTGCCAGCTGAGCTGCACGATTCCTGCCTGTCATCTGCTTGACAATTGCCAGCTGTGCTGCGTAATTCCTGCCTGCTCAGCTGCTTGATTATTGCCAGCTGAGCAGCATGATTCCTCACAGCTGAGTTCCATGATTATTGCCTGCTGACTGTTTGATTCGTGCCTACTCAGCTCTTTGTTTATTGCCTCCAGAGGCACATGATCAGTGTATGATAGCAAACATGATCAGCGCATGATCAGTCACATGATCAGCGCCATTAAGTCACGTGATCACTACATGATAGTCATGTGATCAGTCCATGCTGAGTCACGGTATCAGTGCATGATCAGCCACGTGATCAGTGCATGATCTGTCACATGATCAGTGTATGATCATCCACGTGATCAGTGCATGGGCACTCATGTGATCAGTGCATGATATAGACGTGATCAGTGCATGATCAGTCTCGTGATCAGTGCATGATAGCCACGTGATCAGTGCATGATCAGTCACCTGATGGGTGTATGATCATTCACGTGAGCTGTACATGGTAGCTACATGATCATTGCATAATCAGCCACGTTCGTAGTGAATGATAGCCACGTGATCACTGCATGATCAGTCACGTGATCAGTGCAAGATCAGTCATGTGACCAGTACATGGTAGCTAAGTGATCATGGCATGATCAGCCACGTGAGCAGTGCATGATAGCCACGTGATCAGTGCATGATCAGACATGAGATCAGTGCATGATCAGTCACGTGATCAGTGCATGATAGCCACGTGATCAGTGCATGATGAGTCACGTGATCAGTGCATGATCGGTCACGTGATCAGTGCAAGATCAGCCACGTTATCAGAGCATGATCAATTACGTGATCAGTGCATGATCAGTCATGTGACCAGTACATGGTAGCTGCGTGATCATTGCATGATCAGCCACGTGAGCAGTGCATGATAGCCACGTGATCAGTGCATGATCAGTCACGTGATCAGTGCATGATCGGTCACGTGATCAGTGCAAGATCAGCCACGTTATCAGAGCATGTTCAATTACGTGATCAGTGCATGATCAGTCACGTGACCAGTACATGGTAGGTACGTGGTCATTGCATGATCAGCCACGTGATCAGTGCATGACAGCCACGTGATCAGTGCATGATAAGTCACGTGATACGTGTGTGATCAGCCGCGTGATCAATGCATGATATCAGTGCATTATAGCCACACGTGATCAGTGCATGATCAGTCACGTGTTACGTGTGTGATCAGCCACGTGATCAGTGCATGATATCCACGTGATCAGTGCTTGATAGCCTCGGGATCAGTGCATGTGGGCCCTGTGATCAGTGCATGATCAGTCACGTGATACATATGTGATCAGCCACCTGATCAGTGCATGATGAGCCATGTGATCAGTGCAGGATCAATTACGTGATCAGTGAATGATCAATTACGTGATAGGTGCATGATCACTCAGGTGTCCAGTCCATGGTTGCTACGTGATCATTGCATGATCAGCCACGTGAGCAGTGCATGATAGCCACGTGATCAGTGCATGATCAGTCACGTGATCAGTACATGATCAGTCACGTGAACAGTGCATGATCATTTACGTGATCTGTGCATGATCAGTCACGTGACCAGTATATGGTAGCTACGTGATCATTGCATGACGAGCCACGTGAGCAGTGCATGATAGCCACGTGATGTGTGCAGGATCAGTTACGTGAGCAGAGTATGATGAGCCACGTGATCAGTGCATGAGTGCCACGTGATCACTGCATGATCAGTCACGTGACAGGTGTGTGATCAGCCACGTGAACAGTGCATGTTCAGCCACGTGATCAGTGCATGATAGCCACGTGATCAGTGCATGATCAGTTACGTGAGCAGTGTATGATCAGCCACGTGATCAGTGCATGGTCAGACACGTGAACAGTGTATGATCAGCCACGTGATCATTGCATGATATCCAAGTGATCAGTGCATGATCAGTCACTTGATCAGTGTATGATCAGCCAGGTGAACAGTGCATGCTCAGTCACGTGGTCAGGGCCTGCTGAGCTGCGTGATTACTGTCTGCTCATCTGCTTGACAATTGCCAGCTGTGCTGGGTAATTCCTGCCTGCTCAGCTGCTTGATTATTGCCAGCTGAGCAGCATGATTCCCCACAGCTGAGTTCCATGATTATTGCCTGCTGACTGCTTGATTCGTGCCTACTCAGCTCTTTGTTTATTGCCTCCAGAGGCACATGATCAGTGTATGGTAGCAAACATGATCAGCGCAGGATCAGTCACATGATCAGAGCCATTAAGTCATGTGATCACTACATAATAGTCATGTGATCAGTCCATGCTCAGTAACGGTATCAGTGCATGAACAGCCACGTGATCAGTGCATTATTGCCACGTGATCATTCATGAGAGCCACGTGATCAGTGCATGATCAGTCACGTGATACGTGTGTGATCAGCCACGTGACCAGTGCATGATATCAGTCATGATAGCCACGTGATCAGTGCATGATAGCCACATGATCAGTGCATGATCAGTCACGTGATACATGTGTGATCAGCCACGGGATCAGTGCATGATATCCACGTGATCAGTGCAGGATAGCCACATGATCAGTGCATGATCAGTCACGTGATACATGTGTGATCAGCCACGTGATCAGTGCATGATATCCACGTGATCAGTGCAGGATAGCCACGTGATCACTTAATGATTAGTCACGTGATCAGTGCATGATCAGTCACGAGACCAGTACATGGTTGCTACGTGATCGTTGCATGATCAGCCACGTGAGCAGAGCATGATAACCACGTGATCAGTGCATTATCAGTCACGTGATCAGTACATGATCAGTCACGTGAACAGTGCATGATCATTTACGTGATCTGTGCATGATCAGTCACGTGACCAGTATATGATAGCTTCGTGATCATTCCATGACGAACCACGTGAGCAGTGCATGATACCCACGTGATGTGTGCATGATGAGTTACGTGAGCAGAGTATGATCAGCCACGTGATCAGTGCATGAGTGCCATGTGATCAGTGCATGATATGTCACGTTACAGGTGTGTGATCATCCACGTGAACAGTGCATGTTCAGCCACATATTCAGTGCATGATAGCCACGTGATCAGTGCATGATCAGTACGTGAGCAGTGTATGATCAGCCACGTGGTCAGTTCATGGTCAGACATGTGAACAGTGTATGATCAGCCACGTGAACCGTGCATGCTCAGTCACGTGATCAGGGCCTGCTGAGCTGCGTGATTACTGTCTGCTCATCTGCTTGACAATTGCCAGCTGAGCTGCACGATTCCTGCCTGTCATCTGCTTGACAATTGCCAGCTGTGCTGCGTAATTCCTGCCTGCTCAGCTGCTTGATTATTGCCAGCTGAGCAGCATGATTCCTCACAGCTGAGTTCCATGATTATTGCCTGCTGACTGTTTGATTCGTGCCTACTCAGCTCTTTGTTTATTGCCTCCAGAGGCACATGATCAGTGTATGATAGCAAACATGATCAGCGCATGAACAGTCACATGATCAGCGCCATTAAGTCACGTGATCACTACATGATAGTCATGTGATCAGTCCATGCTGAGTCACGGTATCAGTGCATTATCAGCCACGTGATCAGTGCATGATCTGTCACATGATCAGTGTATGATCATCCACGTGATCAGTGCATGGGCACTCATGTGATCAGTGCATGATATAGACGTGATCAGTGCATGATCAGTCTCGTGATCAGTGCATGATAGCCACGTGATCAGTGCATGATCAGTCACCTGATGGGTGTATGATTATTCACGTGACCTGTACATGGTAGCTACATGATCATTTCATGATCAGCCACGTGAGCAGTGCATGATAGCCACGTGATCAGTGCATGATCAGTCACGTGATCAGTGCATGATCGGTCACATGATCAGTGCAAGATCAGCCACGTTATCAGAGCATGATCAATTACGTGATCTGTGCATGATCAGTCACGTGACCAGTACATGGTAGCTGCGTGATCATTGCATGATCAGCCACGTAAGCAGTGCATGATAGCCAAGTGATCATTGCATGAGAGAAACGTGATCAGTGCATGATCAGTCACGTGATACGTGTGTGATCAGCCACGTGACCAGTGCATGATATCAGTGCATGATAGCCACCTGATCAGTGCATGATAGCCACATGATCAGTGCATGATCAGTCACGTGATACATGTGTGATCAGCCACGTGATCAGTGCATGATATCCGCGTGATCAGTGCAGGATAGCCACATGATCAGTGCACGATCAGTCACGTGATACATGTGTGATCAGCCACGTGATCAGTTCATGCTATCCACGTGATCAGTGCAGGATAGCCACGTGATCACTTCATGATTAGTCACGTGATCAGTGCATGATCAGTCACGAGACCAGTTCATGGTTGCTACGTGATCTTTGCATGATCATCCACGTGAGCAGAGCATGATAGCCACGTGATCAGTGCATTATCAGTCACGTTATCAGTACATGATCAGTCACGTGAACAGTGCATGATCATTTACGTGATCTGTGCATGATCAGTCTCGTGACTAGTATATGATAGCTTCGTGATCATTCCATGATGAACCACGTGAGCAGTGCATGATAGCCACGTGATGTGTGCATGATGAGTTACGTGAGCAGAGTATGATCAGCCACGTGATCAGTGCATGAGTGCCACGTGATCAGTGCATGATATGTCACGTGACAGGTGTGTGATCTGCCACGTGAACAGTGCATGTTCAGCCACATATTCAGTGCATGATAGCCACGTGATCAGTGCATGATCAGTTACGTTAGCAGTGTATGATCAGCCACGTGATCAGTGCATGGTCAGACACGTGAACAGTGTATGATCAGCCACGTGATCAGTGCATGATATCCAAGTGATCAGTGCATGATCAATCACATGATCAGTGTATGATCAGCCACGTGAACAGTGCATGCTCAGTCACGTGATCAGGGCCTGCTGAGCTGCGTGATTACTGTCTGCTCATCTGCTTGACAATTGCCAGCTGAGCTGCACGATTCCTGCCTGTCATCTGCTTGACAATTGCCAGCTGTGCTGCGTAATTCCTGCCTGCTCAGCTGCTTGATTATTGCCAGCTGAGCAGCATGATTCCTCACAGCTGAGTTCCATGATTATTGCCTGCTGACTGTTTGATTCGTGCCTACTCAGCTCTTTGTTTATTGCCTCCAGAGGCACATGATCAGTGTATGGTAGCAAACATGATCAGGGCATGATCAGTCACATGATCAGAGCCATTAAGTCACGTGATCACTACATAATAGTCATGTGATCAGTCCATGCTCAGTCACGGTATCAGTGCATGATCAGCCACGTGATCAGTGCATGATAGCCACGTGAGCATTGCATGAGAGCCACGTGATCAGTGCATGATCAGTCACGTGATACGTGTGTGATCAGCCACGTGACCAGTGCATGATATCAGTGCATGATAGCCACGTGATCAGTGCATGATAGCCACATGATCAGTGCATGATCAGTCACGTGATACATGTGTGATCAGCCACGGGATCAGTGCATGATATCCACGTGATCAGTGCAGGATAGCCACGTGATCCCTTAATGGTTAGTCACGTGATCAGTGAATGATCAGTCACGAGACCAGTACATGGTTGCTACGTGATCGTTGCATGATCAGCCACGTGAGCAGAGCATGATAGCCACGTGATCAGTGCATTATCAGTCACATGATCAGTGTATGATCATCCATGTGATCAGTACATGGGCACTCATGTGATCAGTGCATGATAAAGACGTGATCAGTGCATGATCAGTCTCGTGATCAGTGCATGATAGCCACGTGATCAGTGCATGATCAGTCACCTGATGGGTGTATGATCATTCACGTTAGCTGTACATGGTAGCTAGATGATCATTGCATAATCAGCCACGTGCGTAGTGAATGATAGCCACGTGATCACTGCATGATCAGTCACGTGATCAGTGCAAGATCAGTCATGTGACCAGTATATGGTAGCCTCGTGATCATGGCATGATCAGCCACGTGAGCAGTGCATGATAGTCACGTGATCAGTGCATGATCAGTCACGTGATACGTGTGTGATCAGCCACGTGATCAGTGCATGATGCAGTGCATGATAACCACGTGATCAGTGCATGAGTGCCACGTGATCAGTGCATGATCAGTCACGTGATACATGTGTGATCAGCCACGTGATCAGTGCAAGATGACCCACGTGATCAGTGCAGGATCAATTACTTGATCAGTGCATGATCAGTCACGTGACCAGTGCATGATCATTTACATGATCTGTGCATGCTCAGTCACGTGACCAGTATATGGTAGCTACGTGATCATTCCATGACGAGCCACGTGCGCACTGCATGATAGCCACCTGATGTGTGCATGATCAGTTATGTGAGTAGAGTATGATCAGTCACGTGATCAGTCCATGAGTGCCACGTGATCAGTGCATGATATGTCACGTGACAGGTGTGTGATCAGCCACGTGAACAGTGCATGTTCAGCCACGTGATCAGTGCATGATAGCCACGTGATCAGTGCATGATCAGTTACGTGAGCAGTGTATGATCAGCCACGTGATCAATGCATGGTCAGACACATGAACAGTGTATGATCAGCCACGTGATCAGTGCATGATATCCAAGTGATCAGTGCATGATCAATCACGTAATCTGTGTATGATCAGCCACGTGAACAGTGCATGCTCAGTCACGTGGTCAGGGCCTGCTGAGCTGCGTGATTACTGTCTGCTCATCTGCTTGACAATTGCCAGCTGAGCTGCACGATTCCTGCCTGTCATCTCCTTGACATTTGCCACCTGTGCTGCGTAATTCCTGCCTGCTCATCTACTTGATTATTGCCAGCTGAGCAGCATGATTTTTCAGAGCTGAGTTCCACGATTATTGCCTGCTGACTGATTCCTGCCTACTCAGCTCTGTGTTCATTGCCTTCAGAGAAACATGATCAGTGTATGACACCAAGCATGATCAGCACATGAAGAGTCACATGGTCAATGCATGATAAGCCAGGTGATCAGTGCATGATCAAGTACGTGATCAGTGCATGATCAGTCATGTGACCAGTACATGGTAGCTGCGTGATCATTGCATGATCAGTCACGTGAGCAGTGCATGATAGCCACGTGATCAGTGCATTATCAGTCACCTGATGGGTGTATGATCAGTCACGTGACCGGTACATGGTAGCTACATGATCATTGCATGATCAGCCACGTGACAGGTGTGTGATCAGCCACGTGAACAGTGCATGTTCAGCCACGTGATCAGTGTATGATCAGCCAAGTGATCAGTGTATGATCAGCCATGTGAACAGTGCATGCTTAGTCACGTGATCAGAGCCTGCTGAGCTGCGTGATTACTGTCTGCTCATCTGCTTGACAATTGCCAGCTGTGCTGCGTAATTCCTGCCTGCTCAGCTGCTTGATTATTGCCAGCTGAGCAGCATGATTCCCCACAGCTGAGTTCCATGATTATTGCCTGCTGACTGCTTGATTCGTGCCTACTCAGCTCTTTGTTTATTGCCTCCAGAGGCACATGATCAGTGTATGGTAGCAAACATGATCAGCGCATGATCAGTCACATGATCAGAGCCATTAAGTCACGTGATCACTACATAATAGTCATGTGATCAGTCCATGCTCAGTCACGGTATCAGTGCATGATCAGCCACGTGATCAGTGCATGATAGCCACGTGATCATTGCATGAGAGCCACGTGATCAGTGCATGATGAGTCACGTGATACGTGTGTGATCAGCCACGTGACCAGGGCATGATATCAGTGCATGATAGCCACGTGATCAGTGCATGATTGCCACATGATCAGTGCATGATCAGTCACGTGATACATGTGTGATCAGCCACGGGATCAGTGCATGATATCCACGTGATCAGTGCAGGATAGCCACATGATCAGTGCATGATCAGTCACGTGATACATGTGTGATCAGCCACGTGATCAGTGCATGATATCCACGTGATCAGTGCAGGATAGCCACGTGATCACTTCATGATTAGTCACGTGTTCAGTGCATGATCAGTCACGAGACCAGTAAATGGTTGCTACGTGATCGTTGCATGTTCAGCCACGTGAGCAGAGCATGATAGCCACGTGATCAGTGCATTATCAGTCACGTGATCAGTACATGATCAGTCACGTGAACAGTGCATGATCATTTACGTGATCTGTGCATGATCAGTCACGTGAACAGTATATGATAGCTTCGTGATCATTCCATGACGAACCACGTGAGCAGTGCATGATAGCCACGTTATGTGTGCATGATGAGTTACGTGAGCAGAGTATGATCAGCCACGTGATCAGTGCATGAGTGCCACGTGATCAGTGCATGATATGTCACGTTACAGGTGTGTGATCTGCCACGTGAACAGTGCATGTTCAGCCACGTATTCAGTGCATGATAGCCACGTGATCAGTGCATGATCAGTTACGTGAGCAGTGTATGATCAGCCACGTGATCAGTGCATGGTCAAACACGTGAACAGTGTATGATCAGCCACGTGATCAGTGCATGATATCCAAGTGATCAGTGCATGATCAATCACATGATCAGTGTATGATCAGCCACGTGAACAGTGCATGCTCAGTCACGTGATCAGGGCCTGCTGAGCTGCGTGATTACTGTCTGCTCATCTGCTTGACAATTGCCAGCTGAGCTGCACGATTCCTGCCTGTCATCTGCTTGACAATTGCCAGCTGTGCTGCATAATTCCTGCCTGCTCAGCTGCTTGATTATTGCCAGCTGAGCAGCATGATTCCTCACAGCTGAGTTCCATGATTATTGCCTGCTGACTGTTTGATTCGTGCCTACTCAGCTCTTTGTTTATTGCCTCCAGAGGCACATGATCAGTGTATGATAGCAAACATGATCAGCGCATGATCAGTCACATGATCAGCGCCATTAAGTCACGTGATCACTACATGATAGTCATGTGATCAGTCCATGCTGAGTCACGGTATCAGTGCATGATAAGCCACGTGATCAGTGCATGATCTGTCACATGATCAGTGTATGATCATCCACGTGATCAGTGCATGGGCACTCATGTGAACAGTGCATGATATAGACGTGATCAGTGCATGATCAGTCTCGTGATCAGTGCATGATAGCCACATGATCAGTGCATGATCAGTCACCTGATGGGTGTATGATCATTCACGTGAGCTGTACATGGTAGCTACATGATCATTGCATAATCAGCCACGTGCATAGTGAATGATAGCCACGTGATCACTGCATGATCAGTCACGTGATCAGTGCAAGATCAGTCATGTGACCAGTACATGGTAGCTAAGTGATCATGGCATGATCAGCCACGTGAGCAGTGCATGATAGCCACGTGATCAGTGCATGATCAGACATGAGATCAGTGCATGATCAGTCACGTGATCAGTGCATGATAGCCACGTGATCAGTGCATGATGAGTCACGTGATCAGTGCATGATCGGTCACGTGATCAGTGCAAGATCAGCCACGTTATCAGAGCATGATCAATTACGTGATCAGTGCATGATCAGTCATGTGACCAGTACATGGTAGCTGCGTGATCATTGCATGATCAGCCACGTGAGCAGTGCATGATAGCCACGTGATCAGTGCATGATCAGTCACGTGATCAGTGCATGATCGGTCACGTGATCAGTGCAAGATCAGCCACGTTATCAGAGCATGATCAATTACGTGATCAGTGCATGATCAGTCACGTGACCAGTACATGGTAGGTACGTGGTCATTGCATGATCAGCCACGTGATCAGTGCATGACAGCCAAGTGATCAGTGCATTTTAAGTCACGTGATACGTGTGTGATTAGCCACGTGATCAGTGCATGATATCCACGTGATCAGTGCATGATCAGACATGAGATCAGTGCATGATTAGTCACGTGATCAGTGCATGATAGCCACGTGATCAGTGCATGATGAGTCACGTGATCAGTGCATGATCGGTCACGTGATCAGTGCAAGATCAGCCACGTTATCAGAGCATGATCAATTACGTGATCAGTGCATGATCAGTCATGTGACCAGTACATGGTAGCTGCGTGATCATTGCATGATCAGCCACGTGAGCAGTGCATGATAGCCACGTGATCAGTGCATGATCAGTCACGTGATCAGTGCATGATCGGTCACGTGATCAGTGCAAGATCAGCCACGTTATCAGAGCATGATCAATTACGTGATCAGTGCATGATCAGTCACGTGACCAGTACATGGTAGGTACGTGGTCATTGCATGATCAGCCACGTGATCAGTGCATGACAGCCACGTGATCAGTGCATGATAAGTCACGTGATACGTGTGTGATCAGCCGCGTGATCAATGCATGATATCAGTGCATTATAGCCACACGTGATCAGTGCATGATCAGTCACGTGTTACGTGTGTGATCAGCCACGTGATCAGTGCATGATATCCACGTGATCAGTGCTTGATAGCCTCGGGATCAGTGCATGTGGGCCCTGTGATCAGTGCATGATCAGTCACGTGATACATATGTGATCAGCCACCTGATCAGTGCATGATGAGCCATGTGATCAGTGCAGGATCAATTACGTGATCAGTGAATGATCAATTACGTGATAGGTGCATGATCACTCAGGTGTCCAGTCCATGGTTGCTACGTGATCATTGCATGATCAGCCACGTGAGCAGTGCATGATAGCCACGTGATCAGTGCATGATCAGTCACGTGATCAGTACATGATCAGTCACGTGAAAAGTGCATGATCATTTACGTGATCTGTGCATGATCAGTCACGTGACCAGTATATGGTAGCTACGTGATCATTGCATGACGAGCCACGTGAGCAGTGCATGATAGCCACGTGATGTGTGCAGGATCAGTTACGTGAGCAGAGTATGATGAGCCACGTGATCAGTGCATGAGTGCCACGTGATCACTGCATGATCAGTCACGTGACAGGTGTGTGATCAGCCACGTGAACAGTGCATGTTCAGCCACGTGATCAGTGCATGATAGCCACGTGATCAGTGCATGATAAGTTACGTGAGCAGTGTATGATCAGCCACGTGATCAGGGCATGGTCAGACATGTGAACAGTGTATGATCAGCCACGTGATCATTGCATGATATCCAAGTGATCAGTGCATGATCAGTCACTTGATCAGTGTATGATCAGCCAGGTGAACAGTGCATGCTCAGCCACGTGGTCAGGGCCTGCTGAGCTGCGTGATTACTGTCTGCTCATCTGCTTGACAATTGCCAGCTGTGCTGGGTAATTCCTGCCTGCTCAGCTGCTTGATTATTGCCAGCTGAGCAGCATGATTCCCCACAGCTGAGTTCCATGATTATTGCCTGCTGACTGCTTGATTCGTGCCTACTCAGCTCTTTGTTTATTGCCTCCAGAGGCACATGATCAGTGTATGGTAGCAAACATATCAGCGCAGGATCAGTCACATGATCAGAGCCATTAAGTCATGTGATCACTACATAATAGTCATGTGATCAGTCCATGCTCAGTCACGGTATCAGTGCATGAACAGCCACGTGATCAGTGCATGATTGCCACGTGATCATTCATGAGAGCCACGTGATCAGTGCATGATCAGTCACGTGATACGTGTGTGATCAGCCACGTGACCAGTGCATGATATCAGTCATGATAGCCACGTGATCAGTGCATGATAGCCACATGATCAGTGCATGATCAGTCACGTGATACATGTGTGATCAGCCACGGGATCAGTGCATGATATCCACGTGATCAGTGCAGGATAGCCACATGATCAGTGCATGATCAGTCACGTGATACATGTGTGATCAGCCACGTGATCAGTGCATGATATCCACGTGATCAGTGCAGGATAGCCACGTGATCACTTAATGATTAGTCACGTGATCAGTGCATGATCAGTCACGTGATCAGTGCATGATCGGTCACATGATCAGTGCAAGATCAGCCACGTTATCAGAGCATGATCAATTACGTGATCTGTGCATGATCAGTCACGTGACCAGTACATGGTAGCTGCGTGATCATTGCATGATCAGCCACGTGAGCAGTGCATGATAGCCAAGTGATCATTGCATGAGAGCCACGTGATCAGTGCATGATCAGTCACGTGATACGTGTGTGATCAGCCACGTGACCAGTGCATGATATCAGTGCATGATATCCGCGTGATCAGTGCAGGATAGCCACATGTTCAGTGCACGATCAGTCACGTGATACATGTGTGATCAGCCACGTGATCAGTTCATGCTATCCACGTGATCAGTGCAGGATAGCCACGTGATCACTTCATGATTAGTCACGTGATCAGTGCATGATCAGTCACGAGACCAGTACATGGTTGCTACGTGATCGTTGCATGATCAGCCACGTGAGCAGAGCATGATAGCCACGTGATCAGTGCATTATGAGTCACGTTATCAGTACATGATCAGTCACGTGAACAGTGCATGATCATTTACGTGATCTGTGCATGATCAGTCTCGTGACTAGTATATGATAGCTTCGTGATCATTCCATGATGAACCACGTGAGCAGTGCATGATAGCCACCTGATGTGTGCATGATGAGTTACGTGAGCAGAGTATGATCAGCCACGTTATCAGTGCATGAGTGCCACGTGATCAGTGCATGATATGTCACGTGACAGGTGTGTGATCTGCCACGTGAACAGTGCATGTTAAGCCACATATTCAGTGCATGATAGCCACGTGATCAGTGCATGATCAGTTACGTGAGCAGTGTATGATCAGCCACGTGATCAGTGCATGGTCAGACACGTGAACAGTGTATGATCAGCCACGTGATCAGTGCATGATATCCAAGTGATCAGTGCATGATCAATCACATGATCAGTGTATGATCAGCCACGTGAACAGTGCATGCTCAGTCACGTGATCAGGGCCTGCTGAGCTGCGTGATTACTGTCTGCTCATCTGCTTGACAATTGCCAGCTGAGCTGCACGATTCCTGCCTGTCATCTGCTTGACAATTGCCAGCTGTGCTGCGTAATTCCTGCCTGCTCAGCTGCTTGATTATTGCCAGCTGAGCAGCATGATTCCTCACAGATGAGTTCCATGATTATTGCCTGCTGACTGTTTGATTCGTGCCTACTCAGCTCTTTGTTTATTGCCTCCAGAGGCACATGATCAGTGTATGGTAGCAAACATGATCAGCGCATGATCAGTCACATGATCAGAGCCATTAAGTCACGTGATCACTACATAATAGTCATGTGATCAGTCCATGCTCAGTCACGGTATCAGTGCATGATCAGCCACGTGATCAGCGCATGATAGCCACGTGATCATTGCATGAGAGCCACGTGATCAGTGCATGATCAGTCACGTGATACGTGTGTGATCAGCCACGTGACCAGTGCATGATATCAGTGCATGATAGCCACGTGATCAGTGCATGATAGCCACATGATCAGTGCATGATCAGTCACGTGATACATGTGTGATCAGCCACGGGATCAGTGCATGATATCCACGTGATCAGTGCAGGATAGCCACGTGATCCCTTAATGGTTAGTCACGTGATCAGTGCATGATCAGTCACGAGACCAGTACATGGTTGCTACGTGATCGTTGCATGATCAGCCACGTGAGCAGAGCATGATAGCCACGTGATCAGTGCATTATCAGTCACGTGAACAGTGCATGATCATTGACGTGATCTGTGCATGATCAGTCACGTGACCAGTACATGGTTGCTACGTGATCGTTGCATGATCAGCCACGTGAGCAGAGCATGATAGCCACGTGATCAGTGCATTATCAGTCACATGATCAGTGTATGATCATCCATGTGATCAGTGCATGGGCACTCATGTGATCAGTGCATGATATAGACGTGATCAGTGCATGATCAGTCTCGTGATCAGTGCAAGATCAGCCACGTTATCAGAGCATGATCAATTACGTGATCTGTGCATGATCAGTCACGTGACCAGTACATGGTAGCTGCGTGATCATTGCATGATCAGCCACGTGAGCAGTGCATGATAGCCAAGTGATCATTGCATGAGAGAAACGTGATCAGTGCATGATCAGTCACGTGATACGTGTGTGATCAGCCACGTGACCAGTGCATGATATCAGTGCATGATAGCCACATGATCAGTGCATGATCAGTCACGTGATACATGTGTGATCAGCCACGTGATCACTGCATGATATCCGCGTGATCAGTGCAGGATAGCCACATGATCAGTGCACGATCAGTCACGTGATACATGTGTGATCAGCCACGTGATCAGTTCATGCTATCCACGTGATCAGTGCAGGATAGCCACGTGATCACTTCATGATTAGTCACGTGATCAGTGCATGATCAGTCACGAGACCAGTACATGGTTGCTACGTGATCTTTGCATGATCATCCACGTGAGCAGAGCATGATAGCCACGTGATCTGTGCATTATCAGTCACGTTATCAGTACATGATCAGTCACGTGAACAGTGCATGATCATTTACGTGATCTGTGCATGATCAGTCACGTGACCAGTATATGGTTGCTACGTGATCATTGCATGACGAGCCACGTGATCAGTGCATGATATCCAAGTGATCAGTGCATGATCATCACGTGATCAGTGTATGATCAGCCACGTGAACAGTGCATGCTCAGTCACGTGATCAGGGCCTGCTGAGCTGCGTGATTCCTGCCTGTCATCTGCTTGACAATTGCCAGCTGTGCTGCGTAATTCCTGCCTGCTCAGCTGCTTGATTATTGCCAGCTGAGCATCATGATTCCTCACAGCTGAGTTCCATGATTATTGCCTGCTGACTGTTTGATTCGTGCCTACTCAGCTCTTTGTTTATTGCCTTCAGAGGCACATGATCAGTGTATGGTAGCAAACATGATCAGCGCATGATCAGTCACATGATCAGAGCCATTAAGTCACGTGATCACTACATAATGGTCATGTGATCAGTCCATGCTCAGTCACGGTATCAGTGCATGATCAGCCACGTGATCAGTGCATGATAGCCACGTGATCATTGCATGAGAGCCACGTGATCAGTGCATGATCAGTCACGTGATACGTGTGTGATCAGCCACGTGACCAGTGCATGATATCAGTGCATGATAGCCACGTGATCAGTGCATGATAGCCACATGATCAGTGCATGATCAGTCACGTGATACATGTGTGATCAGCCACGGGATCAGTGCATGATATCCACGTGATCAGTGCAGGATAGCCACGTGATCCCTTAATGGTTAGTCACGTGATCAGTGAATGATCAGTCACGAGACCAGTACATGGTTGCTACGTGATCGTTGCATGATCAGCCACGTGAGCAGAGCATGATAGCCACGTGATCAGTGCATTATCAGTCACATGATCAGTGTATGATCATCCATGTGATCAGTACATGGGCACTCATGTGATCAGTGCATGATATAGACGTGATCAGTGCATGATCAGTCTCGTGATCAGTGCATGATAGCCACGTGATCAGTGCATGATCAGTCACCTGATGGGTGTATGATCATTCACGTTAGCTGTACATGGCAGCTAGATGATCATTGCATAATCAGCCACGTGCGTAGTGAATGATAGCCACGTGATCACTGCATGATCAGTCACGTGATCAGTGCAAGATCAGTCATGTGACCAGTACATGGTAGCAACGTGATCATGGCATGATCATCCACGTGAGCAGTGCATGATAGTCACGTGATCAGTGCATGATCAGTCACGTGATACGTGTGTGATCAGCCACGTGATCAGTGCATGATGCAGTGCATGATAACCACGTGATCAGTGCATGAGTGCCACGTGATCAGTGCATGATCAGTCACGTGATACATGTGTGATCAGCCACGTGATCAGTGCAAGATGACCCACGTGATCAGTGCAGGATCAATTACTTGATCAGTGCATGATCAGTCACGTGACCAGTGCATGATCATTTACATGATCTGTGCATGCTCAGTCACGTGACCAGTATATGGTAGCTACGTGATCATTCCATGACGAGCCACGTGCGCACTGCATGATAGCCACCTGATGTGTGCATGATCAGTTATGTGAGTAGAGTATGATCAGTCACGTGATCAGTCCATGAGTGCCACGTGATCAGTGCATGATATGTCACGTGACAGGTGTGTGATCAGCCACGTGAACAGTGCATGTTCAGCCACGTGAGCAGTGCATGATAGCCACGTGATCAGTGCATGATCAGTCACGTGATCAGTGCATGATCGGTCACGTGATCAGTGCATGATCAGCCACGTGATCAGAGCATGTTCAATTACGTGATCAGTGCATGATCAGTCACGTGACCAGTACATGGTAGGTACGTGGTCATTGCATGATCAGCCACGTGATCAGTGCATGACAGCCACGTGATCAGTGCATGATAAGTCACGTGATACGTGTGTGATCAGCCGCGTGATCAATGCATGATATCAGTGCATTATAGCCACACGTGATCAGTGCATGATCAGTCACGTGTTACGTGTGTGATCAGCCACGTGATCAGTGCATGATATCCACGTGATCAGTGCTTGATAGCCTCGGGATCAGTGCATGTGGGCCCTGTGATCAGTGCATGATCAGTCACGTGATACATATGTGATCAGCCACCTGATCAGTGCATGATGAGCCATGTGATCAGTGCAGGATCAATTACGTGATCAGTGAATGATCAATTACGTGATAGGTGCATGATCACTCAGGTGTCCAGTCCATGGTTGCTACGTGATCATTGCATGATCAGCCACGTGAGCAGTGCATGATAGCCACGTGATCAGTGCATGATCAGTCACGTGATCAGTACATGATCAGTCACGTGAACAGTGCATGATCATTTACGTGATCTGTGCATGATCAGTCACGTGACCAGTATATGGTAGCTACGTGATCATTGCATGACGAGCCACGTGAGCAGTGCATGATAGCCACGTGATGTGTGCAGGATCAGTTACGTGAGCAGAGTATGATGAGCCACGTGATCAGTGCATGAGTGCCACGTGATCACTGCATGATCAGTCACGTGACAGGTGTGTGATCAGCCACGTGAACAGTGCATGTTCAGCCACGTGATCAGTGCATGATAGCCACGTGATCAGTGCTTGATCAGTTACGTGAGCAGTGTATGATCAGCCACGTGATCAGTGCATGGTCAGACACGTAAACAGTGTATGATCAGCCACGTGATCATTGCATGATATCCAAGTGATCAGTGCATGATCAGTCACTTGATCAGTGTATGATCAGCCAGGTGAACAGTGCATGCTCAGTCACGTGGTCAGGGCCTGCTGAGCTGCGTGATTACTGTCTGCTCATCTGCTTGACAATTGCCAGCTGTGCTGGGTAATTCCTGCCTGCTCAGCTGCTTGATTATTGCCAGCTGAGCAGCATGATTCCCCACAGCTGAGTTCCATGATTATTGCCTGCTGACTGCTTGATTCGTGCCTACTCAGCTCTTTGTTTATTGCCTCCAGAGGCACATGATCAGTGTATGGTAGCAAACATGATCAGCGCAGGATCAGTCACATGATCAGAGCCATTAAGTCATGTGATCACTACATAATAGTCATGTGATCAGTCCATGCTCAGTAACGGTATCAGTGCATGAACAGCCACGTGATCAGTGCATTATTGCCACGTGATCATTCATGAGAGCCACGTGACCAGTGCATGATATCAGTCATGATAGCCACGTGATCAGTGCATGATAGCCACATGATCAGTGCATGATCAGTCACGTGATACATGTGTGATCAGCCACGGGATCAGTGCATGATATCCACGTGATCAGTGCAGGATAGCCACATGATCAGTGCATGATCAGTCACGTGATACATGTGTGATCAGCCACGTGATCAGTGCATGATATCCACGTGATCAGTGCAGGATAGCCACGTGATCACTTAATGATTAGTCACGTGATCAGTGCATGATCAGTCACGAGACCAGTACATGGTTGCTACGTGATCGTTGCATGATCAGCCACGTGAGCAGAGCATGATAACCACGTGATCAGTGCATTATCAGTCACGTGATCAGTACATGATCAGTCACGTGAACAGTGCATGATCATTTACGTGATCTGTGCATGATCAGTCACGTGACCAGTATATGATAGCTTCGTGATCATTCCATGACGAACCACGTGAGCAGTGCATGATACCCACGTGATGTGTGCATGATGAGTTACGTGAGCAGAGTATGATCAGCCACGTGATCAGTGCATGAGTGCCATGTGATCAGTGCATGATATGTCACGTTACAGGTGTGTGATCATCCACGTGAACAGTGCATGTTCAGCCACATATTCAGTGCATGATAGCCACGTGATCAGTGCATGATCAGTACGTGAGCAGTGTATGATCAGCCACGTGATCAGTTCATGGTCAGACATGTGAACAGTGTATGATCAGCCACGTGAACCGTGCATGCTCAGTCACGTGATCAGGGCCTGCTGAGCTGCGTGATTACTGTCTGCTCATCTGCTTGACAATTGCCAGCTGAGCTGCACGATTCCTGCCTGTCATCTGCTTGACAATTGCCAGCTGTGCTGCGTAATTCCTGCCTGCTCAGCTGCTTGATTATTGCCAGCTGAGCAGCATGATTCCTCACAGCTGAGTTCCATGATTATTGCCTGCTGACTGTTTGATTCGTGCCTACTCAGCTCTTTGTTTATTGCCTCCAGAGGCACATGATCAGTGTATGATAGCAAACATGATCAGCGCATGAACAGTCACATGATCAGCGCCATTAAGTCACGTGATCACTACATGATAGTCATGTGATCAGTCCATGCTGAGTCACGGTATCAGTGCATTATCAGCCACGTGATCAGTGCATGATCTGTCACATGATCAGTGTATGATCATCCACGTGATCAGTGCATGGGCACTCATGTGATCAGTGCATGATATAGACGTGATCAGTGCATGATCAGTCTCGTGATCAGTGCATGATAGCCATGTGATCAGTGCATGATCAGTCACCTGATGGGTGTATGATTATTCACGTGACCTGTACATGGTAGCTACATGATCATTTCATGATCAGCCACGTGAGCAGTGCATGATAGCCACGTGATCAGTGCATGATCAGTCACGTGATCAGTGCATGATCGGTCACATGATCAGTGCAAGATCAGCCACGTTATCAGAGCATGATCAATTACGTGATCTGTGCATGATCAGTCACGTGACCAGTACATGGTAGCTGCGTGATCATTGCATGATCAGCCACGTGAGCAGTGCATGATAGCCAAGTGATCATTGCATGAGAGAAACGTGATCAGTGCATGATCAGTCACGTGATACGTGTGTGATCAGCCACATGACCAGTGCATGATATCAGTGCATGATAGCCACCTGATCAGTGCATGATAGCCACATGATCAGTGCATGATCAGTCACGTGATACATGTGTGATCAGCCACGTGATCAGTGCATGATATCCGCGTGATCAGTGCAGGATAGCCACATGATCAGTGCACGATCAGTCACGTGATACATGTGTGATCAGCCACGTGATCAGTTCATGCTATCCACGTGATCAGTGCAGGATAGCCACGTGATCACTTCATGATTAGTCACGTGATCAGTGCATGATCAGTCACGAGACCAGTACATGGTTGCTACGTGATCTTTGCATGATCATCCACGTGAGCAGAGCATGATAGCCACGTGATCAGTGCATTATCAGTCACGTTATCAGTACATGATCAGTCACGTGAACAGTGCATGATCATTTACGTGATCTGTGCATGATCAGTCTCGTGACTAGTATATGATAGCTTCGTGATCATTCCATGACGAACCACGTGAGCAGTGCATGATAGCCACGTGATGTGTGCATGATGAGTTACGTGAGCAGAGTATGATCAGCCACGTGATCATTGCATGAGTGCCACGTGATCAGTGCATGATATGTCACGTGACAGGTGTGTGATCTGCCACGTGAACAGTGCATGTTCAGCCACATATTCAGTGCATGATAGCCACGTGATCAGTGCATGATCAGTTACGTGAGCAGTGTATGATCAGCCACGTGATCAGTGCATGGTCAGACACGTGAACAGTGTATGATCAGCCACGTGATCAGTGCATGATATCCAAGTGATCAGTGCATGATCAATCACATGATCAGTGTATGATCAGCCACGTGAACAGTGCATGCTCAGTCACGTGATCAGGGCCTGCTGAGCTGCGTGATTACTGTCTGCTCATCTGCTTGACAATTGCCAGCTGAGCTGCACGATTCCTGCCTGTCATCTGCTTGACAATTGCCAGCTGTGCTGCGTAATTCCTGCCTGCTCAGCTGCTTGATTATTGCCAGCTGAGCAGCATGATTCCTCACAGCTGAGTTCCATGATTATTGCCTGCTGACTGTTTGATTCGTGCCTACTCAGCTCTTTGTTTATTGCCTCCAGAGGCACATGATCAGTGTATGGTAGCAAACATGATCAGCGCATGATCAGTCACATGATCAGAGCCATTAAGTCACGTGATCACTACATAATAGTCATGTGATCAGTCCATGCTCAGTCACGGTATCAGTGCATGATCAGCCACGTGATCAGTGCATGATAGCCACGTGATCATTGCATGAGAGCCACGTGATCAGTGCATGATCAGTCACGTGATACGTGTGTGATCAGCCACGTGACCAGTGCATGATATCAGTGCATGATAGCCACGTGATCAGTGCATGATAGCCACATGATCAGTGCATGATCAGTCACGTGATACATGTGTGATCAGCCACGGGATCAGTGCATGATATCCACGTGATCAGTGCAGGATAGCCACGTGATCCCTTAATGGTTAGTCACGTGATCAGTGAATGATCAGTCACGAGACCAGTACATGGTTGCTACGTGATCGTTGCATGATCAGCCACGTGAGCAGAGCATGATAGCCACGTGATCAGTGCATTATCAGTCACATGATCAGTGTATGATCATCCATGTGATCAGTACATGGGCACTCATGTGATCAGTGCATGATAAAGACCTGATCAGTGCATGATCAGTCTCGTGATCAGTGCATGATAGCCACGTGATCAGTGCATGATCAGTCACCTGATGGGTGTATGATCATTCACGTTAGCTGTACATGGTAGCTAGATGATCATTGCATAATCAGCCACGTGCGTAGTGAATGATAGCCACGTGATCACTGCATGATCAGTCACGTGATCAGTGCAAGATCAGTCATGTGACCAGTATATGGTAGCAACGTGATCATGGCATGATCAGCCACGTGAGCAGTGCATGATAGTCACGTGATCAGTGCATGATCAGTCACGTGATACGTGTGTGATCAGCCACGTGATCAGTGCATGATGCAGTGCATGATAACCACGTGATCAGTGCATGAGTGCCACGTGATCAGTGCATGATCAGTCACGTGATACATGTGTGATCAGCCACGTGATCAGTGCAAGATGACCCACGTGATCAGTGCAGGATCAATTACTTGATCAGTGCATGATCAGTCACGTGACCAGTGCATGATCATTTACATGATCTGTGCATGCTCAGTCACGTGACCAGTATATGGTAGCTACGTGATCATTCCATGACGAGCCACGTGCGCACTGCATGATAGCCACCTGATGTGTGCATGATCAGTTATGTGAGTAGAGTATGATCAGTCACGTGATCAGTCCATGAGTGCCACGTGATCAGTGCATGATATGTCACGTGACAGGTGTGTGATCAGCCACGTGAACAGTGCATGTTCAGCCACGTGATCAGTGCATGATAGCCACGTGATCAGTGCATGATCAGTTACGTGAGCAGTGTATGATCAGCCACGTGATCAATGCATGGTCAGACACATGAACAGTGTATGATCAGCCACGTGATCAGTGCATGATATCCAAGTGATCAGTGCATGATCAATCACGTAATCTGTGTATGATCAGCCACGTGAACAGTGCATGCTCAGTCACGTGGTCAGGGCCTGCTGAGCTGCGTGATTACTGTCTGCTCATCTGCTTGACAATTGCCAGCTGAGCTGCACGATTCCTGCCTGTCATCTCCTTGACATTTGCCACCTGTGCTGCGTAATTCCTGCCTGCTCATCTACTTGATTATTGCCAGCTGAGCAGCATGATTTTTCAGAGCTGAGTTCCACGATTATTGCCTGCTGACTGATTCCTGCCTACTCAGCTCTGTGTTCATTGCCTTCAGAGAAACATGATCAGTGTATGACACCAAGCATGATCAGCACATGAAGAGTCACATGGTCAATGCATGATAAGCCAGGTGATCAGTGCATGATCAAGTACGTGATCAGTGCATGATCAGTCATGTGACCAGTACATGGTAGCTGCGTGATCATTGCATGATCAGTCACGTGAGCAGTGCATGATAGCCACGTGATCAGTGCATTATCAGTCACCTGATGGGTGTATGATCAGTCACGTGACCGGTACATGGTAGCTACATGATCATTGCATGATCAGCCACGTGACAGGTGTGTGATCAGCCACGTGAACAGTGCATGTTCAGCCACGTGATCAGTGTATGATCAGCCAAGTGATCAGTGTATGATCAGCCATGTGAACAGTGCATGCTTAGTCACGTGATCAGAGCCTGCTGAGCTGCGTGATTACTGTCTGCTCATCTGCTTGACAATTGCAGGCTGAGCTGCACGATTCCTGCCTGTCATCTGCGTGACAATTGCCAGCTGTGCTGTGTAATTCCTGCCTGCTCAGCTGCTTAATTATTGCCAGCTGAGCAGCATGATTCCCCACAGCTGAGTTCCATGATTATTGCCTGCTGACTGCTTGATTCGTGCCTACTCAGCTCTTTGTTTATTGCCTCCAGAGGCACATGATCAGTGTATGGTAGCAAACATGATCAGCGCATGATCAGTCACATGATCAGAGCCATTAAGTCACGTGATCACTACATAATAGTCATGTGATCAGTCCATGCTCAGTCACGGTATCAGTGCATGATCAGCCACGTGATCAGTGCATGATAGCCACGTGATCATTGCCTGAGAGCCACGTGATCAGTGCATGATGAGTCACGTGATACGTGTGTGATCAGCCACGTGACCAGGGCATGATATCAGTGCATGATAGCCACGTGATCAGTGCATGATTGCCACATGATCAGTGCATGATCAGTCACGTGATACATGTGTGATCAGCCACGGGATCAGTGCATGATATCCACGTGATCAGTGCAGGATAGCCACATGATCAGTGCATGATCAGTCACGTGATACATGTGTGATCAGCCACGTGATCAGTGCATGATATCCACGTGATCAGTGCAGGATAGCCACGTGATCACTTAATGATTAGTCACGTGATCAGTGCATGATCAGTCACGAGACCAGTACATGGTTGCTACGTGATCGTTGCATGATCAGCCACGTGAGCAGAGCATGATAGCCACGTGATCAGTGCATTATCAGTCACCTGATGGGTGTATGATCAGTCACGTGACTGGTACATGGTAGCTACATGATCATTGCATGATCAGCCACGTGAGTAGTGCATGATAGCCACGTGATCAGTGCATGACCAGTCACGTGATCAGTGTTTGATCATCCACGTGAACAGTGCATGATAGCCACGTGATCAGTGCATGATCAGTCACCTGATGGGTGTATGATCAGTCACGTGACTGGTACATGGTAGCTACATGATCATTGCATGATCAGCCACGTGAGTAGTGCATGATAGCCACGTGATCAGTGCATGACCAGTCACGTGATCAGTGTATGATCATCCACGTGAACAGTGCATGATCAGCCACGTGATCAGTGCATATAATTACATGATCATGCATGCGCAATCAGATGATCAGTGCATGAGAGCCACGTGATCAGTGCATGATCCGTTACGTGAGCAGTGTATGATCAGCCACGTGATCAGTGCATGATATCCAAGTGATCAGTGCATGATCAATCACGTGATCAGTGTATGATCAGCCACGTGAATAGTGCATGCTCAGTCACGTGATCAGGGTCTGCTGAGCTGCGTGATTACTGTCTGCTCATCTGCTTGACAATTGCCAGCTGAGCTGCACGATTCCTGCCTGTCATCTGCTGGACAATTGCCAGCTGTGCTGCGTAATTCCTGCCTGCTCAGCTGCTAGATTATTGCCAGCTGAGCAGCATGATTCCCCACAGCTGAGTTCCATGATTATTGCCTGCTGACTGCTTGATTCGTGCCTACTCAGCTCTTTGTTTATTGCCTCCAGAGGCACATGATCAGTGTATGGTAGCAAACATGATCAGCGCATGATCAGTCACATGATCAGAGCCATTAAGTCACGTGATCACTACATGATAGTCATGTGATCAGTCCATGCTCAGTCACGGTAACAGTGCATGATCAGCCACGTGATCAGTGCATGATAGCCACGTGATCAGTGCATGATAGCCACGTGATCAGTGCATGATCAGCCAGGTGATCAGTGTATGATCAGCCACGTGAACAGTGCATGATAGCCACGTGATCAGTGCATGGTAAGTCATCTGATGGGTGTATGATCAGTCACGTGACCGTTACATGGTAGCTACATGATCATTGCCTGTTCAGCCACATGAGTAGTGCATGATAGCCACGTGATCAGTGCATGATCAGTCACGTGATCAGTGTATGACCAGCCAAGTGATCAGTGCATGATCAGCCACGTGATCAGTGCATGACCCAGCACGTGATCAGTGTATGACCAGCCAAGTGATCAGTGCATGATCAGTCCCGTGATCAGTGCATGATCGGTCACGTGACCAGTTTATGATCAGCCACGTGATCAGTGCATGATCAGCCACATGATCAGTGCATGATCAATGACATGATAAGTGCATGATCAGTCACGTGACCAGTACATTGTAGCTAGGTGATCATTGCATGATCAGCCACGTGAGCCGTGCATGATAGCCACGAGATCAGTGCATGATCAGTCACGTGATGAGGGCATGATCAGTCACGTGAACAGTGCATGATAAGTCACCTGATCAGTGCATGATCAATTACGTGATAGGTGCATGATCACTCAGGTGTCCAGTACATGGCAGCTACGTGATCATTGCATGATCAGCCACGTGAGCAGTGCATGATAGCCACGTGATCAGTGCATGATCAGTTTCGGGAGCAGAGTATGATCAGACACTTGATCAGTGCATGATCGACACATGATCACTGCATGATCTGTCACATGATCAGTGTATGATCATCCACGTGATCAGTTCATGGGCAGTCATGTGATCAGTGCAGGATATAGACGTGATCAGTGCATGATCAGTCTCGTGATCAGTGCATGATAGCCACGTGATCAGTGCATGATCAGTCATGTGACCAGTACATGGTAGCTGCGTGAACATTACATGATCAGCCACGTGACCAGTGCATGATAGGCACGTGATCAGTGCATGATCAGCCACGTGATCAAGGCTTGATAAGTCACGTGATCAGTGCATGATCAGCCATGTGATCAGTGCATGACCAGGCAAGTGATCAGTGTATGACCAGCCAGGTGATCAGTGCATGATAGCCACGTGATCAGTGCATGATCAGTCACGTGATCAGTTCACGATCAGTCACGTAATCAGTGTATGATCAGCCACATGATCAGTGCATGATCAGCCGCATGATCAGTGCATGATCAATTACGTGATCAGTGCATGATCAGTCACATGACCAGTACATTATAGCTACGTGATCATTGCATGATCAGCCACGTGAGCAGTGCATGATAGCCACGTGATCAGTGCATGATCAGTTTCGGGAGCAGAGTATGATCAGCCAATTGATCAGTGCATGATAGCCACGTGATCACTGCATGATCTGTCACATGATCAGTGTATGATCATCCACGTGATCAGTACATGGGCAGTCATGTGATCAGTGCATGATATAGACGTGATCAGTGCATGATCAGTCTCGTGATCAGTGTATGATCAACCACGAGATCAGTGCACGATAGCCAGGTAATGAGTGCATGATAGCCAGATGATCAGTGCATTATCAGTCACGTGATCAGTGTATGATCAGCCAAGTAATCAGTGCATGATAGCCAACTGTTCAGTGGATGATCAGTCACGTGATCAGTGCATGGTCAGTCACGTGATCAATTCATGATTAGTCACGTGATCTGTACATGATCAGTCATTTGACTAGTACATCGTAGCTGCGTGATGATTGCATGATCAGCCACGTGAGCAGTGCATGATAGCCACGTGATCAGTGCATGATAGTCACGTGATCAGTTCACGATCAGTCACGTGATCAGTGTATGATCAGCCACGTGATCAGTGCATGATCAGCCGCATGATCAGAGCAGGATCAATTATGTGAACAGTGCATGATCAGTCACGTGACCAGTACATGGTAGCTACGTGATCATTGCATGATCAGACACGTGATCAGGGCATGATAGCCACGTGATCAGTGCATGACCAGTCACGTGATCAGTGTATGATCATCCACGTGAACAGTGCATGATAGCCACGTGATCAGTGCATGATCAGTCACCTGATGGGTGTATGATCAGTCACGTGACTGGTACATGGTAGCTACATGATCATTGCATGATCAGCCACGTGAGTAGTGCATGATAGCCACGTGATCAGTGCATGACCAGTCACGTGATCAGTGTATGATCATCCACGTGAACAGTGCATGATCAGCCACGTGATCAGTGCATATAATTACATGATCATGCATGCGCAATCAGATGATCAGTGCATGAGAGCCACGTGATCAGTGCATGATCCGTTACGTGAGCAGTGTATGATCAGCCACGTGATCAGTGCATGATATCCAAGTGATCAGTGCATGATCAATCACGTGATCAGTGTATGATCAGCCACGTGAATAGTGCATGCTCAGTCACGTGATCAGGGTCTGCTGAGCTGCGTGATTACTGTCTGCTCATCTGCTTGACAATTGCCAGCTGAGCTGCACGATTCCTGCCTGTCATCTGCTTGACAATTGCCAGCTGTGCTGCGTAATTCCTGCCTGCTCAGCTGCTTGATTATTGCCAGCTGAGCAGCATGATTCCCCACAGCTGAGTTCCATGATTATTGCCTGCTGACTGCTTGATTCGTGCCTACTCAGCTCTTTGTTTATTGCCTCCAGAGGCACATGATCAGTGTATGGTAGCAAACATGATCAGCGCATGATCAGTCACATGATCAGAGCCATTAAGTCACGTGATCACTACATAATAGTCATGTGATCAGTCCATGCTCAGTCACGGTATCAGTGCATGATCAGCCACGTGATCAGTGCATGATAGCCACGTGATCATTGCATGAGAGCCACGTGATCAGTGCATGATCAGTCACGTGATACGTGTGTGATCAGCCACGTGACCAGTGCATGATATCAGTGCATGATAGCCACGTGATCAGTGCATGATAGCCACATGATCAGTGCACGATCAGTCACGTGATACATGTGTGATCAGCCACGGGATCAGTGCATGATATCCACGTGATCAGTGCAGGATAGCCACGTGATCCCTTAATGGTTAGTCACGTGATCAGTGCATGATCAGTCACGAGACCAGTACATGGTTGCTACGTGATCGTTGCATGATCAGCCACGTGAGCAGAGCATGATAGCCACGTGATCAGTGCATTATCAGTCACGTGAACAGTGCATGATCATTGACGTGATCTGTGCATGATCAGTCACGTGACCAGTATATGATAGCTTCGTGATCATTCCATGACGAACCACGTGAGCAGTGCATGATAGCCACGTGATGTGTGCATGATGAGTTACGTGAGCAGAGTATGATCAGCCACGTGATAAGTGCATGAGTGCCACGTGATCAGTGCATGATCAGTCACGTGACAGCTGTGTGATCAGCCACGTGATCAGTGCATGATCAGCCACGTGATCAGTGCATGATAGCCACGTGATCAGTGCATGATCAGTCACGTGATCAGTGCATGATCAGTCACGTGATCAGTGTGTGATCAGCCACGTGAACAGTGCATGCTCAGTCACGTGATCAGGGCCTGCTGAGCTGCGTGATTACTGTCTGCTCATCTGCTTGACAATTGCCAGCTGAGCTGCACGATTCCTGCCTGTCATCTGCTTGACAATTGCCACCTGTGCTGCGTAATTCCTGCCTGCTCATCTACTTGATTATTGCCAGCTGAGCAGCATGATTTCTCAGAGCTGAGTTCCATGATTATTGCCTGCTGACTGATTCCTGCCTACTCAGCTCTTTGTTCATTGCCTCCAGAGGCACATGATCAGTGTATGACACCAAACATGATCAGCACATGATGAGTCACATGATCAATGCATAATAAGCCAGGTGATCAGTGCATGATGAATTACGTGATCAGTGCATGATCAGTCACGTGACCAGTACATGGTTTCTACGTGATCATTGCATGATCAGCCACGTGAGCAGGGCATGATAGCCACGTGATCAGTGCATGACCAGGCAGGTGATCAGTACATGATCAGTCACGTGAACAGTGAATGATCATTTACGTGATCTGTGCATGATCAGTCACGTGGCCAGTATATGGTAGCTACGTGATCATTGCATGACCAGCCACGTGAGCAGTGCAAGATAGTCACGTGATGTGTGCATGATCAGTTATGTGAGCAGAGATGATCAGCCACGTGATCAGTGCATGAGTGCCACGTGATCAGTGCATGATCAGTCACATGACAGGTGTGTGATCAGCCATGTGAACAGTGCATGTTCAGCCACGTGATCAGTGCATGATAGCCACGTGATCAGTGCATGACCAGGCAGGTGATCAGTGTATGATCATCCACGTGAACAGTGCATGATAGCCACGTGATCAGTGCATGATCAGTCACCTGATGGGTGTATGATCTGTCACGTGACTGGTACATGGTAGCTACATGATCATTGCATGATCAGCCACGTGAGTAGTGCATGATAGCCACGTGATCAGTGCATGATCAGTCATGTGACCAGTACATGGTAGCTGCGTGATCATTGCATGATCAGCCACGTGAGCAGTGCATGATAGCCACGTGATCAGTGCATGATCAGTCACGTGATCAGGGCATGATCAATTACGTTACCATTGCATGATCAGTCTCGTGACCCGTACAGGTTAGCTACGTGATCATTGCAGGATCAGCCACGTGAGCACTGCATGATAGACATGTGATCAGTGCATGGTCAACTACATGAGCAGTGTATGATCAGCCACGTGCTCAGTGCATGATACCTACGTGATTAGTTCATGATTAGTCACGTGATCCGTGCATGACAGTCACATAATCCGTGCATGATATCCACGTGATCATTGAATTATAGCCACGTGATCAGTTCATGATTAGTCATGTGATCTGTGCATGAACAGGCACGGGAACAGTGTATGATCCGCCACGTGATCAGTGCATGATCAGTCAAGTGATCAGTGCGTGAACAGTCACGTGATCAGTGCATGATGAGCCACGTGATCAGTGCATGATCAATTACGGGATGAGTGCATGATCAGTCACATGATCAGTACATGGTTGCTACATGATCATTGCATGATCAGCCACGTGACAGGTGTGTGATCAGCCATGTGTACAGTGCATGTTCAGCCACGTGATCAGTGCATGATAGCCACGTGATTAGTGCATGATCAATTACGTGATCAGTGTATGATCAGCCACGTGAACAGTGCATGCTCAGTCACGTGATCAGGTCCTGCTGAGCTGCGTGATTACTGTCTGCTCATCTGCTTGACAATTGCCAGCTGTGCTGCGTAATACCTGCCTGCTCAGCTGCTTGATTATTGCCAGCTGAGAAGCATGATTCCTCACAGCTGAGTTCCATGATTATTGCCTGCTGACTGTTTGATTCGTGCCTACTCAGCTCTTTTTTATTGCCTCCAGAGGCACATGATCAGTGTATGACAGCAAACATGCTCAGCGCATGATCAGTCACATGGTCAGCGCCATTAAGTCACGGGATCACTACATGATAGTCATGTGATCACTCCATGCTCAGTCACGGTATCAGTGCATGACCAGCCACGTGATCAGTACATGATAGACACGTGACCAGTGCATGATCAGCCAGGTGATCAGTGCATGATAGCTACGTGATCAGTTGATGATTAGTCACGTGATCTGTGCATGACCAGGCAGGTGATCAATGTATGATCATCCACGTGAACAGTGCATGATCAGCCACGTCATCAGTGCAGGATAGCCACGTGATCAGTGCATATAATTACATGATCATGCATGCACAATCAGATGATCAGTGCATGAGAGCCACGTGATCAGTGCATGATCAGTTACGTGAGCAGTGTATGATCAGCCACGTGATCAGTGCATGATATCCAAGTGATCAGTGCATGATCAATCACGTGATCAGTGTATGATCAGCCACGTGAATAGTGCATGCTCAGTCACGTGATCAGGGCCTGCTGAGCTGCGTGATTACTGTCTGCTCATCTGCTTGACAATTGCCAGCTGAGCTGCACGATTCCTGCCTGTCATCTGCTTGACAATTGCCAGCTGTGCTGCGTAATTCCTGCCTGCTCAGCTGCTTGATTATTGCCAGCTGAGCAGCATGATTCCCCACAGCTGAGTTCCATGATTATTGCCTGCTGACTGCTTGATTCGTGCCTACTCAGCTCTTTGTTTATTGCCTCCAGAGGCACATGATCAGTGTATGGTAGCAAACATGATCAGCGCATGATCAGTCACAGGATCAGAGCCATTAAGTCACGTGATCACTACATAATAGTCATGTGATCAGTCCATGCTCAGTCACGGTATCAGTGCATGATCAGCCACGTGATCAGTGCATGATAGCCACGTGATCATTGCATGAGAGCCACGTGATCAGTGCATGATCAGTCACGTGATACGTGTGTGATCAGCCACGTGACCAGTGCATGATATCAGTGCATGATAGCCACGTGATCAGTGCATGATAGCCACATGATCAGTGCATGATCAGTCACGTGATACATGTGTGATCAGCCATGAGATCAGTGCATGATATCCACGTGATCAGTGCAGGATAGCCACGTGATCCCTTAATGGTTAGTCACGTGATCAGTGCATGATCAGTCACGAGACCAGTACATGGTTGCTACGTGATCGTTGCATGATCAGCCACGTGAGCAGAGCATGATAGCCACGTGATCAGTGCATTATCAGTCACATGATCAGTGTATGATCATCCATGTGATCAGTGCATGGGCACTCATGTGATCAGTGCATGATATAGGCGTGATCAGTGCATGATCAGTCTCGTGATCAGTGCATGATAGCCACGTGATCAGTGCATGATCAGTCACCTGATGGGTGTATGATCATTCACGTGAGCTGTACATGGTAGCTACATGATCATTGCATAATCAGCCACGTGCGTAGTGAATGATAGCCACGTGATCACTGCATGATCAGTCACGTGATCAGTGCAAGATCAGTCATGTGACCAGTACATGGTAGCTAAGTGATCACGGCATGATCAGCCACGTGAGCAGTGCATGATAGCCACGTGATCAGTGCATGATCAGACATGAGATCAGTGCATGATCAGTCACGTGATCAGTGCATGAAAGCCACGGGATCAGTGCATGATGAGTCACGTGATCAGTGCATGATCGGTCACGTGATCAGTGCAAGATCAGCCACGTTATCAGAGCATGATCAATTACGTGATCAGTGCATGATCAGTCATGTGACCAGTACATGGTAGCTGCGTGATCATTGCATGATCAGCCACGTGAGCAGTGCATGATAGCCACGTGATCAGTGCATGATCAGTCACGTGATCAGTGCATGATCGGTCACGTGATCAGTGCAAGATCAGCCACGTGAGCAGTGCATGATAGCCACGTGATCAGTGCATGATCAGTCACGTGATCAGTGCATGATCGGTCACGTGATCAGTGCAAGATCAGCCACGTTATCAGAGCATGATCAATTACGTGATCAGTGCATGAACAGTCACGTGACCAGTACATGGTAGGTACGTGGTCATTGCATGATCAGCCACGTGATCAGTGCATGACAGCCACGTGATCAGTGAATGATAAGTCACGTGATACGTGTGTGATTAGCCACGTGATCAGTGCATGATATCCACGTGATCAGTGCAGGGTAGCCACGTGATCACTTCATGATTAGTCACGTGATATGTTCATGATCAGTCACGTAATACATGTGTGATCAGCCGCGTGATCAATGCATGATATCAGTGCATTATAGCCACGTGATCAGTGCATGATCAGTCACGTGTTACGTGTGTGATCAGCCACGTGATCAGTGCATGATATCCACGTGATCAGTGCTTGATAGCCTCGGGATCAGTGCATGTGGGCCCTGTGATCAGTGCATGATCAGTCACGTGATACATATGTGATCAGCCACCTGATCAGTGCATGATGAGCCATGTGATCAGTGCAGGATCAATTACGTGATCAGTGAATGATCAATTACGTGATAGGTGCATGATCACTCAGGTGTCCAGTCCATGGTTGCTACGTGATCATTGCATGATCAGCCACGTGAGCAGTGCATGATAGCCACGTGATCAGTGCATGATCAGTCACGTGATCAGTACATGATCAGTCACGTGAACAGTGCATGATCATTTACGTGATCTGTGCATGATCAGTCACGTGACCAGTATATGGTAGCTACGTGATCATTGCATGACGAGCCACGTGAGCAGTGCATGATAGCCACGTGATGTGTGCAGGATCAGATACGTGAGCAGAGTATGATGAGCCACGTGATCAGTGCATGAGTGCCACGTGATCACTGCATGATCAGTCACGTGACAGGTGTGTGATCAGCCACGTGAACAGTGCATGTTCAGCCACGTGATCAGTGCATGATAGCCACGTGATCAGTGCATGATCAGTTACGTGAGCAGTGTATGATCAGCCACGTGATCAGTGCATGGTCAGACACGTGAACAGTGTATGATCAGCCACGTGATCATTGCATGATATCCAAGTGATCAGTGCATGATCAGTCACTTGATCAGTGTATGATCAGCCAGGTGAACAGTGCATGCTCAGTCACGTGGTCAGGGCCTGCTGAGCTGCGTGATTACTGTCTGCTCATCTGCTTGACAATTGCCAGCTGTGCTGCGTAATTCCTGCCTGCTCAGCTGCTTGATTATTGCCAGCTGAGCAGCATGATTCCCCACAGCTGAGTTCCATGATTATTGCCTGCTGACTGTTTGATTCGTGCCTACTCAGCTCTTTGTTTATTGCCTCCAGAGTCACATGATCAGTGTATGGTAGCAAACATGATCAGCGCATGATCAGTCACATGATCAGAGCCATTAAGTCATGTGATCAGTACATAATAGTCATGTGATCAGTCCATGCTCAGTCACGGTATCAGTGCATGAACAGCCACGTGATCAGTGCATGATTGCCACGTGATCATTGCATGAGAGCCACGTGATCAGTGCATGATCAGTCACGTGATACGTGTGTGATCAGCCACGTGACCAGTGCATGATATCAGTCATGATAGCCACGTGATCAGTGCATGATAGCCACATGATCAGTGCATGATCAGTCACGTGATACATGTGTGATCAGCCACGGGATCAGTGCATGATATCCACGTGATCAGTGCAGGATAGCCACATGATCAGTGCATGATCAGTCACGTGATACATGTGTGATCAGCCACGTGATCAGTGCATGATATCCACGTGATCAGTGCAGGATAGCCACGTGATCACTTAATGATTAGTCACGTGATCAGTGCATGATCAGTCATGAGACCAGTACATGGTTGGTACGTGATCGTTGCATGATCAGCCACGTGAGCAGAGCATGATAGCCACGTGATCAGTGCATTATCAGTCACGTGATCAGTACATGATCAGTCACGTGAACAGTGCATGATCATTTACGTGATCTGTGCATGATCAGTCACGTGACCAGTATATGATAGCTTCGTGATCATTCCATGACGAACCACGTGAGCAGTGCATGATACCCACGTGATGTGTGCATGATGAGTTACGTGAGCAGAGTATGATCAGCCACGTGATCAGTGCATGAGTGCCATGTGATCAGTGCATGATATGTCACGTTACAGGTGTGTGATCATCCACGTGAACAGTGCATGTTCAGCCACGTATTCAGTGCATGATAGCCACGTGATCAGTGCATGATCAGTTACGTGAGCAGTGTATGATCAACCACGTGATCAGTTCATGGTCAGACACGTGAACAGTGTATGATCAGCCACGTGAACCGTGCATGCTCAGTCACGTGATCAGGGCCTGCTGAGCTGCGTGATTACTGTCTGCTCATCTGCTTGACAATTGCCAGCTGAGCTGCACGATTCCTGCCTGTCATCTGCTTGACAACTGCCAGCTGTGCTGCGTAATTCCTGCCTGCTCAGCTGCTTGATTATTGCCAGCTGAGCAGCATGATTCCCCACAGCTGAGTTCCATGATTATTGCCTGCTGACTGCTTGATTCGTGCCTACTCAGCTCTTTGTTTATTGCCTCCAGAGGCACATGATCAGTGTATGATAGCAAACATGATCAGCGCATGAACAGTCACATGATCAGCACCATTAAGTCACGTGATCACTACATGATAGTCATGTGATCAGTCGATGCTGAGTCACGGTATCAGTGCATTATCAGCCACGTGATCAGTGCATGATCTGTCACATGATCAGTGTATGATCATCCACATGATCAGTGCATGGGCACTCATGTGATCAGTGCATGATATAGGCGTGATCAGTGCATGATCAGTCTCGTGATCAGTGCATGATAGCCACGTGATCAGTGCATGATCAGTCACCTGATGGGTGTATGATTATTCACGTGACCTGTACATGGTAGCTACATGATCATTTCATGATCAGCCACGTGAGCATTGAATGATAGCCACGTGATCAGTGCATGATCAGCCACGTGAGTAGTGAAAGATAGCCACGTGATCACTGCATGATCAGCCACGTGGGCAGTGCATGATATCCACGTGATCAGTGCAGGATAGCCACATGATCAGTGCACGATCAGTCACGTGATACATGTGTGATCAGCCACGTGATCAGTGCATGCTATCCACGTGATCAGTGCAGGATAGCCACGTGATCCCTTAATGGTTAGTCACGTGATCAGTGCATGATCAGTCACGAGACCAGTACATGGTTGCTACGTGATCGTTGCATGATCAGCCACGTGAGCAGAGCATGATAGCCACGTGATCAGTGCATTATCAGTCACGTGAACAGTGCATGATCATTGACGTGATCTGTGCATGATCAGTCACGTGACCAGTATATGATAGCTTCGTGATCATTCCATGACGAACCACGTGAGCAGTGCATGATAGCCACGTGATGTGTGCATGATGAGTTACGTGAGCAGAGTATGATCAGCCACGTGATAAGTGCATGAGTGCCACGTGATCAGTGCATGTTATGTCACGTGACAGCTGTGTGATCAGCCACGTGAACAGTGCATGTTCAGCCAAGTGATCAGTGCAAGATAGCCACGTGATCAGTGCATGATCAGTCACGTGATAGGTGTGTGATCAGCCATGTGAACAGTGCATGCTCAGTCACGTGATCAGGGCCTGCTGAGCTGCGTGATTACTGTCTGCTCATCTGCTTGACAATTTCCAGTTGAGCTGCACGATTCCTGCCTGTCATCTCCTTGACAATTGCCACCTGTGCTGCGTAATTCCTGCCTGCTCATCTACTTGATTATTGCCAGCTGAGCATCATGATTTCTCAGAGCTGAGTTCCATGATTATTGCCTGCTGACTGATTCCTGCCTACTCAGCTCTTTGTTCATTGCCTCCAGAGGCACATGATCAGTGTATGACACCAAACATGATCAGCACATGATGAGTCACATGATCAATGCATAATAAGCCAGGTGATCAGTGCATGATGAATTACGTGAGCAGTGCATGATCAGTCACGTGACCAGTACATGGTTTCTACGTGATCATTGCATGATCAGCCACGTGAGCAGGGCATGATAGCCACGTGATCAGTGCATGACCAGTCACGTGATCAGTACATGATCAGTCACGTGAACAGTGAATGATCATTTACGTGATCTGTGCATGATCAGTCACGTGGCCAGTATATGGTAGCTACGTGATCATTGCATGACCAGCCACGTGAGCAGTGCAAGATAGTCACGTGATGTGTGCATGATCAGTTATGTGAGCAGAGATGATCAGCCACGTGATCAGTGCATGAGTGCCACGTGATCAGTGCATGATCAGTCACATGACAGGTGTGTGATCAGCCATGTGAACAGTGCATGTTCAGCCACGTGATCAGTGCATGATAGCCACGTGATCAGTGCATGACCAGGCAGGTGATCAGTGTATGATCATCCACGTGAACAGTGCATGATAGCCACGTGATCAGTGCATGATCAGTCACCTGATGGGTGTATGATCAGTCACGTGACTGGTACATGGTAGCTACATGATCATTGCATGATCAGCCACGTGAGTAGTGCATGATAGCCACGTGATCAGTGCATGATCAGTCATGTGACCAATACATGGTAGCTGCGTGATCATCGCATGATCAGCCACGTGAGCAGTGCATGATAGCCACGTGATCAGTGCATGATCAGTCACGTGATCAGGGCATGATCAATTACGTTACCATTGCATGATCAGTCTCGTGACCCGTACAGGTTAGCTACGTGATCATTGCAGGATCAGCCACGTGAGCACTGCATGATAGACATGTGATCAGTGCATGGTCAACTACATGAGCAGTGTATGATCAGCCACGTGCTCAGTGCATGATACCTACGTGATTAGTTCATGATTAGTCACGTGATCCGTGCATGACAGTCACATAATCCGTGCATGATATCCACGTGATCATTGAATTATAGCCACGTGATCAGTTCATGATTAGTCATGTGATCTGTGCATGAACAGGCACGGGAACAGTGTATGATCCGCCACGTGATCAGTGCATGATCAGTCAAGTGATCAGTGCGTGAACAGTCACGTGATCAGTGCATGATGAGCCACGTGATCAGTGCATGATCAATTACGGGATGAGTGCATGATCAGTCACATGATCAGTACATGGTTGCTACATGATCATTGCATGATCAGCCACGTGACAGGTGTGTGATCAGCCATGTGTACAGTGCATGTTCAGACACGTGATCAGTGCATGATAGCCACGTGATTAGTGCATGATCAATTACGTGATCAGTGTATGATCAGCCACGTGAACAGTGCATGCTCAGTCACGTGATCAGGTCCTGCTGAGCTGCGTGATTACTGTCTGCTCATCTGCTTGACAATTGCCAGCTGTGCTGCGTAATTCCTGCCTGCTCAGCTGCTTGATTATTGCCAGCTGAGCAGCATGATTCCTCACAGCTGAGTTCCATGATTATTGCCTGCTGACTGTTTGATTCGTGCCTACTCAGCTCTTTTTTTATTGCCTCCAGAGGCACATGATCAGTGTATGATATCAAACATGATCAGCGCAGGGTCAGTCCCATGATCAGCGCCATTAAGTCACGTGATCACTACATGATAGTCATGTGATCAGTCCATGCTCAGTCACGGTATCAGTGCATGACCAGCCACGTGATCAGTGCATGATAGCCACGTGATCATTGCATGATAGACACGTGACCAGTGCATGATCAGCCAGGTGATCAGTGCATGATAGCTACGTGATCAGTTGATGATTAGTCACGTGATCTGTGCATGACCAGGCAGGTGATCAATGTATGATCATCCACGTGAACAGTGCATGATCAGCCACGTCATCAGTGCAGGATAGCCACGTGATCAGTGCATATAATTACATGATCATGCATGCGCAATCAGATGATCAGTGCATGAGAGCCACGTGGTCAGTGCATGATCAGTTACGTGAGCAGTGTATGATCAGCCACGTGATCAGTGCATGATATCCAAGTGATCAGTGCATGATCAATCACGTGATCAGTGTATGATCAGCCACGTGAATAGTGCATGCTCAGTCACGTGATCAGGGTCTGCTGAGCTGCGTGATTACTGTCTGCTCATCTGCTTGACAATTGCCAGCTGAGCTGCACGGTTCCTGCCTGTCATCTGCTTGACAATTGCCAGCTGTGCTGCGTAATTCCTGCCTGCTCAGCTGCTTGATTATTGCCAGCTGAGCAGCATGATTCCCCACAGCTGAGTTCCATGATTATTGCCTGCTGACTGCTTGATTCGTGCCTACTCAGCTCTTTGTTTATTGCCTCCAGAGGCACATGATCAGTGTATGGTAGCAAACATGATCAGCGCATGATCAGTCACATGATCAGAGCCATTAAGTCACGTGATCACTACATAATAGTCATGTGATCAGTCCATGCTCAGTCACGGTATCAGTGCATGATCAGCCACGTGATCAGTGCATGATAGCCACGTGATCATTGCATGAGAGCCACGTGATCAGTGCATGATCAGTCACGTGATACGTGTGTGATCAGCCACTTGACCAGTGCATGATATCAGTGCATGATAGCCACGTGATCAGTGCATGATAGCCACATGATCAGTGCATGATCAGTCACGTGATACATGTGTGATCAGCCACGGGATCAGTGCATGATATCCACGTGATCAGTGCAGGATAGCCACGTGATCCCTTAATGGTTAGTCACGTGATCAGTGCATGATCAGTCACGAGACCAGTACATGGTTGCTACGTGATCGTTGCATGATCAGCCACGTGAGCAGAGCATGATAGCCACGTGATCAGTGCATTATCAGTCACGTGAACAGTGCATGATCATTGACGTGATCTGTGCATGATCAGTCACGTGACCAGTATATGATAGCTTCGTGATCATTCCATGACGAACCACGTGAGCAGTGCATGATAGCCACGTGATGTGTGCATGATGAGTTACGTGAGCAGAGTATGATCAGCCACGTGATAAGTGCATGAGTGCCACGTGATCAGTGCATGTTATGTCACGTGACAGCTGTGTGATCAGCCACGTGAACAGTGCATGTTCAGCCAAGTGATCAGTGCAAGATAGCCACGTGATCAGTGCATGATCAGTTACGTGATCAGTGCATGATCAGTCACGTGATAGGTGTGTGATCAGCCATGTGAACAGTGCATGCTCAGTCACGTGATCAGGGCCTGCTGAGCTGCGTGATTACTGTCTGCTCATCTGCTTGACAATTTCCAGTTGAGCTGCACGATTCCTGCCTGTCATCTCCTTGACAATTGCCACCTGTGCTGCGTAATTCCTGCCTGCTCATCTACTTGATTATTGCCAGCTGAGCATCATGATTTCTCAGAGCTGAGTTCCATGATTATTGCCTGCTGACTGATTCCTGCCTACTCAGCTCTTTGTTCATTGCCTCCAGAGGCACATGATCAGTGTATGACACCAAACATGATCAGCACATGATGAGTCACATGATCAATGCATAATAAGCCAGGTGATCAGTGCATGATGAATTACGTGAGCAGTGCATGATCAGTCACGTGACCAGTACATGGTTTCTACGTGATCATTGCATGATCAGCCACGTGAGCAGGGCATGATAGCCACGTGATCAGTGCATGACCAGTCACGTGATCAGTACATGATCAGTCACGTGAACAGTGAATGATCATTTACGTGATCTGTGCATGATCAGTCACGTGGCCAGTATATGGTAGCTACGTGATCATTGCATGACCAGCCACGTGAGCAGTGCAAGATAGTCACGTGATGTGTGCATGATCAGTTATGTGAGCAGAGATGATCAGCCACGTGATCAGTGCATGAGTGCCACGTGATCAGTGCATGATCAGTCACATGACAGGTGTGTGATCAGCCATGTGAACAGTGCATGTTCAGCCACGTGATCAGTGCATGATAGCCACGTGATCAGTGCATGACCAGGCAGGTGATCAGTGTATGATCATCCACGTGAACAGTGCATGATAGCCACGTGATCAGTGCATGATCAGTCACCTGATGGGTGTATGATCAGTCACGTGACTGGTACATGGTAGCTACATGATCATTGCATGATCAGCCACGTGAGTAGTGCATGATAGCCACGTGATCAGTGCATGATCAGTCATGTGACCAGTACATGGTAGCTGCGTGATCATTGCATGATCAGCCACGTGAGCAGTGCATGATAGCCACGTGATCAGTGCATGATCAGTCACGTGATCAGGGCATGATCAATTACGTTACCATTGCATGATCAGTCTCGTGACCCGTACAGGTTAGCTACGTGATCATTGCAGGATCAGCCACGTGAGCACTGCATGATAGACATGTGATCAGTGCATGGTCAACTACATGAGCAGTGTATGATCAGCCACGTGCTCAGTGCATGATACCTACGTGATTAGTTCATGATTAGTCACGTGATCCGTGCATGACAGTCACATAATCCGTGCATGATATCCACGTGATCATTGAATTATAGCCACGTGATCAGTTCATGATTAGTCATGTGATCTGTGCATGAACAGGCACGGGAACAGTGTATGATCCGCCACGTGATCAGTGCATGATCAGTCAAGTGATCAGTGCGTGAACAGTCACGTGATCAGTGCATGATGAGCCACGTGATCAGTGCATGATCAATTACGTGATGAGTGCATGATCAGTCACGTGATCAGTACATGGTTGCTACATGATCATTGCATGATCAGCCACGTGACAGGTGTGTGATCAGCCATGTGTACAGTGCATGTTCAGCCACGTGATCAGTGCATGATAGCCACGTGATTAGTGCATGATCAATTACGTGATCAGTGTATGATCAGCCACGTGAACAGTGCATGCTCAGTCACGTGATCAGGTCCTGCTGAGCTGCGTGATTACTGTCTGCTCATCTGCTTGACAATTGCCAGCTGTGCTGCGTAATTCCTGCCTGCTCAGCTGCTTGATTATTGCCAGCTGAGCAGCATGATTCCTCACAGCTGAGTTCCATGATTATTGCCTGCTGACTGTTTGATTCGTGCCTACTCAGCTCTTTTTTTTTGCCTCCAGAGGCACATGATCAGTGTATGATATCAAACATGATCAGCGCAGGATCAGTCCCATGATCAGCGCCATTAAGTAACGTGATCACTACATGATAGTCATGTGATCAGTCCATGCTCAGTCACGGTATCAGTGCATGACCAGCCACGTGATCAGTGCATGATAGCCACGTGATCATTGCATGATAGACACGTGACCAGTGCATGATCAGCCAGGTGATCAGTGCATGATAGCTACGTGATCAGTTGATGATTAGTCACGTGATCTGTGCATGACCAGGCACGTGATCAGTGTATGATCATCCACGTGATCAGTGCATGATCAGCCACGTCATCAGTGCAGGATAGCCACGTGATCAGTGCATATAATTACATGATCAGTGCATGCGCAATCAGATGATCAGTGCATGATGAGCCACGTGATCAGTGCATGATCAGTTACGTGAGCAGTGTATGATCAGCCACGTGATCAGTGCATGATATCCAAGTGATCAGTGCATGATCAATCACGTGATCAGTGTATGATCAGCCACGTGAATAGTGCATGCTCAGTCACGTGATCAGGGTCTGCTGAGCTGCGTGATTACTGTCTGCTCATCTGCTTGACAATTGCCAGCTGAGCTGCACGGTTCCTGCCTGTCATCTGCTTGACAATTGCCAGCTGTGCTGCGTAATTCCTGCCTGCTCAGCTGCTTGATTATTGCCAGCTGAGCAGCATGATTCCCCACAGCTGAGTTCCATGATTATTGCCTGCTGACTGCTTGATTCGTGCCTACTCAGCTCTTTGTTTATTGCCTCCAGAGGCACATGATCAGTGTATGGTAGCAAACATGATCAGCGCATGATCAGTCACATGATCAGAGCCATTAAGTCACGTGATCACTGTCATGTGATCAGTCCATGCTCAGTCACGGTATCAGTGCATGATCAGCCACGTGATCAGTGCATGATAGCCACGTGATCATTGCATGAGAGCCACGTGATCAGTGCATGATCAGTCACGTGATACGTGTGTGATCAGCCACGTGACCAGTGCATGATATCAGTGCATGATAGCCACGTGATCAGTGCATGATAGCCACATGATCAGTGCATGATCAGTCACGTGATACATGTGTGATCAGCCACGGGATCAGTGCATGATATCCACGTGATCAGTGCAGGATAGCCACGTGATCCCTTCATGGTTAGTCACGTGATCAGTGCATGATCAGTCACGAGACCAGTACATGGTTGCTACGTGATCGTTGCATGATCAGCCACGTGAGCAGAGCATGATAGCCACGTGATCAGTGCATTATCAGTCACGTGAACAGTGCATGATCATTGACGTGATCTGTGCATGATCAGTCACGTGACCAGTATATGATAGCTTCGTGATCATTCCATGACGAACCACGTGAGCAGTGCATGATAGCCACGTGATGTGTGCATGATGAGTTACGTGAGCAGAGTATGATCAGCCACGTGATAAGTGCATGAGTGCCACGTGATCAGTGCATGTTATGTCACGTGACAGCTGTGTGATCAGCCACGTGAACAGTGCATGTTCAGCCAAGTGATCAGTGCAAGATAGCCACGTGATCAGTGCATGATCAGTTACGTGATCAGTGCATGATCAGTCACGTGATAGGTGTGTGATCAGCCACGTGAACAGTGCATGCTCAGTCACGTGATCAGGGCCTGCTGAGCTGCGTGATTACTGTCTGCTCATCTGCTTGACAATTTCCAGTTGAGCTGCACGATTCCTGCCTGTCATCTCCTTGACAATTGCCACCTGTGCTGCGTAATTCCTGCCTGCTCATCTACTTGATTATTGCCAGCTGAGCATCATGATTTCTCAGAGCTGAGTTCCATGATTATTGTCTGCTGACTGATTCCTGCCTACTCAGCTCTTTGTTCATTGCCTCCAGAGGCACATGATCAGTGTATGACACCAAACATGATCAGCGCATGATGAGTCACATGATCAATGCATAATAAGCCAGGTGATCAGTGCATGATGAATTACGTGAGCAGTGCATGATCAGTCACGTGACCAGTACATGGTTTCTACGTGATCATTGCATGATCAGCCACGTGAGCAGGGCATGATAGCCACGGGGTCAGTGCATGACCAGTCACGTGATCAGTACATGATCAGTAACGTGAACAGTGAATGATCATTTACGTGATCTGTGCATGATCAGTCACGTGGCCAGTATATGGTAGCTACGTGATCATTGCATGACCAGCCACGTGAGCAGTGCAAGATAGTCACGTGATGTGTGCATGATCAGTTATGTGAGCAGAGATGATCAGCCACGTGATCAGTGCATGAGTGCCACGTGATCAGTGCATGATCAGTCACATGACAGGTGTGTGATCAGCCATGTGAACAGTGCATGTTCAGCCACGTGATCAGTGCATGATAGCCACGTGATCAGTGCATGACCAGGCAGGTGATCAGTGTATGATCATCCACGTGAACAGTGCATGATAGCCACGTGATCAGTGCATGATCAGTCACCTGATGGGTGTATGATCAGTCACGTGACTGGTACATGGTAGCTACATGATCAGTGCATGATCAGCCACGTGAGTAGTGCATGATAGTCACGTGATCAGTGCATGATCAGTCATGTGACCAGTACATGGTAGCTGCGTGATCATTGCATGATCAGCCACGTGAGCAGTGCATGATAGCCACGTGATCAGTGCATGATCAGTCACGTGATCAGGGCATGATCAATTACGTTACCATTGCATGATCAGTCTCGTGACCCGTACAGGTTAGCTACGTGATCATTGCAGGATCAGCCACGTGAGCACTGCATGATAGACATGTGATCAGTGCATGGTCAGCTACATGAGCAGTGTATGATCAGCCACGTGCTCAGTGCATGATACCTACGTGATTAGTTCATGATTAGTCACGTGATCCGTGCATGACAGTCACATAATCCGTGCATGATATCCACGTGATCATTGAATTATAGCCACGTGATCAGTTCATGATTAGTCATGTGATCTGTGCATGAACAGGCACGGGAACAGTGTATGATCCGCCACGTGATCAGTGCATGATCAGTCAAGTGATCAGTGCGTGAACAGTCACGTGATCAGTGCATGATGAGCCACGTGATCAGTGCATGATCAATTACGGGATGAGTGCATGATCAGTCACATGATCAGTACATGGTTGCTACATGATCATTGCATGATCAGCCACGTGACAGGTGTGTGATCAGCCATGTGTACAGTGCATGTTCAGCCACGTGATCAGTGCATGATAGCCACGTGATTAGTGCATGATCAATTACGTGATCAGTGTATGATCAGCCACGTGAACAGTGCATGCTCAGTCACGTGATCAGGTCCTGCTGAGCTGCGTGATTACTGTCTGCTCATCTGCTTGACAATTGCCAGCTGTGCTGCGTAATTCCTGCCTGCTCAGCTGCTTGATTATTGCCAGCTGAGCAGCATGATTCCTCACAGCTGAGTTCCATGATTATTGCCTGCTGACTGTTTGATTCGTGCCTACTCAGCTCTTTTTTATTGCCTCCAGAGGCACATGATCAGTGTATGATATCAAACATGATCAGCGCAGGGTCAGTCCCATGATCAGCGCCATTAAGTCACGTGATCACTACATGATAGTCATGTGATCAGTCCGTGCTCAGTCACGGTATCAGTGCATGACCAGCCACGTGATCAGTGCATGATAGCCACGTGATCATTGCATGATAGACACGTGACCAGTGCATGATCAGCCAGGTGATCAGTGCATGATAGCTACGTGATCAGTTGATGATTAGTCACGTGATCTGTGCATGACCAGGCAGGTGATCAATGTATGATCATCCACGTGAACAGTGCATGATCAGCCACGTCATCAGTGCAGGATAGCCACGTGATCAGTGCATATAATTACATGATCAGTGCATGCGCAATCAGATGATCAGTGCATGAGAGCCACGTGATCAGTGCATGATCAGTTACGTGAGCAGTGTATGATCAGCCACGTGATCAGTGCATGATATCCAAGTGATCAGTGCATGATCAATCACGTGATCAGTGTATGATCAGCCACGTGAATAGTGCATGCTCAGTCACGTGATCAGGGTCTGCTGAGCTGCGTGATTACTGTCTGCTCATCTGCTTGACAATTGCCAGCTGAGCTGCACGATTCCTGCCTGTCATCTGCTTGACAATTGCCAGCTGTGCTGCGTAATTCCTGCCTGCTCAGCTGCTTGATTATTGCCAGCTGAGCAGCATGATTCCCCACAGCTGAGTTCCATGATTATTGCCTGCTGACTGCTTGATTCGTGCCTACTCAGCTCTTTGTTTATTGCCTCCAGAGGCACATGATCAGTGTATGGTAGCAAACATGATCAGCGCATGATCAGTCACATGATCAGAGCCATTAAGTCACGTGATCACTACATAATAGTCATGTGATCAGTCCATGCTCAGTCACGGTATCAGTGCATGATCAGCCACGTGATCAGTGCATGATAGCCACGTGATCATTGCATGAGAGCCACGTGATCAGTGCATGATCAGTCACGTGATACGTGTGTGATCAGCCACGTGACCAGTGCATGATATCAGTGCATGATAGCCACGTGATCAGTGCATGATAGCCACATGATCAGTGCATGATCAGTCACGTGATACATGTGTGATCAGCCACGGGATCAGTGCATGATATCCACGTGATCAGTGCAGGATAGCCACGTGATCCCTTAATGGTTAGTCACGTGATCAGTGCATGATCAGTCACGAGACCAGTACATGGTTGCTACGTGATCGTTGCATGATCAGCCACGTGAGCAGAGCATGATAGCCACGTGATCAGTGCATTATCAGTCACGTGAACAGTGCATGATCATTGACGTGATCTGTGCATGATCAGTCACGTGACCAGTATATGATAGCTTCGTGATCATTCCATGACGAACCACGTGAGCAGTGCATGATAGCCACGTGATGTGTGCATGATGAGTTACGTGAGCAGAGTATGATCAGCCACGTGATAAGTGCATGAGTGCCACGTGATCAGTGCATGTTATGTCACGTGACAGCTGTGTGATCAGCCACGTGAACAGTGCATGTTCAGCCAAGTGATCAGTGCAAGATAGCCACGTGATCAGTGCATGATCAGTCACGTGATGGGTGTGTGATCAGCCATGTGAACAGTGCATGCTCAGTCACGTGATCAGGGCCTGCTGAGCTGCGTGATTACTGTCTGCTCATCTGCTTGACAATTTCCAGTTGAGCTGCACGATTCCTGCCTGTCATCTCCTTGACAATTGCCACCTGTGCTGCGTAATTCCTGCCTGCTCATCTACTTGATTATTGCCAGCTGAGCATCATGATTTCTCAGAGCTGAGTTCCATGATTATTGCCTGCTGACTGATTCCTGCCTACTCAGCTCTTTGTTCATTGCCTCCAGAGGCACATGATCAGTGTATGACACCAAACATGATCAGCACATGATGAGTCACATGATCAATGCATAATAAGCCAGGTGATCAGTGCATGATGAATTACGTGAGCAGTGCATGATCAGTCACGTGACCAGTACATGGTTTCTACGTGATCATTGCATGATCAGCCACGTGAGCAGGGCATGATAGCCACGTGATCAGTGCATGACCAGTCACGTGATCAGTACATGATCAGTCACGTGAACAGTGAATGATCATTTACGTGATCTGTGCATGATCAGTCACGTGGCCAGTATATGGTAGCTACGTGATCATTGCATGACCAGCCACGTGAGCAGTGCAAGATAGTCACGTGATGTGTGCATGATCAGTTATGTGAGCAGAGATGATCAGCCACGTGATCAGTGCATGAGTGCCACGTGATCAGTGCATGATCAGTCACATGACAGGTGTGTGATCAGCCATGTGAACAGTGCATGTTCAGCCACGTGATCAGTGCATGATAGCCACGTGATCAGTGCATGACCAGGCAGGTGATCAGTGTATGATCATCCACGTGAACAGTGCATGATAGCCACGTGATCAGTGCATGATCAGTCACCTGATGGGTGTATGATCAGTCACGTGACTGGTACATGGTAGCTACATGATCATTGCATGATCAGCCACGTGAGTAGTGCATGATAGCCACGTGATCAGTGCATGATCAGTCATGTGACCAGTACATGGTAGCTGCGTGATCATTGCATGATCAGCCACGTGAGCAGTGCATGATAGCCACGTGATCAGTGCATGATCAGTCACGTGATCAGGGCATGATCAATTACGTTACCATTGCATGATCAGTCTCGTGACCCGTACAGGTTAGCTACGTGATCATTGCAGGATCAGCCACGTGAGCACTGCATGATAGACATGTGATCAGTGCATGGTCAACTACATGAGCAGTGTATGATCAGCCACGTGCTCAGTGCATGATACCTACGTGATTAGTTCATGATTAGTCACGTGATCCGTGCATGACAGTCACATAATCCGTGCATGATATCCACGTGATCATTGAATTATAGCCACGTGATCAGTTCATGATTAGTCATGTGATCTGTGCATGAACAGGCACGGGAACAGTGTATGATCCGCCACGTGATCAGTGCATGATCAGTCAAGTGATCAGTGCGTGAACAGTCACGTGATCAGTGCATGATGAGCCACGTGATCAGTGCATGATCAATTACGGGATGAGTGCATGATCAGTCACATGATCAGTACATGGTTGCTACATGATCATTGCATGATCAGCCACGTGACAGGTGTGTGATCAGCCATGTGTACAGTGCATGTTCAGCCACGTGATCAGTGCATGATAGCCACGTGATTAGTGCATGATCAATTACGTGATCAGTGTATGATCAGCCACGTGAACAGTGCATGCTCAGTCACGTGATCAGGTCCTGCTGAGCTGCGTGATTACTGTCTGCTCATCTGCTTGACAATTGCCAGCTGTGCTGCGTAATTCCTGCCTGCTCAGCTGCTTGATTATTGCCAGCTGAGCAGCATGATTCCTCACAGCTGAGTTCCATGATTATTGCCTGCTGACTGTTTGATTCGTGCCTACTCAGCTCTTTTTTATTGCCTCCAGAGGCACATGATCAGTGTATGATATCAAACATGATCAGCGCAGGGTCAGTCCCATGATCAGCGCCATTAAGTCACGTGATCACTACATGATAGTCATGTGATCAGTCCATGCTCAGTCACGGTATCAGTGCATGACCAGCCACGTGATCAGTGCATGATAGCCACGTGATCATTGCATGATAGACACGTGACCAGTGCATGATCAGCCAGGTGATCAGTGCATGATAGCTACGTGATCAGTTGATGATTAGTCACGTGATCTGTGCATGACCAGGCAGGTGATCAATGTATGATCATCCACGTGAACAGTGCATGATCAGCCACGTCATCAGTGCAGGATAGCCACGTGATCAGTGCATATAATTACATGATCATGCATGCGCAATCAGATGATCAGTGCATGAGAGCCACGTGATCAGTGCATGATCAGTTACGTGAGCAGTGTATGATCAGCCACGTGATCAGTGCATGATATCCAAGCGATCAGTGCATGATCAATCACGTGATCAGTGTATGATCAGCCACGTGAATACTGCATGCTCAGTCACGTGATCAGGGTCTGCTGAGCTGCGTGATTACTGTCTGCTCATCTGCTTGACAATTGCCAGCTGAGCTGCACGGTTCCTGCCTGTCATCTGCTTGACAATTGCCAGCTGTGCTGCGTAATTCCTGCCTGCTCAGCTGCTTGATTATTGCCAGCTGAGCAGCATGATTCCCCACAGCTGAGTTCCATGATTATTGCCTGCTGACTGCTTGATTCGTGCCTACTCAGCTCTTTGTTTATTGCCTCCAGAGGCACATGATCAGTGTATGGTAGCAAACATGATCAGCGCATGATCAGTCACATGATCAGCCCCATTAAGTCACGTGATCACTACATAATAGTCATGTGATCAGTCCATGCTCAGTCACGGTATCAGTGCATGATCAGCCACGTGATCAGTGCATGATAGCCACGTGATCATTGCATGAGAGCCACGTGATCAGTGCATGATCAGTCACGTGATACGTGTGTGATCAGCCACTTGACCAGTGCATGATATCAGTGCATGATAGCCACGTGATCAGTGCATGATAGCCACATGATCAGTGCATGATCAGTCACGTGATACATGTGTGATCAGCCACGGGATCAGTGCATGATATCCACGTGATCAGTGCAGGATAGCCACGTGATCCCTTAATGGTTAGTCACGTGATCAGTGCATGATCAGTCACGAGACCAGTACATGGTTGCTACGTGATCGTTGCATGATCAGCCACGTGAGCAGAGCATGATAGCCACGTGATCAGTGCATTATCAGTCACGTGAACAGTGCATGATCATTGACGTGATCTGTGCATGATCAGTCACGTGACCAGTATATGATAGCTTCGTGATCATTCCATGACGAACCACGTGAGCAGTGCATGATAGCCACGTGATGTGTGCATGATGAGTTACGTGAGCAGAGTATGATCAGCCACGTGATAAGTGCATGAGTGCCACGTGATCAGTGCATGTTATGTCACGTGACAGCTGTGTGATCAGCCACGTGAACAGTGCATGTTCAGCCAAGTGATCAGTGCAAGATAGCCACGTGATCAGTGCATGATCAGTTACGTGATCAGTGCATGATCAGTCACGTGATAGGTGTGTGATCAGCCATGTGAACAGTGCATGCTCAGTCACGTGATCAGGGCCTGCTGAGCTGCGTGATTACTGTCTGCTCATCTGCTTGACAATTTCCAGTTGAGCTGCACGATTCCTGCCTGTCATCTCCTTGACAATTGCCACCTGTGCTGCGTAATTCCTGCCTGCTCATCTACTTGATTATTGCCAGCTGAGCATCATGATTTCTCAGAGCTGAGTTCCATGATTATTGCCTGCTGACTGATTCCTGCCTACTCAGCTCTTTGTTCATTGCCTCCAGAGGCACATGATCAGTGTATGACACCAAACATGATCAGCGCATGATGAGTCACATGATCAATGCATAATAAGCCAGGTGATCAGTGCATGATGAATTACGTGAGCAGTGCATGATCAGTCACGTGACCAGTACATGGTTTCTACGTGATCATTGCATGATCAGCCACGTGAGCAGGGCATGATAGCCACGTGATCAGTGCATGACCAGTCACGTGATCAGTACATGATCAGTCACGTGAACAGTGAATGATCATTCACGTGATCTGTGCATGATCAGTCACGTGGCCAGTATATGGTAGCTACGTGATCATTGCATGACCAGCCACGTGAGCAGTGCAAGATAGTCACGTGATGTGTGCATGATCAGTTATGTGAGCAGAGCATGATCAGCCACGTGATCAGTGCATGAGTGCCACGTGATCAGTGCATGATCAGTCACATGACAGGTGTGTGATCAGCCATGTGAACAGTGCATGTTCAGCCACGTGATCAGTGCATGATAGCCACGTGATCAGTGCATGACCAGGCAGGTGATCAGTGTATGATCATCCACGTGAACAGTGCATGATAGCCACGTGATCAGTGCATGATCAGTCACCTGATGGGTGTATGATCAGTCACGTGACTGGTACATGGTAGCTACATGATCATTGCATGATCAGCCACGTGAGTAGTGCATGATAGCCACGTGATCAGTGCATGATCAGTCATGTGACCAGTACATGGTAGCTGCGTGATCATTGCATGATCAGCCACGTGAGCAGTGCATGATAGCCACGTGATCAGTGCATGATCAGTCACGTGATCAGGGCATGATCAATTACGTTACCATTGCATGATCAGTCTCGTGACCCGTACAGGTTAGCTACGTGATCATTGCAGGATCAGCCACGTGAGCACTGCATGATAGACATGTGATCAGTGCATGGTCAACTACATGAGCAGTGTATGATCAGCCACGTGCTCAGTGCATGATACCTACGTGATTAGTTCATGATTAGTCACGTGATCCGTGCATGACAGTCACATAATCCGTGCATGATATCCACGTGATCATTGAATTATAGCCACGTGATCAGTTCATGATTAGTCATGTGATCTGTGCATGAACAGGCACGGGAACAGTGCATGATGAGCCACGTGATCAGTGCATGATCAGTCAAGTGATCAGTGCGTGAACAGTCACGTGATCAGTGCATGATGAGCCACGTGATCAGTGCATGATCAATTACGGGATGAGTGCATGATCAGTCACGTGATCAGTACATGGTTGCTACATGATCATTGCATGATCAGCCACGTGACAGGTGTGTGATCAGCCATATGTACAGTGCATGTTCAGCCACGTGATCAGTGCATGATAGCCACGTGATTAGTGCATGATCAATTACGTGATCAGTGTATGATCAGCCACGTGAACAGTGCATGCTCAGTCACGTGATCAGGTCCTGCTGAGCTGCGTGATTACTGTCTGCTCATCTGCTTGACAATTGCCAGCTGTGCTGCGTAATTCCTGCCTGCTCAGCTGCTTGATTATTGCCAGCTGAGCAGCATGATTCCTCACAGCTGAGTTCCATGATTATTGCCTGCTGACTGTTTGATTCGTGCCTACTCAGCTCTTTTTTATTGCCTCCAGAGGCACATGATCAGTGTATGATATCAAACATGATCAGCGCAGGGTCAGTCCCATGATCAGCGCCATTAAGTCACGTGATCACTACATGATAGTCATGTGATCAGTCCATGCTCAGTCACGGTATCAGTGCATGACCAGCCACGTGATCATTGCATGATAGACACGTGACCAGTGCATGATCAGCCACGTGATCAGTGCATGATAGCTACGTGATCAGTTGATGATTAGTCACGTGATCTGTGCATGACCAGGCAGGTGATCAATGTATGATCATCCACGTGAACAGTGCATGATCAGCCACGTCATCAGTGCAGGATAGCCACGTGATCAGTGCATATAATTACATGATCAGTGCATGCGCAATCAGATGATCAGTGCATGAGAGCCACGTGATCAGTGCATGATCCGTTACGTGAGCAGTGTATGATCAGCCACGTGATCAGTGCATGATATCCAAGTGATCAGTGCATGATCAATCACGTGATCAGTGTATGATCAGCCACGTGAATAGTGCATGCTCAGTCACGTGATCAGGGTCTGCTGAGCTGCGTGATTACTGTCTGCTCATCTGCTTGACAATTGCCAGCTGAGCTGCACGATTCCTGCCTGTCATCTGCTTGACAATTGCCAGCTGTGCTGCGTAATTCCTGCCTGCTCAGCTGCTTGATTATTGCCAGCTGAGCAGCATGATTCCCCACAGCTGAGTTCCATGATTATTGCCTGCTGACTGCTTGATTCGTGCCTACTCAGCTCTTTGTTTATTGCCTCCAGAGGCACATGATCAGTGTATGGTAGCAAACATGATCAGCGCATGATCAGTCACATGATCAGAGCCATTAAGTCACGTGATCACTACATAATAGTCATGTGATCAGTCCATGCTCAGTCACGGTATCAGTGCATGATCAGCCACGTGATCAGTGCATGATAGCCACGTGATCATTGCATGAGAGCCACGTGATCAGTGCATGATCAGTCACGTGATACGTGTGTGATCAGCCACGTGACCAGTGCATGATATCAGTGCATGATAGCCACGTGATCAGTGCATGATAGCCACATGATCAGTGCATGATCAGTCACGTGATACATGTGTGATCAGCCACGGGATCAGTGCATGATATCCACGTGATCAGTGCAGGATAGCCACGTGATCCCTTAATGGTTAGTCACGTGATCAGTGCATGATCAGTCACGAGACCAGTACATGGTTGCTACGTGATCGTTGCATGATCAGCCACGTGAGCAGAGCATGATAGCCACGTGATCAGTGCATTATCAGTCACGTGAACAGTGCATGATCAGCCACGTGATCAGTGCATGATCAGTCACGTGACCAGTATATGATAGCTTCGTGATCATTCCATGACGAACCACGTGAGCAGTGCATGATAGCCACGTGATGTGTGCATGATGGGTTACGTGAGCAGAGTATGATCAGCCACGTGATAAGTGCATGAGTGCCACGTGATCAGTGCATGTTATGTCACGTGACAGCTGTGTGATCAGCCACGTGAACAGTGCATGTTCAGCCACGTGATCAGTGCAAGATAGCCACGTGATCAGTGCATGATCAGTCACGTGATAGGTGTGTGATCAGCCATGTGAACAGTTCATGCTCAGTCACGTGATCAGGGCCTGCTGAGCTGCGTGATTACTGTCTGCTCATCTGCTTGACAATTTCCAGTTGAGCTGCACGATTCCTGCCTGTCATCTCCTTGACAATTGCCACCTGTGCTGCGTAATTCCTGCCTGCTCATCTACTTGATTATTGCCAGCTGAGCATCATGATTTCTCAGAGCTGAGTTCCATGATTATTGCCTGCTGACTGATTCCTGCCTACTCAGCTCTTTGTTCATTGCCTCCAGAGGCACATGATCAGTGTATGACACCAAACATGATCAGCACATGATGAGTCACATGATCAATGCATAATAAGCCAGGTGATCAGTGCATGATGAATTACGTGAGCAGTGCATGATCAGTCACGTGACCAGTACATGGTTTCTACGTGATCATTGCATGATCAGCCACGTGAGCAGGGCATGATAGCCACGTGATCAGTGCATGACCAGTCACGTGATCAGTACATGATCAGTCACGTGAACAGTGAATGATCATTTACGTGATCTGTGCATGATCAGTCACGTGGCCAGTATATGGTAGCTACGTGATCATTGCATGACCAGCCACGTGAGCAGTGCAAGATAGTCACGTGATGTGTGCATGATCAGTTATGTGAGCAGAGATGATCAGCCACGTGATCAGTGCATGAGTGCCACGTGATCAGTGCATGATCAGTCACATGACAGGTGTGTGATCAGCCATGTGAACAGTGCATGTTCAGCCACGTGATCAGTGCATGATAGCCACGTGATCAGTGCATGACCAGGCAGGTGATCAGTGTATGATCATCCACGTGAACAGTGCATGATAGCCACGTGATCAGTGCATGATCAGTCACCTGATGGGTGTATGATCAGTCACGTGACTGGTACATGGTAGCTACGTGATCATTGCATGATCAGCCACGTGAGTAGTGCATGATAGCCACGTGATCAGTGCATGATCAGTCATGTGACCAGTACATGGTAGCTGCGTGATCATCGCATGATCAGCCACGTGAGCAGTGCATGATAGCCACGTGATCAGTGCATGATCAGTCACGTGATCAGGGCATGATCAATTACGTTACCATTGCATGATCAGTCTCGTGACCCGTACAGGTTAGCTACGTGATCATTGCAGGATCAGCCACGTGAGCACTGCATGATAGACATGTGATCAGTGCATGGTCAACTACATGAGCAGTGTATGATCAGCCACGTGCTCAGTGCATGATACCTACGTGATTAGTTCATGATTAGTCACGTGATCCGTGCATGACAGTCACATAATCCGTGCATGATATCCACGTGATCATTGAATTATAGCCACGTGATCAGTTCATGATTAGTCATGTGATCTGTGCATGAACAGGCACGGGAACAGTGCATGATGAGCCACGTGATCAGTGCATGATCAGTCAAGTGATCAGTGCGTGAACAGTCACGTGATCAGTGCATGATGAGCCACGTGATCAGTGCATGATCAATTACGGGATGAGTGCATGATCAGTCACATGATCAGTACATGGTTGCTACATGATCATTGCATGATCAGCCACGTGACAGGTGTGTGATCAGCCATGTGTACAGTGCATGTTCAGCCACGTGATCAGTGCATGATAGCCACGTGATTAGTGCATGATCAATTACGTGATCAGTGTATGATCAGCCACGTGAACAGTGCATGCTCAGTCACGTGATCAGGTCCTGCTGAGCTGCGTGATTACTGTCTGCTCATCTGCTTGACAATTGCCAGCTGTGCTGCGTAATTCCTGCCTGCTCAGCTGCTTGATTATTGCCAGCTGAGCAGCATGATTCCTCACAGCTGAGTTCCATGATTATTGCCTGCTGACTGTTTGATTCGTGCCTACTCAGCTCTTTTTTTATTGCCTCCAGAGGCACATGATCAGTGTATGATATCAAACATGATCAGCGCAGGGTCAGTCCCATGATCAGCGCCATTAAGTCACGTGATCACTACATGATAGTCATGTGATCAGTCCATGCTCAGTCACGGTATCAGTGCATGACCAGCCACGTGATCAGTGCATGATAGCCACGTGATCATTGCATGATAGACACGTGACCAGTGCATGATCAGCCAGGTGATCAGTGCATGATAGCTACGTGATCAGTTGATGATTAGTCACGTGATCTGTGCATGACCAGGCAGGTGATCAATGTATGATCATCCACGTGAACAGTGCATGATCAGCCACGTCATCAGTGCAGGATAGCCACGTGATCAGTGCATATAATTACATGATCATGCATGCGCAATCAGATGATCAGTGCATGAGAGCCACGTGATCAGTGCATGATCAGTTACGTGAGCAGTGTATGATCAGCCACGTGATCAGTGCATGATATCCAAGTGATCAGTGCATGATCAATCACGTGATCAGTGTATGATCAGCCACGTGAATAGTGCATGCTCAGTCACGTGATCAGGGTCTGCTGAGCTGCGTGATTACTGTCTGCTCATCTGCTTGACAATTGCCAGCTGAGCTGCACGATTCCTGCCTGTCATCTGCTTGACAATTGCCAGCTGTGCTGCGTAATTCCTGCCTGCTCAGCTGCTTGATTATTGCCAGCTGAGCAGCATGATTCCCCACAGCTGAGTTCCATGATTATTGCCTGCTGACTGCTTGATTCGTGCCTACTCAGCTCTTTGTTTATTGCCTCCAGAGGCACATGATCAGTGTATGGTAGCAAACATGATCAGCGCATGATCAGTCACATGATCAGAGCCATTAAGTCACGTGATCACTACATAATAGTCATGTGATCAGTCCATGCTCCATCACGGTATCAGTGCATGATCAGCCACGTGATCAGTGCATGATAGCCACGTGATCATTGCATGAGAGCCACGTGATCAGTGCATGATCAGTCACGTGATACGTGTGTGATCAGCCACGTGACCAGTGCATGATATCAGTGCATGATAGCCACGTGATCAGTGCATGATAGCCACATGATCAGTGCATGATCAGTCACGTGATACATGTGTGATCAGCCACGGGATCAGTGCATGATATCCACGTGATCAGTGCAGGATAGCCACGTGATCCCTTAATGGTTAGTCACGTGATCAGTGCATGATCAGTCACGAGACCAGTACATGGTTGCTACGTGATCGTTGCATGATCAGCCACGTGAGCAGAGCATGATAGCCACGTGATCAGTGCATTTTCAGTCACGTGAACAGTGCATGATCATTGACGTGATCTGTGCATGATCAGTCACGTGACCAGTATATGATAGCTTCGTGATCATTCCATGACGAACCACGTGAGCAGTGCATGATAGCCACGTGATGTGTGCATGATGAGTTACGTGAGCAGAGTATGATCAGCCACGTGATAAGTGCATGAGTGCCACGTGATCAGTGCATGTTATGTCACGTGACAGCTGTGTGATCAGCCACGTGAACAGTGCATGTTCAGCCAAGTGATCAGTGCAAGATAGCCACGTGATCAGTGCATGATCAGTTACGTGATCAGTGCATGATCAGTCACGTGATAGGTGTGTGATCAGCCATGTGAACAGTGCATGCTCAGTCACGTGATCAGGGCCTGCTGAGCTGCGTGATTACTGTCTGCTCATCTGCTTGACAATTTCCAGTTGAGCTGCACGATTCCTGCCTGTCATCTCCTTGACAATTGCCACCTGTGCTGCGTAATTCCTGCCTGCTCATCTACTTGATTATTGCCAGCTGAGCATCATGATTTCTCAGAGCTGAGTTCCATGATTATTGCCTGCTGACTGATTCCTGCCTACTCAGCTCTTTGTTCATTGCCTCCAGAGGCACATGATCAGTGTATGACACCAAACATGATCAGCACATGATGAGTCACATGATCAATGCATAATAAGCCAGGTGATCAGTGCATGATGAATTACGTGAGCAGTGCATGATCAGTCACGTGACCAGTACATGGTTTCTACGTGATCATTGCATGATCAGCCACGTGAGCAGGGCATGATAGCCACGTGATCAGTGCATGACCAGTCACGTGATCAGTACATGATCAGTCACGTGAACAGTGAATGATCATTTACGTGATCTGTGCATGATCAGTCACGTGGCCAGTATATGGTAGCTACGTGATCATTGCATGACCAGCCACGTGAGCAGTGCAAGATAGTCACGTGATGTGTGCATGATCAGTTATGTGAGCAGAGATGATCAGCCACGTGATCAGTGCATGAGTGCCACGTGATCAGTGCATGATCAGTCACATGACAGGTGTGTGATCAGCCATGTGAACAGTGCATGTTCAGCCACGTGATCAGTGCATGATAGCCACGTGATCAGTGCATGACCAGGCAGGTGATCAGTGTATGATCATCCACGTGAACAGTGCATGATAGCCACGTGATCAGTGCATGATCAGTCACCTGATGGGTGTATGATCAGTCACGTGACTGGTACATGGTAGCTACATGATCATTGCATGATCAGCCACGTGAGTAGTGCATGATAGCCACGTGATCAGTGCATGATCAGTCATGTGACCAGTACATGGTAGCTGCGTGATCATTGCATGATCAGCCACGTGAGCAGTGCATGATAGCCACGTGATCAGTGCATGATCAGTCACGTGATCAGGGCATGATCAATTACGTTACCATTGCATGATCAGTCTCGTGACCCGTACAGGTTAGCTACGTGATCATTGCAGGATCAGCCACGTGAGCACTGCATGATAGACATGTGATCAGTGCATGGTCAACTACATGAGCAGTGTATGATCAGCCACGTGCTCAGTGCATGATACCTACGTGATTAGTTCATGATTAGTCACGTGATCCGTGCATGACAGTCACATAATCCGTGCATGATATCCACGTGATCATTGAATTATAGCCACGTGATCAGTTCATGATTAGTCATGTGATCTGTGCATGAACAGGCACGGGAACAGTGTATGATCCGCCACGTGATCAGTGCATGATCAGTCAAGTGATCAGTGCGTGAACAGTCACGTGATCAGTGCATGATGAGCCACGTGATCAGTGCATGATCAATTACGGGATGAGTGCATGATCAGTCACATGATCAGTACATGGTTGCTACATGATCATTGCATGATCAGCCACGTGACAGGTGTGTGATCAGCCATGTGTACAGTGCATGTTCAGCCACGTGATCAGTGCATGATAGCCACGTGATTAGTGCATGATCAATTACGTGATCAGTGTATGATCAGCCACGTGAACAGTGCATGCTCAGTCACGTGATCAGGTCCTGCTGAGCTGCGTGATTACTGTCTGCTCATCTGCTTGACAATTGCCAGCTGTGCTGCGTAATTCCTGCCTGCTCAGCTGCTTGATTATTGCCAGCTGAGCAGCATGATTCCTCACAGCTGAGTTCCATGATTATTGCCTGCTGACTGTTTGATTCGTGCCTACTCAGCTCTTTTTTATTGCCTCCAGAGGCACATGATCAGTGTATGATATCAAACATGATCAGCGCAGGGTCAGTCCCATGATCAGCGCCATTAAGTCACGTGATCACTACATGATAGTCATGTGATCAGTCCATGCTCAGTCACGGTATCAGTGCATGACCAGCCACGTGATCAGTGCATGATAGCCACGTGATCATTGCATGATAGATACGTGACCAGTGCATGATCAGCCAGGTGATCAGTGCATGATAGCTACGTGATCAGTTGATGATTAGTCACGTGATCTGTGCATGACCAGGCAGGTGATCAATGTATGATCATCCACGTGAACAGTGCATGATCAGCCACGTCATCAGTGCAGGATAGCCACGTGATCAGTGCATATAATTACATGATCATGCATGCGCAATCAGATGATCAGTGCATGAGGAGCCACGTGATCAGTGCATGATCAGTTACGTGAGCAGTGTATGATCAGCCACGTGATCAGTGCATGATATCCAAGTGATCAGTGCATGATCAATCACGTGATCAGTGTATGATCAGCCACGTGAATAGTGCATGCTCAGTCACGTGATCAGGGTCTGCTGAGCTGCGTGATTACTGTCTGCTCATCTGCTTGACAATTGCCAGCTGAGCTGCACGATTCCTGCCTGTCATCTGCTTGACAATTGCCAGCTGTGCTGCGTAATTCCTGCCTGCTCAGCTGCTTGATTATTGCCAGCTGAGCAGCATGATTCCCCACAGCTGAGTTCCATGATTATTGCCTGCTGACTGCTTGATTCGTGCCTACTCAGCTCTTTGTTTATTGCCTCCAGAGGCACATGATCAGTGTATGGTAGCAAACATGATCAGCGCATGATCAGTCACATGATCAGAGCCATTAAGTCACGTGATCACTACATAATAGTCATGTGATCAGTCCATGCTCAGTCACGGTATCAGTGCATGATCAGCCACGTGATCAGTGCATGATAGCCACGTGATCATTGCATGAGAGCCACGTGATCAGTGCATAATCAGTCACGTGATACGTGTGTGATCAGCCACGTGACCAGTGCATGATATCAGTGCATGATAGCCACATGATCAGTGCATGATCAGTCACGTGATACATGTGTGATCAGCCACGGGATCAGTGCATGATATCCACGTGATCAGTGCAGGATAGCCACGTGATCCCTTAATGGTTAGTCACGTGATCAGTGCATGATCAGTCACGAGACCAGTACATGGTTGCTACGTGATCGTTGCATGATCAGCCACGTGAGCAGAGCATGATAGCCACGTGATCAGTGCATTATCAGTCACGTGAACAGTGCATGATCATTGACGTGATCTGTGCATGATCAGTCACGTGACCAGTATATGATAGCTTCGTGATCATTCCATGACGAACCACGTGAGCAGTGCATGATAGCCACGTGATGTGTGCATGATGAGTTACGTGAGCAGAGTATGATCAGCCACGTGATAAGTGCATGAGTGCCACGTGATCAGTGCATGTTATGTCACCTGATGGGTGTATGGTCAGTCACGTTTCCGGTACATGGTAGCTACATGATCATTGCATGATCAGCCACGTGAGTAGTGCATGATTGCCAAGTGATCAGTGCATGATCAGTCACGTGATCAGTGCATGATCAGTCATGTGACCAGTACATGGTCGCTGTGTGAGCATTGCATGAACAGCCCCGTGAGCAGTGCATGGTAGCCACGTGTTCAGTGCATGATCACGTACGTGATCAGTGCATGATCAGCCACGTGATCAGTGCATGATAGCCATGGGATCAGTGCATGATAGTCACGTGATACGTGTGTGATCAGCCACGTGATCAGTGCATGATATCAGTGCATGATAGCCACGTGATCAGTGCATGATATCCACGTGATCAGTGCATGATCAGCCACGTCATCAGTGCATGACAGCCACGTGAGCAGTGCATGATATCCACGTGATCAGTGCATGATCAGCCACGTCATCAGTGCATGACAGCCACGTGAGCAGTGCATACAATTACGTGATCAGTGCATGTGAAATCACGTGATCTGTGCATGAGAGCCACGTGATCAGTGCATGATCATTCACGTGATAGGTGTGTGATCAGCGACGTGAAGAGTGCATGCTCAGTCACGTGATCAGGGCCTACTGAGCTTCGTGATTCCTGTCTGCTCATCTGCTTGACAATTGCCAGCTGAGCTGTATGATTCCGGCCTCTCATCTCCTTGACAATTGCCACCTGTGCTGCATAATTCCTGCCTGGTCATCTACTTGATTATTGCCAGCTGAGCAGCATGATTTCTCAGAGCTGAGTTCCATGATTATTGCCTGCTGACTGATTCCTGCCTACTCAGCTCATTGTTCATTGCCTCCAGAGGCACATGATCAGTGTATGACACCAAACATGATCAGCACATGATGAGTTACATAATCAATGCATGATAAGCCAGGTGATCAGTGCATGATCAATTACGTGATCAGTGCATGATCAGTCATGTGACCAGTACATGGTAGCTGTGTGATCATTGCATGATCAGCCACGTGAGCACTGCATGATCAGCCACGTGACCAGTGCATGATCAGTCACGTGACCAGTAAATGGTAGCTACGTGATCATTGCATGATCAGCCACGTGATCTGTTCATGATAGCCACGTGATCAGCGCATGATAGCCACGTGATCAGTGAATGATCAGTCACGTGATACGTGTGTGATCAACCACGTAATCAGTGCATGATATCCAGGTGATCAGTGCATGATAGCCACGTGATCACTTCATGAGTAGTCACGACATCTGTGCATGACCAGGCACGTGATCAGTGCATGATAGCCACGTGATCAGTGCATGATCAGTCACGTGATATGTTTGTGATCAGCCACGTGATCAGTGCATGGTATCCAGCTGATCAGTGCATGATAGCCACGTGATCACTTCATGAGTAGTCACGTCATCTGTGCATGATCAGCCACGTGATCAGTGCATGATAGCCACGTGATCAGTGCATGATCAGTCATGTGAACAGTGCATGGTCAGTCACGTGATCAGTGTATAATCAGCCACGTGATCAGTGCGTGATCAATTACGTGATCAGTGCATGATCAGCCATGTGACCAGTACATGGTAGCTATGTGATCATTGTATTATCAGCCACGTGAGCAGTGTATGATAGCCACGTGATCAGTGCATGATCAGTCTCGTGATCATTGCATGATCAGCCACGTGAGCAGTGCCTGATAGCCATGTGATCAGTGCATGATCAGTCACATGATCAGGGCATAATCAGTCACGTGATCTGTGCATGATCAATTACGTTACCTTTTCATAATCAGTCACGTGACCAGTACATGTTAGCTACGTGATCATTGCAGGATCAGCCACGAGAGCGCTGCATGATAGACACGTGATCAGTGCATGATCAGCTACATGAGCAGTGTATGATCAGCCACGTGGTCAGTGCATGATCAGACACGTGAACAGTGTATGATCAGCAACGTGATCAGTGCATGATGCCTACGTCATCAGTTCATGATTAGTCACGTGATCTGTGCATGACAGGAACGTAATCAGTGTATGAAATCCACGTGATCAGTGAATTATAGCCATGTGATCAGTTCATGATTAGTCACGTGATCTGTGCATGACGTGGCACTTGAACAGTGTATGATCAGACACGTGATCAGTGCATTATAGCCACGTGATCAGTACATGATCAGTCAAGTGTTCAGTGGGTGAACAGTCACGTGATCAGTGCATGATGAGCCAGGTGATCAGTTCAGGATCAATTATGTGATCAGTGCATGATCAGTCACGTGACCAGTACACGGATGCTACATGATCATTGCATGATCAGCCACGTGAGCAGTGCATGATAGCCATGTGATCAGTGCATGATCAGCCACGTGAGCAGTGCATGATAGCCATGTGATCAGTACATGATCAGTCACTTGAACAGTGCATGATCATTTACGTGATCTGTGCATGATGAATCATGTGAGCAGGATATGGTAGCTACGTGATCATTGCATGACCAGCCACGTGAGCAGTGCATGATGGCCACGTGATCAGTGCATGATCAGTCACGTGACAGGTGTGTGATCAGCCACGTGAACAGTGCATGTGTGCCACGTGATCAATGCATGATAGCCACGTGATCAGTGCATGATCAATCACGTGATCAGTGTATGATCATCCACGTGAACAGTGCATGCTCAGTCACATGATCAGGGCCTGCTTAGCTGCGTGATTACTGTCTGTTCATCTGCTTGACAATTGCAAGCTGAGCTGCAAGATTCCTGCCTGTCATCTGCTTCACAATTACCAGCTGTGCTGCGTAATTCCTTCCTGCTCAGCTGCTTGATTATTGCCAACTGAGCAGCATGATTCTTCACACCAGAGTTCCATGATTATTGCCTGCTGACTGTTTGATTCGTGCCTACTCAGCTCTTTGTTTATTGCCTCCAGAGGAACATGATCTGTGTATGATAGCAAACATGATGAGCGCATGATTAGTCACATGATCAGTGCATGATCCGTCACGTGATCAGTGCATGATCAGACACGTGAACAGTGTATGATCATCCACGTGTTCAGTGCATGGGCAGTCATGTGTTCAGTGCATGATATAGACATGATCAGTGCATGATCAGTCTCGTGATCAGTGTATGATCAGCCAAGTAATCAGTGCATGATAGCCAACTGTTCAGTGGATGATCAGTCACGTGATCAGTGCATGATCAGTCACGTGATCAGTACATGATCAGTCACGTGAACAGTGCATGATCATTTACGTGATCTGTGCATGATGAATCACGTGACCATTATATGGTAGCTAGTGATCATTGCATGACCAACCACGAGGCCAGTGCATGATAGCCACGTGATGTGTGCATGATCAGTTATGTGAGCAGAGTATGATCAGCCACGTGATCAGTGCATTATTGCCACGTGATCAGTGCATGATCAGTCACGTGACAGGTGTGTGATCAGCCACGTGAACAGTGCATGTTCAGCCACGTGATCAGTGCATGATAGCCACGTGATCAGTGCATGATCAGTTACGTGAGCAGTGTATGATCAGCCACCTGATCAGTGCATGATCAGACACGTGAACAGTGTATTATCAGCCACATGATCAGTGCATGATATCCAAGTGATCAGTGCATGATCAATCAAGTGATCAGTGTTTGATAAGCCACGTGAACAGTGCATGCTCAGTCACGTGATCAGGGCCTGCTCAACTGCGTGATTACTGTCTGCTCATCTGCTTGACAATTGCCAGCTGAGCTGCATGATTCCTGCCTGTCATCTGCTTGACAATTGCCAGCTGTGCTGCGTAATTCCTGCCTGCTCAGCTGCTTGATTATTGCCAGCTGAGCAACATGATTCCTCACAGCTGAGTTCCATGATTATTGCCTGCTGACTGTTTGATTCGTGCCTACTCAGCTCTTTGTTTATTGCCTCCAGAGGCACATGATCAGTGTATGATACCAAACATGATCAGCGCATGATCAGTCACATGATCAGTGCAGGATCAGTCACGTGATCAGTGCATGATCAGCCAAGTGATCAGTGCATGATAACCACGTGATCAGTGCATGATCAGTCACGTGATCAGTGCATGATCAGTCACGTGAACAGTGTATGATCATCTACGTGATCAGAGCATGTGGAGTCATGTAATCAATGCATGATAGCTCCGTGATCAGCGCACGATCAGTCCCGTGATGAGTGTATGATCAGCCAAGTGATCAGTGCAAGATAGCTACGTGATCAGTGCATGATCAGTCACAGGATCAGTGCATGATCAGCCACGTCATCAGTGCATGATAGCCAAGTGATCAGTGCATACAATTACGTGATCAGTGCATGAGAGCCACGTGATCAGTGCATGATCAGTCACGTGATAGGTGTGTGATCAGCCATGTGAACAGTGCATGCTCAGTCACGTGATCAGGGCCTGCTGAGCTGCGTGATTACTGTCTGCTCATCTGCTTGACAATTGCCAGCTGAGCTGCACGATTCCTGCCTGTCATCTCCTTGACAATTGCCACCTGTGCTGGGTAATTCCTGCCTGCTCATCTACTTGATTATTGCCCGCTGAGCAGCATGATTTCTCAGAGCTGAGTTCCATGATTATTGCCTGCTGACTGATTCATGCCTCCTCAGCTCTATGTTCATTGCCTCCAGAGGCACATGATCAGTGTGTGACACCAAACATGATCAGCACATGATCAGTCACATGATCAATGCATGATAAGCCACGTGATCAGTGCATGATCAATTACGTGATCAGTGCATGATAAGTCATGTGACCAGTACATGGTAGCTGCGTGATCATTGCATGATCAGCCACGTGAGCAGTGCATGACAACCACGTGATCAGTGCATGATTAGTCACGTGATCAGTGCATGATCGGTCACGTGATCAGTGCAAGATCAGCCACGTTATCAGAGCATGATCAATTACGTGATCAGTGCATGATCAGTCACGTGACCAGTACATGGTAGATACGTGATCATTGGATGATCAGCCACGTGATCAGTGCATGATAGCCACGTGATCAGTGCATGATAGCCACGTGATCAGTGCATGATAAGTCACGTGATACGTGTGTGATCAGCCACGTGATCAGTGCATGATATCCACGTGATCAGTGCAGGGTAGCCACGTGATCACTTCATGATTAGTCACATGATCTGTACATGATCAGTCACGTAATACGTGTGTGATCAGCCACGTCATCAGTGCGTGCTGAGCCACGCGATCAGTGCAGGATCAATTACGTGATCAGTGCATGATCAGTCACGTGACCAGTACATGGTAGCTACGTGACCATTGCATGATCAGCCACGTGATCAGTGCATGATAGCCACGTGATCAGTGCATGATAGTCACGTGATCATGCATGATAGTCACGTGATCAGTGCATGATAGTCACGTGATCAGTGCATGATCAGTCACGTGATACGTGTGTAATCAGCCACGTGATCAATGCATGATATCAGTGCATTTTAGCCACGTGATCAGTGCATGATAGCCACGTGATCAGTGCATGATAGTCACGTGATCAGTGCATGATAGTCACGTGATCAGTGCATGATAGTCACGTGATCAGTGCATGATCAGTCACGTGATACGTGTGTGATCAGCCACGTGATCAATGCATGATATCAGTGCATTTTAGCCACGTGATCAGTGAATTATAGCCACCTGTTCAGTTCATGATTAGTCACGTGATCTGTGCATGACCAGGCACGTGAACAGTGTTTGATCAGCCACGTGATCAGTGCATGATATCCACGTGATCAGTGCAGGATAGCCACGTGATCAATTCATGATTAGTCACGTGATCTGTACATGATCAGTCATTTGCCTAGTACATCGTAGCTGCGTGATGATTGCATGATCAGCCACGTGAGCAGTGCATGATAGCCACGTGATCAGTGCATGATCAGTCACGTGATCAGTGTATGATCATCCACGTGATCAGTGCATGATGAGCCACGTGATCAGTGCATGATCAGCCACGTGATCAGTGCGTGATGAGCCACGTGATCACTGCAGGATCAATTATGTGATCAGTGCATGATCAGTTTCGTGAGCAGTGTATTATCAGCCACCTGATCAGTGCATGGTCAGACACGTGAACACTGTATGATCAGCCACGTGATCACTGCATGATATCCAAGTGATCAGTGCATGATCAATCACGTGATCAGTATACGATCAGCCACGTGAACAGTGCATGCTCAGTCACGTGGTCAGGGCCTGCTGAGGTGCTTGATTAGTGTCTGCTCATTTGCTTGACAATTGCCAGCTGAGCTGCATGATTCCTGCCTGTCATCTGCTTTACAATTGTCAGCTGTGCTGCATAATTCCTGCCTGCTCAGCTGCTTGATTATTGCCAGCTGAGCAGCATGATGCCTCACAGCTGAGTTCCATGATTATAACCTGCTGGCTGATTCCTGCCTACTCAGCTCTTTGTTCATTGCCTCCAGAGGCACATGATCAGTGTATGATAGCAAACATGATCAGTCACATGATCAGCGCCGTTAAGTCACGTGATCACTCCATGATAGTCATGAGATCAGTCCATGCTCAGTCACGGTATCAGTGCATGATCAGCCACGTGATCAGTGCATGATAGCCACGTGATCATTGCATGATAGCCACGTGATCAGTGCATGATCAGCCAGGTGATCAGTGCATGATAGCTACGTGATCAGTTCATGATTAGTCACGTGATCTGTGCATGACCAGGCAGGTGATCAGTGTATCATCAGCCACGTGAACAGTGCATGATAGCCACGTGATCAGTGCACGACCAGGCACCTGATCAGTGTATGACCTGCCAATTGATCAGTGCATGATAGCGACGTGATCAGTGCATGATCAGTCACGTGATCAGTGCATGATCAGCCACGTGATCAGTGCATGATCAATTACGTGATCAGTGCATGATCAGTCACATGACCAGTACATGGGAGCTACGTGATCATTGCATGATCAGCCATGTGAGCCGGGCATGATAGCCACGAGATCAGTGCATGATCAGTCACGTGCACAGTGCATGATAAGTCACCTGATCAGTGCATGATCAATTACGTGATAGGTGCATGATCACTCACGTGACCAGTACATGGTAGCTACGTGATCATTGCATGATCAGCCACGTGAGCAGTGCATGATAGCCACGTGATCAGTGCATGATCAGTTTCGGGAGCAGAGTATGATCAGCCGCTTGATCAGTGCATGATAGCCACGTGATCAGTACATGATCTGTCACATGATCAGTGTATGATCATCCACGTGATCAGTGCTTGGGCAGTCATGTGATCAGTGCATGATATAGACGTGATCAGTGCATGATCATTCTCGTGATCAGTGTATGATCAACCACGTGATCAGTGCACGATAGCCAGGTAATGAGTCCATGATAGCCAGATGATCAGTGCATTATCAGTCACGTGATCAGTGTATGATCAGCCAAGTAATCAATTCATGATAGCCAACTGTTCAGTGGATGATCAGTCACGTGACCAGTACATGGTAGCTATGTGATCATTGCATGATCAGCGACGTGATCTCTGCATGATAGCCACGTGATCAGCGCATGATAGCCACGTGATCAGTGAATGATCAGTCACGTGATACGTGTGTGATCAGCCACGTGATCAGTGCATGATATCCAGGTGATCAGTGCATGATAGCCACGTGATCACTTCATGAGTAGTCACGTCATCTGTGCATGATCAGACACGTGATCAGTGTATGATCAGCCACGTGAACAGTGCATGATAGCCACGTGATCAGTGCATAATCAGTCTCATGAACAGTGCATGATCAGTCACGCAATCAGTCTATGATCAGCCACGTGATTAGTGAATGATCAATTACTTGATCAGGGCATGATCAGTCACGTGACCAGTACATGTTAGCTACCTGATCATTGCAGGATCAGCCACCTGAGCACTGCATGATAGACACGTGATCAGTGCATGATCAGCTACGTGAGCAGTGTATGGTCAGCCACGTGATCAGTGCATGATCAGACACGTGAACATTGTATGATCAGCCACGTGATCAGTGCATGATAGCCACATGAACATTGCATGATAGCCACGTGATCAGTGCATGATCAGCCAGGTGATCACTGAATGATTGCTACGAGATCAGTTCATGATTACTCACGTGATCTGTGCATGACCAGGCAGGTGATCAGTGTATGATGAGCCACATGAACAGTGCATGATAGCCACGTGATCAGTGCATGATCAGTCACGTGATCAGTGCATGATCAGTCACGTGATCAGTGGATGATCAGCCACGGGATCAGTGCATGAACAGCCAAATGATCAGTGCATGATCAGCCACATGATCAGTTCATGATCAATTACGTGATCAGTTCATGATCAGTCACGTGACCAGTGTATGGTAGCTAGGTGATCATTGCTTGATCAGCCACGTGAGCCGTGAATGATAGCCACGAGATCAGTGCATGATCAGTCACGTGATCAGTGCATGATCACTCAGGTGAACAGTGCATGATAAGTCACCTGATCAGTGCATGATCAATTACGTGAGCAGTGCATGATCACTCACGTGACCAGTACATTGTAGCTACGTGATCATTGCATGAACAGCCGCTTGAGCACTGCATGATAGCCACGTGATCAGTACATGATCTGTCACATGATCAGTGTATGATCATCCTGGTGATCAGTGCAAGGGCAGGCATGTGATCAGTGCATGATATAGACGTGATCAGTGCATGATCAGTCTCGTGATCAGTGTATGATCAACCATGTGATCAGTGCACGATAGCCAGGTAATGAGTGCATGATAGCCAGATGATCAGTGCATTATCAGTCACGTGATCAGTGTATGATCAGCCAAGTAATCAGTGCATGATAGCCAACTGATCAGTGGATGATCAGTCACGTGATCAGTGCATGGTCAGTCACGTCATCATTGCATGATCAGCCACGTGAATAGTGCATGATCAATTACGTGATCAGTGCATGATCAGTCACGTGATCAGTACATGATCAGTCACGTGAACAGTGCATGATCAGTCATGTGATCAGTGTATGACCAGCCAAGTGATCAGTGCATGATAGCCACGTGACCAGTGCATGATCAGTCACGAGATCAGTGCATGATCAGTCACGTGATCAGTGTATGATCAGCTACGTGATCAGTGCATGACCAGCCAAATGATCAGTGAATGCTAGCTACGTGATCAGTTCATGATTAGTCACGTGATCTGTGCATGACCAGGCAGGTGATCAGTGTATGACCAGCCACATAATCAGTGCATGATAGCCACGTGATCAGTGCATGATCAGTCACCTGATGGGTGTATGATCAGTCACGTGACCGGTACATGGGAGCTACATGATCATTGCATGATCAGCCACGTGAGTAGTGCATGATAGCCACGTGATCAGTGCATGATCAGTCAAGTGAGCAGTGCATGATCAGTCATGTGACCAGTACATGGTAGCTGCGTGATCAGTGCATTATAGCCACGTGATAAATGCATGAGCAGCCACGTGATCAGTGCATGACCAGGCACGTGATAAGTGTATGACCAGCCAAGTGATCAGTGCAAGATAGCCACGTGATCAGTGCATAATCAATCACGTGATTAGTGCATGATCAGTTACGTGACCAGTGTATGATCAGCCACGTGGTCAGTGCATCATCAGCCACATGATCAGTGCATGATCAATTACGTGATCAGTGCATGATCAGTCACGTGACCAGTACATGGTAGCTACGTGATCATTGCATGATCAGTCACGTGTTCAGTGCATGATCAGTCATGTAATCTGTGCATGACCAGGCACGTGATCAGTGTATGACCAGCCAAGTGATCAGTGCATGATAGCCACGTGATCAGTGCATGATCAGTCACGTGATCAGTGCATGATAGCCACGTGATCTGTGTATGATCAGTCATGTGATACGTGTGTGATCAGCCACGTGATCAGTTCATGATATCTCCGTGATCAGTGAATGATAGCCACGTGATTAATGCATGATAGCCACGTGATCAGTGCACGATCAGTCACGTGATACGTGTGTGATCAGCCACGTGATCAGTGCATGATGAGTCAGGTGATCAGTGCAGGATTAATTACGTGATCAGTGCATGATCAGTCACGTGACCAGTACATGGTTGCTACGTGATCATTGCATGATCAGCCACGTGAGCAGTGCATGATAGCCACGTGATCAGTGCATGATCAGTCACGTGATCAGTACATTATCAGTCAACTGAACAGTGCATGTTCATTTACGTGATCTGAGCATGATCAGTCACGTGACCAGTAGATGGTAGCTACGTGAACATTGCATGACCAGCCAGGTGAGAAGTGCATGATAGCCACGTGATGTGTGCATGATCAGTTACGTGAGCAGAGTATGATCAGCCACGTGATCAGTGCATGAGTGCCACGTGATCAGTGCATGATCAGTCACGTGACAGGTGTCTGGTAAGCCAGGTGAACACCGCATGTTCAGCCACGTGATCAGTGCATGATATCCACGTGATCAGTGCATGATCAGTTACGTGAACAGTGTATGATGAGCCACGTGAGCAGTGCATGGTCAGACACGTGAACAGTGTATGATCAAACACGTGATCATTGCATGATATCCACGTGGTCAGTGCACGATGAGTCTCGTGAACAGTGCATGATCAGTCACGTGATCAGTGCATGATCAGACACGTGATCAGTGCATGATCAGTCACGTGACCAGTATATGGTAGCTACGTGATCATTGCATGATCAGCCATGTGATCTGTGCATGATAGCCACGTGATCACTGCATTATAGCCACGTGATCAGTGCATGATCAGTCACGTGATCAGTGCATGGTCAGTCACGTGATCAGTGCATGATCAGCCACATGACCAGTGCATGATCAATTACGTGATCATTGCATGATCAGCCACGTGAGCAGTGCATGATAGCCACGTGATCAGTGCATGATCAGCCACGTGATCAGTGCACAATCAGTCACGTGATCAGTGCATGGTCAGTCATGTGATCAGTGCACGTTCATCCACGTGATCAGTGCATGTGGAGTCATGTAGTCAATGCATGATAGCGCCATAATCAGTGCAGGATCAGTCCCGTGATGAGTGTATGATCAGCCCAGTGATCAGTGCAAGATAGCTACGTGATCAGTGCATGATCAGTCACATGATCAGTGCATGATCAGCCACGTCATCAGTGCATGATAGACACGTGAGCAGTGCATACAATTACGTGACCAGTGCATGCGCAATCACGTGATCAGTGCATGAGAGCCACGTGATCAGTGCATGATCATTCACGTGATAGGTGTGTGATCAGCGACGTGAACAGTGCATGCTCAGTCACGTGATCAGGGCGTGCTGAGCTACGTGATTACTGTCTGCTCATCTGCTTGACAATTGCCAGCTGAGCTGCATGATTCCTGCCTGTCATCTGCTTGACAATTGCCAGCTGTGTTGTGTAATTCCTGCCTGCTCAGCTGCTTGATTATTGCCAGCTGAGCAGCATGATTCCTCACAGCTGAGTTCCATGATTATTGCCTGCTGACTGTTTGATTCCTGCCTACTCAGCTCTTTTTTTATTGCCTCCAGAGGCACATGATCAGTGTATGACAGCAAACATGCTCAGCGCATGATCAGTCACATGGTCAGCGCCATTAAGTCACGTGATCACTACATGATAGTCATGTGATCACTCCATGCTCAGTCACGGTATCAGTGCATGATCAGCCACGTGATCAGTGCATGTTAGCCACGTGATCATTGCATGATAGCCACGTGATCAGTGCATGATCAGCCAGGTGATCAGTGAATGACTGCTACGTGATCAGTTCATGATTAGTCACGTGATCTGTGCATGACCAGGCAGGTGATCAGTGTATGATCAGCCACGTGAACAGTGCATGATAGCCACGTGATCAGTGCATGATCAGTCACCTGATGGGTTTATGATCAGTCACGTGACCGGTACATGGTAGCTACATGATCATTGCATGATCAGCCACGTGAGTAGTGCATGATAGCCACGTTATCAGTGCATGATCAGTCACGTGATCAGTGCATGATCAGCCACATGATCAGTGCATGATCAATTACATCATCAGTGCATGATCAGTCACGTGACCAGTACATGGTAGCTGCGTGATCAGTGTATGACCAGCCAAGTGATCAGTGCATGATAGCCACGTGATCAGTGCATGATCTGTCACGTGATCAGTGCATGATCAGTCACGTGATCAGTGCATGATCAGCCACATGATCAGTACATTATCAGTCACGTGACCAGTACATGGTAGCTGCGTGATCATTTCATGATCAGCCACGTGATCAGTGCATGATAGCCATGTGATCAGTGCATGATCAGTTACCTGAGCAGTGTATGATCAGCCACGTGATCAGTGCATTGTCAGACACGTGAACAGTGTATGATCAGCCACGTGATCAGTGCATGATATCCAAGTGATCAGTTCATGATCATCACGTGATCAGTGTACGAACAGCCACGTGAATAGTGCATGCTCAGTCACGTGATCAGGGCCTGATGAGCTGCGTGATTACTGTCTGCTCATCTGCTTGACAATTGCCAGCTGAGCTGCACGATTCCTGCCTGTCATCTGCTTGACAATTGCCAGCTGTGCTGCGTAATTCCTGCCTGCTCAGCTGCTTGATTATTGCCAGCTGAGCAGCATGATTCCTCACACCTGAGTTCCATGATTATTGCCTGCTGACTGTTTGATTCGTGCCTACTCAGCTCTTTGTTTATTGCCTCCAGAGGCACATGATCAGTGTATGATAGCAAACATGATCAGCGCATGATCAGTCACATGATCAGAGCCATTAAGTCACGTGATCACTACATGATAGTCATGTGATCAGTCCATGCTCAGTCACGGTATCAGGGCATGATCAGCCATGTGATCAGTGCATGATCAGCCAGGTGATCAGTTCATGATAGCTATGTGATCAGTTCATGATTTGTCACGTGATCTGTGCATGACCAGGCAGGTGATCAGTGTATGATCAGCCACGTGATCAGTGCATGATCCGTCACCTGATGGGTGTATGATCAGTCACCAGACCGGTACATGGTAGCTACATGATCATTGCATGATCAGCCACGTGAGTAGTGCATGATAGCCACGTTATCAGTGCATGATCAGTCACGTGTTCAGTGCATGATCAGTCATGTAATCTGTGCATGACCAGGCACGTGATCAGTGTATGACCAGCCAAGTGATCAGTGCATGATAGCCACGTGATCAGTGAATGATCAGTCACGTGATCAGTGCATGATCAGTCACGTGATCAGTGGATGATCAGCCACGTGATCAGTGCATGATCAGCCACATGATCAGTGCATGATCAATTACGTGATCAGTGCATGATCAGTCACGTGACCAGTGTATGGTAGCTAGGTGATCATTGCATGATCAGCCAATGAGCCGTGCATGATAGCCACGAGATCAGTGCATGATCAGTCACGTGATCAGTGCATGATCACTCACGTGAACAGTGCATGATAAGTCAACTGATCAGGGCATGATCAATTCCGTGATCAGTGCATGATCAGTCACGTGATCAGTGCATGATCAGCCACGTGATCAGTGCATTATCAGCCAAATAATCAGTGCATGATCAATCACGTGATCAGTGCATGATCAGCCACGTGATCAGTTCATGATCAGTCACGTGATCAGTGCATGGTCAGTCACGTGATCAGTGCATGATCAGCCACGTGAGCAGTGCATGATAGCCACGTGATCAGTGCATGATCAGCCACGTGATCAGTGCATGATCAATTACGTGATCAGTGCATGATCAGCCACGTGATCAGTACATGATATCCACGTGATCAGTGCATGATCAGTTACGTGAACAGTGTATGATGAGCCACGTGAGCAGTGCATGATCAGACACGTGAACAGTGTATGATCAAACACGTGATCAGTGCATGATATCCACGTGATCAGTGCATGATCAGTCTTGTGAACAGTGCATGATCAGTCACGTGATCAGTGTATGATCAGCCACGTGATCAGTGCATGATAGCCACGTGATCAGAGCATGATGAGTCTCGTGAAGAGTGCATGATCAGTCACGTGATCAGTGTATCATCAGCCACTTGATCAGTGCATGATCAATTACGTGATCAGTGAATGATCAGTCATGTGACCAGTACATGGTAGCTATGTTAACACTGTATGATCAGCCACGTAAGCAATGAATGATAGACACGTGATCAGTGCATGGTCAATCACGTGATCAGTACATGATCAGTCACGTGATCAGTGCATGATCAATTACGTGATCATTGCATGATCAGTCACGTGACCAGTACATGTGCTACGTGATCATTGCAGGATCAGCCACGTGAGCACTGCATGATAGACACGTGATCAGTGCATGATCAGCTACGTGAGCAGTGTATGATCAGCCACGTGATCAGCGCATGATCAGACACGTGATCAGTGTATGATCAGCCACGTGATCAGTGCATGATACCACGTGATCAGTTCATGATTATTCACGTGATCAGTGCATGACAGGCACGTAATCAGTGCATGATATCCACGTGATCAGTGCATGATAGCCCCGTGATCAGTTCATCATTAGTCACGTGATCAGTGCATGATCAGGCACGTGAAAAGTGTATGATCAGCCAAGTGATCAGTGCATGATAGCCACGTGATCACTGCATGATCAGTCAAGTGATCAGTGCATGAACAGTCACGTGATCAGTGCATGATGAGCCACGTGATCAGTGCTGATCAATTACATGATCAGTGCATGATCAGTCAGGTGACCAGTACATGGTTGCTACGTGATCATTGCATGATCACCCACGTGAGGAGTGCATGATAGCCACGTGGTCAGTGCATGATCAGTCACGTGATCAGTACATGATCAGTCACGGGAACAGTGCATGATCATTTACGGGATCTGTGCATGATCAGTCTCGTGACCAGTATATGGTAGCTACGTGATCATTGCATGACCAGACACGTGAGCAGTGCATGATCAGCCACATGATCAGTGCATGACCAGGCATATGATCAGTGTATGACCAGCCAAATGATCAGTGCATGATAGCCACGTGATCAGTGCATGATCAGTCAAGTGATCAGTGCATGGTCAGTCACGTGATCAGTGCATGATCATGCACGTGATCAGTGCATGATAGCCACGTGATCAGCGCCTGCTCAGTCACGTGATCAGCGCCTCTCAGTCACGTGATCAGTGCATGCTCAGTCACGTGATCAGTGCATGCTCAGCCACGTGATCAGGGCCTGCTCAGTCACGTGATCAGGGTCTGCTGAATCAAGGGATTAGCGCTTGCTCAGCTGCATGCTTAATCCCTGCTCAGCTGCCTGACTCCTGCCTGATCAGCTGTGTGATTAGTCCCTGCTCAGCTGCGTGATTAGTGCCTGCTCAAGACCGGGTTAGGAGCCGGCTGAGTGACGTGATTAGAGTCTGCTTAGCCACTTCATTACAGTCTGCTCAGCTCCATGATTATTGCCTGCTAAGCTGCGTGATTCCTGCCTGCTCAGCTTCTTGATTATTGCCTGCTGAGCTGCGTGATTCCTGCTTGCTCAGCTCCATATTTATTGCCTGCTGAGCTGCGTGATTCCTGCCTGCTCAGCTTCTTGATTATTGCATGCTGAGCTGCGTGATTCCTGTTTGCTCAGCTCCATGATTATTGCCTGCTGAGCTGCGTGATTCCTGCTTGCTCAGCTCCATGATTTTTGCTTGCTGAGCTGCATAATAAGTGCCTGCTCAGTCCCCAGAGAGGAGCCGGCTGAATCACGTGATTAGAGTCTGCTTATCCAGTTCATTACAGCCTTCAGCTCCAATTATTATTGCCTGCTAAGTTGCGTGATTCCTGCCTGCTCAGGTCCGTGAGTATTGCCTGCTGAGTTGCGTGATTCCTGCCAGCTCAGCTCCATGATTATTGCCTGCTGAGCTGCGCGATTCCTGACTGCTAGCTTCTTGCTTATTGGCTGCTGAGCTGCCTGATTCCTGCCTGCTCTGCTTCTTGATTATTGCCTGCTGAGCTGCGTGATTCCTGCTTGCTCAGCTCCAGGATTATTGCCTGCTGAGCTGCGTGATTCGTGCCTGCTCAGCTCCTTGATTACTGTCTGCTGAGCTGCGTGATTCCTGCCTGCTCAGCTCCAGGAGTATTGTCTGCTGGGCTGCAAGATTCGTGTGTGCTCAGTCACGGGTGTCAAGCCTGCTGAGTCACGTGTTTAGAGTCTGCTTAGCCACTTAATGGCAGTCTGCTCAGCTCCTTGATTTTTGCCAGCTGAGCTGCGAGATTCGTGCCTGCTCAGCTCCTTGATCTTTGCCTGCTGAGCTGAGTGATTCCTGCCTGCTCAGCTCCATGAGTATTGCCTGCTGAGCTGCATGATTGGTGTCTGCTGAGCTGCACCATTTGTGTCTGCTGAGCTGCACCATTGGTGTCTGCTGAGCTGCCCAAATTGTGTCTGCTCAGTCACGGTGTAGAGCCTGCTGCGTCACGTGTTTAGAGTCTGCTTAACCACTTCATTACAGTTTGCTCAGCTCCTTGACGATTTCCTGCTCCTCTCCGTGATTAGTGCCCTCTTAGCCAAGTGATTAGTGCCTGCTCAGCTCTTTGATTATTGCCTCCTGAAGCACGTGATCAGTGCATGATAGCCACGTGATCAGCGCCTCTCAGTCACGTGATCAGCGCCTCAGTCACGTGATCAGCGCCTCAGTCACGTGATCAGTGCCTCTCAGTCACGTGATCAGTGCATGCTCAGTCACGTGATCAGTGCCTCTCAGTCACGTGATCAGTGCCTCTCAGTCACGTGATCAGTGCATGCTCAGTCATGTGATCAGTGCCTGCTCAGCCACGTGATCAGGGCCTGCTCAGTCACGTGATCAGGGTCTGCTGAATCAAGGGATTAGCGCTTGCTCAGCTGCATGCTTAATCCCTGCTCAGCTGCGTGACTCGTGCCTGATCAGCTGTGTGATTAGTCCCTGCTCAGCTGCGTGATTAGTGCCTGCTCAAGACCGGGTTAGGAGCCGGCTGAGTGACGTGATTAGAGTCTGCTTAGCCACTTCATTACAGTCTGCTCAGCTCCATGATTATTGCCTGCTAAGCTGCGTGATTCCTGCCTGCTCAGCTTCTTGATTATTGCCTGCTGAGCTGCGTGATTCCTGCTTGCTCAGCTCCATATTTATTGCCTGCTGAGCTGCGTGATTCCTGCCTGCTCAGCTTCTTGATTATTGCATGCTGAGCTGCGTGATTCCTGTTTGCTCAGCTCCATGATTATTGCCTGCTGAGCTGCGTGATTCCTGCTTGCTCAGCTCCATGATTTTTGCTTGCTGAGCTGCATAAGAAGTGCCTGCTCAGTCCCCAGAGAGGAGCCGGCTGAATCACGTGATTAGAGTCTGCTTATCCAGTTCATTACAGCCTTCAGCTCCAATTATTATTGCCTGCTAAGTTGCGTGATTCCTGCCTGCTCAGGTCCGTGAGTATTGCCTGCTGAGTTGCGTGATTCCTGCCAGCTCAGCTCCATGATTATTGCCTGCTGAGCTGCGCGATTCCTGACTGCTAGCTTCTTGCTTATTGGCTGCTGAGCTGCCTGATTCCTGCCTGCTCTGCTTCTTGATTATTGCCTGCTGAGCTGCGTGATTCCTGCTTGCTCAGCTCCAGGATTATTGCCTGCTGAGCTGCGTGATTCGTGCCTGCTCAGCTCCTTGATTACTGTCTGCTGAGCTGCGTGATTCCTGCCTGCTCAGCTCCAGGAGTATTGTCTGCTGGGCTGCAAGATTCGTGTGTGCTCAGTCACGGGTGTCAAGCCTGCTGAGTCACGTGTTTAGAGTCTGCTTAGCCACTTAATGGCAGTCTGCTCAGCTCCTTGATTTTTGCCAGCTGCGAGATTCGTGCCTGCTCAGCTCCTTGATCTTTGCCTGCTGAGCTGTGTGATTCCTGCCTGCTCAGCTCCATGAGTAATGCCTGCTGAGCTGCATGATTGGTGTCTGCTGAGCTGCACCATTTGTGTCTGCTGAGCTGCACCATTGGTGTCTGCTGAGCTGCCCAAATTGTTTCTGCTCAGTCACGGGTGTAGAGCCTGCTGCGTCACGTGTTTAGAGTCTGCTTAACCACTTCATTACAGTTTGCTCAGCTCCTTGACGATTTCCTGCTCCTCTCCGTGATTAGTGCCCTCTTAGCCAAGTGATTAGTGCCTGCTCAGCTCTTTGATTATTGCCTCCTGAAGCACGTGATCAGTGCATGATAGCCACGTGATCAGCGCCTCTCAGTCACGTGATCAGCGCCCCTCAGTCACGTGATCAGCGCCTCTCAGTCACGTGATCAGTGCCTCTCAGTCACGTGATCAGTGCATGCTCAGTCACGTGATCAGTGCCTCTCAGTCACGTGATCAGTGCATGCTCAGTCACGTGATCAGTGCATGCTCAGCCACGTGATCAGGGCCTGCTCAGTCACGTGACCAGGGTCTGCTGAATCAAGGGATTAGCGCTTGCTCAGCTGCATGCTTAATCCCTGCTCAGCTGCGTGACTCGTGCCTGATCAGCTGTGTGATTAGTCCCTGCTCAGCTGCGTGATTAGTGCCTGCTCAAGACCGGGTTAGGAGCCGGCTGAGTGACGTGATTAGAGTCTGCTTAGCCACTTCATTACAGTCTGCTCAGCTCCATGATTATTGCCTGCTAAGCTGCGTGATTCCTGCCTGCTCAGCTTCTTGATTATTGCCTGCTGAGCTGCGTGATTCCTGCTTGCTCAGCTCCATATTTATTGCCTGCTGAGCTGCGTGATTCCTGCCTGCTCAGCTTCTTGATGATTGCATGCTGAGCTGCGTGATTCCTGCCTGCTCAGCTTCTTGATTATTGCCTGCTGAGCTGCGTGATTCCTGCTTGCTCAGCTCCATGATTTTTGCTTGCTGAGCTGCATCATAAGTGCCTGCTCAGTCCCCAGAGAGGAGCCGGCTGAATCACGTGATTAGAGTCTGCTTATCCAGTTCATTACAGCCTTCAGCTCCAATTATTATTGCCTGCTAAGTTGCGTGATTCCTGCCTGCTCAGGTCCGTGAGTATTGCCTGCTGAGTTGCGCGATTCCTGAGTGCTAGCTTCTTGCTTATTGGCTGCTGAGCTGCCTGATTCCTGCCTGCTCTGCTTCTTGATTTTTGCCAGCTGAGCTGCGTGATTCCTGCTTGCTCAGCTCCAGGATTATTGCCTGCTGAGCTGCGTGATTCGTGCCTGCTCAGCTCCTTGATTACTGTCTGCTGAGCTGCGTGATTCCTGCCTGCTCAGCTCCAGGAGTATTGTCTGCTGGGCTGCAAGATTCGTGTGTGCTCAGTCACGGGTGTCAAGCCTGCTGAGTCACGTGTTTAGAGTCTGCTTAGCCACTTAATGGCAGTCTGCTCAGCTCCTTGATTTTTGCCAGCTGAGCTGCGAGATTCGTGCCTGCTCAGCTCCTTGATCTTTGCCTGCTGAGCTGAGTGATTCCTGCCTGCTCAGCTCCATGAGTATTGCCTGCTGAGCTGCATGATTGGTGTCTGCTGAGCTGCACCATTTGTGTCTGCTGAGCTGCACCATTGGTGTCTGCTGAGCTGCCCAAATTGTGTCTGCTCAGTCACGGGTGTAGAGCCTGCTGCGTCACGTGTTTAGAGTCTGCTTAACCACTTCATTAGAGTTTGCTCAGCTCCTTGACGATTTCCTGCTCCTCTCCGTGATTAGTGCCCTCTTAGCCAAGTGATTAGTGCCTGCTCAGCTCTTTGATTATTGCCTCCTGAAGCACGTGATCAGTGCATGATAGCCACGTGATCAGCGCCTCTCAGTCACGTGATCAGCGCCCCTCAGTCACGTGATCAGCGCCTCTCAGTCACGTGATCAGTGCCTCTCAGTCAGGTGATCAGTGCATGCTCAGTCACGTGATCAGTGCCTCTCAGTCACGTGATCAGTGCCTCTCAGTCACGTGATCAGTGCATGCTCAGTCACGTGATCAGTGCATGCTCAGCCACGTGATCAGGGCCTGCTCAGTCACGTGATCAGGGTCTGCTGAATCAAGGGATTAGCGCTTGCTCAGCTGCATGCTTAATCCCTGCTCAGGTGCCTGACTCGTGCCTGATCAGCTGTGTGATTAGTCCCTGCTCAGCTGCGTGATTAGTGCCTGCTCAAGACCGGGTTAGGAGCCGGCTGAGTGACGTGATTAGAGTCTGCTTAGCCACTTCATTACAGTCTGCTCAGCTCCATGATTATTGCCTGCTAAGCTGCGTGATTCCTGCCTGCTCAGCTTCTTGATTATTGCCTGCTGAGCTGCGTGATTCCTGCTTGCTCAGCTCCATATTTATTGCCTGCTGAGCTGCGTGATTCCTGCCTGCTCAGCTTCTTGATTATTGCATGCTGAGCTGCGTGATTCCTGTTTGCTCAGCTCCATGATTATTGCCTGCTGAGCTGCGTGATTCCTGCTTGCTCAGCTCCATGATTTTTGCTTGCTGAGCTGCATAATAAGTGCCTGCTCAGTCCCCAGAGAGGAGCCGGCTGAATCACGTGATTAGAGTCTGCTTATCCAGTTCATTACAGCCTTCAGCTCCAATTATTATTGCCTGCTAAGTTGCGTGATTCCTGCCTGCTCAGGTCCGTGAGTATTGCCTGCTGAGTTGCGTGATTCCTGCCAGCTCAGCTCCATGATTATTGCCTGCTGAGCTGCGCGATTCCTGACTGCTAGCTTCTTGCTTATTGGCTGCTGAGCTGCCTGATTCCTGCCTGCTCTGCTTCTTGATTATTGCCTGCTGAGCTGCGTGATTCCTGCTTGCTCAGCTCCAGGATTATTGCCTGCTGAGCTGCGTGATTCGTGCCTGCTCAGCTCCTTGATTACTGTCTGCTGAGCTGCGTGATTCCTGCCTGCTCAGCTCCAGGAGTATTGTCTGCTGGGCTGCAAGATTCGTGTCTGCTCAGTCACCGGTATCAAGCCTGTTGAGTCACGTGTTTAGAGTCTGCTTAGCCACTTAATGGCAGTCTGCTCAGCTCCTTGATTTTTGCCAGCTGAGCTGCGAGATTCGTGCCTGCTCAGCTCCTTGATCTTTGCCTGCTGAGCTGAGTGATTCCTGCCTGCTCAGCTCCATGAGTATTGCCTGCTGAGCTGCATGATTGGTGTCTGCTGAGCTGCACCATTTGTGTCTGCTGAGCTGCACCATTGGTGTCTGCTGAGCTGCCCAAATTGTGTCTGCTCAGTCACGGGTGTAGAGCCTGCTGCGTCACGTGTTTAGAGTCTGCTTAACCACTTCATTACAGTTTGCTCAGCTCCTTGACGATTTCCTGCTCCTCTCCGTGATTAGTGCCCTCTTAGCCAAGTGATTAGTGCCTGCTCAGCTCTTTGATTATTGCCTCCTGAAGCACGTGATCAGTGCATGATAGCCACGTGATCAGCGCCTCTCAGTCACGTGATCAGCGCCCCTCAGTCACGTGATCAGCGCCTCTCAGTCACGTGATCAGTGCCTCTCAGTCACGTGATCAGTGCATGCTCAGTCACGTGATCAGTGCATGCTCAGCCACGTGATCAGGGCCTGCTCAGTCACGTGATCAGGGTCTGCTGAATCAAGGGATTAGCGCTTGCTCAGCTGCATGCTTAATCCCTGCTCAGCTGCGTGACTCGTGCCTGATCAGCTGTGTGATTAGTCCCTGCTCAGCTGCGTGATTAGTGCCTGCTCAAGACCGGGTTAGGAGCCGGCTGAGTGACGTGATTAGAGTCTGCTTAGCCACTTCATTACAGTCTGCTCAGCTCCATGATTATTGCCTGCTAAGCTGCGTGATTCCTGCCTGCTCAGCTTCTTGATTATTGCCTGCTGAGCTGCGTGATTCCTGCTTGCTCAGCTCCATATTTATTGCCTGCTGAGCTGCGTGATTCCTGCCTGCTCAGCTTCTTGATTATTGCATGCTGAGCTGCGTGATTCCTGTTTGCTCAGCTCCATGATTATTGCCTGCTGAGCTGCGTGATTCCTGCTTGCTCAGCTCCATGATTTTTGCTTGCTGAGCTGCATAATAAGTGCCTGCTCAGTCCCCAGAGAGGAGCCGGCTGAATCACGTGATTAGAGTCTGCTTATCCAGTTCATTACAGCCTTCAGCTCCAATTATTATTGCCTGCTAAGTTGCGTGATTCCTGCCTGCTCAGGTCCGTGAGTATTGCCTGCTGAGTTGCGTGATTCCTGCCAGCTCAGCTCCATGATTATTGCCTGCTGAGCTGCGCGATTCCTGACTGCTAGCTTCTTGCTTATTGGCTGCTGAGCTGCCTGATTCCTGCCTGCTCTGCTTCTTGATTATTGCCTGCTGAGCTGCGTGATTCCTGCTTGCTCAGCTCCAGGATTATTGCCTGCTGAGCTGCGTGATTCGTGCCTGCTCAGCTCCTTGATTACTGTCTGCTGAGCTGCGTGATTCCTGCCTGCTCAGCTCCAGGAGTATTGTCTGCTGGGCTGCAAGATTCGTGTGTGCTCAGTCACGGGTGTCAAGCCTGCTGAGTCACGTGTTTAGAGTCTGCTTAGCCACTTAATGGCAGTCTGCTCAGCTCCTTGATTTTTGCCAGCTGAGCTGCGAGATTCGTGCCTGCTCAGCTCCTTGATCTTTGCCTGCTGAGCTGAGTGATTCCTGCCTGCTCAGCTCCATGAGTATTGCCTGCTGAGCTGCATGATTGGTGTCTGCTGAGCTGCACCATTTGTGTCTGCTGAGCTGCACCATTGCTGTCTGCTGAGCTGCCCAAATTGTGTCTGCTCAGTCACGGGTGTAGAGCCTGCTGCGTCACGTGTTTAGAGTCTGCTTAACCACTTCATTACAGTTTGCTCAGCTCCTTGACGATTTCCTGCTCCTCTCCGTGATTAGTGCCCTCTTAGCCAAGTGATTAGTGCCTGCTCAGCTCTTTGATTATTGCCTCCTGAAGCACGTGATCAGTGCATGATAGCCACGTGATCAGCGCCTCTCAGTCACGTGATCAGCGCCCCTCAGTCACGTGATCAGGGCATGCTCAGTCACGTGATCAGTGCCTGCTCAGTCACGTGATCAGTGCTGCTCAGTCACGTGATCAGTGCATGCTCAGTGCATGATCAGTGCCTGCTCAGCTGCGTGATCAGTGCATGATCAGCTGTGTGATCAGTGCCTGCTCAGCTGCGTGATCAGTGCCTGCTCAGACCGGGTTAGGAGCCTGCTGAGTGACGTGATTAGAGTCTGCTCAGCCACTTCATTACAGTCTGCTCAGCTCCATGATTAGTGCCTGCTCAGCTGCTTGATTCCTGCCTGCTCAGCTTCTTGATTAGTGCCTGCTGAGCTGCGTGATTCCTGCTTGCTCAGCTCCATGATTATTGCCTGCTGAGCTGCGTGATTCCTGCCTGCTCAGCTTCTTGATTATTGCCTGCTGAGCTGCGTGATTCCTGCTTGCTCAGCTCCATATTTATTGCCTGCTGAGCTGCGTGATTCCTGCCTGCTCAGCTTCTTGATTATTGCATGCTGAGCTGCGTGATTCCTGTTTGCTCAGCTCCATGATTATTGCCTGCTGAGCTGCGTGATTCCTGCTTGCTCAGCTCCATGATTTTTGCTTGCTGAGCTGCATAATAAGTGCCTGCTCAGTCCCCAGAGAGGAGCCGGCTGAATCACGTGATTAGAGTCTGCTTATCCAGTTCATTACAGCCTTCAGCTCCAATTATTATTGCCTGCTAAGTTGCGTGATTCCTGCCTGCTCAGGTCCGTGAGTATTGCCTGCTGAGTTGCGTGATTCCTGCCAGCTCAGCTCCATGATTATTGCCTGCTGAGCTGCGCGATTCCTGACTGCTAGCTTCTTGCTTATTGGCTGCTGAGCTGCCTGATTCCTGCCTGCTCTGCTTCTTGATTATTGCCTGCTGAGCTGCGTGATTCCTGCTTGCTCAGCTCCAGGATTATTGCCTGCTGAGCTGCGTGATTCGTGCCTGCTCAGCTCCTTGATTACTGTCTGCTGAGCTGCGTGATTCCTGCCTGCTCAGCTCCAGGAGTATTGTCTGCTGGGCTGCAAGATTCGTGTGTGCTCAGTCACGGGTGTCAAGCCTGCTGAGTCACGTGTTTAGAGTCTGCTTAGCCACTTAATGGCAGTCTGCTCAGCTCCTTGATTTTTGCCAGCTGAGCTGCGAGATTCGTGCCTGCTCAGCTCCTTGATCTTTGCCTGCTGAGCTGAGTGATTCCTGCCTGCTCAGCTCCATGAGTATTGCCTGCTGAGCTGCATGATTGGTGTCTGCTGAGCTGCACCATTTGTGTCTGCTGAGCTGCACCATTGGTGTCTGCTGAGCTGCCCAAATTGTGTCTGCTCAGTCACGGGTGTAGAGCCTGCTGCGTCACGTGTTTAGAGTCTGCTTAACCACTTCATTACAGTTTGCTCAGCTCCTTGACGATTTCCTGCTCCTCTCCGTGATTAGTGCCCTCTTAGCCAAGTGATTAGTGCCTGCTCAGCTCTTTGATTATTGCCTCCTGAAGCACGTGATCAGTGCATGATAGCCACGTGATCAGCGCCTCTCAGTCACGTGATCAGCGCCCCTCAGTCACGTGATCAGTGCATGCTCAGTCACGTGATCAGTGCCTGCTCAGTCACGTGATCAGTGCTGCTCAGTCACGTGATCAGTGCTTGCTCAGCTGCATGATCAGTCCCTGCTCAGCTGCGTGATCAGTGCCTGATCAGCTGTGTGATCAGTCCCTGCTCAGCTGCGTGATCAGTGCCTGCTCAGACCGGGTTAGGAGCCTGCTGAGTGACGTGATTAGAGTCTGCTCAGCCACTTCATTACAGTCTGCTCAGCTCCATGATTAGTGCCTGCTCAGCTGCGTGATTCCTGCCTGCTCAGCTTCTTGATTAGTGCCTGCTGAGCTGCGTGATTCCTGCTTGCTCAGCTCCATAATTATTGCCTGCTGAGCTGCGTGATTCCTGCCTGCTCAGCTTCTTGATTATTGCCTGCTGAGCTGCGTGATTCCTGCTTGCTCAGCTCCATATTTATTGCCTGCTGAGCTGCGTGATTCCTGCCTGCTCAGCTTCTTGATTATTGCATGCTGAGCTGCGTGATTCCTGTTTGCTCAGCTCCATGATTATTGCCTGCTGAGCTGCGTGATTCCTGCTTGCTCAGCTCCATGATTTTTGCTTGCTGAGCTGCATAATAAGTGCCTGCTCAGTCCCCAGAGAGGAGCCGGCTGAATCACGTGATTAGAGTCTGCTTATCCAGTTCATTACAGCCTTCAGCTCCAATTATTATTGCCTGCTAAGTTGCGTGATTCCTGCCTGCTCAGGTCCGTGAGTATTGCCTGCTGAGTTGCGTGATTCCTGCCAGCTCAGCTCCATGATTATTGCCTGCTGAGCTGCGCGATTCCTGACTGCTAGCTTCTTGCTTATTGGCTGCTGAGCTGCCTGATTCCTGCCTGCTCTGCTTCTTGATTATTGCCTGCTGAGCTGCGTGATTCCTGCTTGCTCAGCTCCAGGATTATTGCCTGCTGAGCTGCGTGATTCGTGCCTGCTCAGCTCCTTGATTACTGTCTGCTGAGCTGCGTGATTCCTGCCTGCTCAGCTCCAGGAGTATTGTCTGCTGGGCTGCAAGATTCGTGTGTGCTCAGTCACGGGTGTCAAGCCTGCTGAGTCACGTGTTTAGAGTCTGCTTAGCCACTTAATGGCAGTCTGCTCAGCTCCTTGATTTTTGCCAGCTGAGCTGCGAGATTCGTGCCTGCTCAGCTCCTTGATCTTTGCCTGCTGAGCTGAGTGATTCCTGCCTGCTCAGCTCCATGAGTATTGCCTGCTGAGCTGCATGATTGGTGTCTGCTGAGCTGCACCATTTGTGTCTGCTGAGCTGCACCATTGGTGTCTGCTGAGCTGCCCAAATTGTGTCTGCTCAGTCACGGGTGTAGAGCCTGCTGCGTCACGTGTTTAGAGTCTGCTTAACCACTTCATTACAGTTTGCTCAGCTCCTTGACGATTTCCTGCTCCTCTCCGTGATTAGTGCCCTCTTAGCCAAGTGATTAGTGCCTGCTCAGCTCTTTGATTATTGCCTCCTGAAGCACGTGATCAGTGCATGATAGCCACGTGATCAGCGCCTCTCAGTCACGTGATCAGCGCCCCTCAGTCACGTGATCAGCGCCTCTCAGTCACGTGATCAGTGCCTCTCAGTCACGTGATCAGTGCATGCTCAGTCACGTGATCAGTGCATCTCAGTCACGTGATCAGTGCCTCTCAGTCACGTGATCAGTGCATGCTCAGTCACGTGATCAGTGCATGCTCAGCCACGTGATCAGGGCCTGCTCAGTCACGTGATCAGGGTCTGCTGAATCAAGGGATTAGCGCTTGCTCAGCTGCATGCTTAATCCCTGCTCAGCTGCCTGACTCGTGCCTGATCAGCTGTGTGATTAGTCCCTGCTCAGCTGCGTGATTAGTGCCTGCTCAAGACCGGGTTAGGAGCCGGCTGAGTGACGTGATTAGAGTCTGCTTAGCCACTTCATTACAGTCTGCTCAGCTCCATGATTATTGCCTGCTAAGCTGCGTGATTCCTGCCTGCTCAGCTTCTTGATTATTGCCTGCTGAGCTGCGTGATTCCTGCTTGCTCAGCTCCATATTTATTGCCTGCTGAGCTGCGTGATTCCTGCCTGCTCAGCTTCTTGATTATTGCATGCTGAGCTGCGTGATTCCTGTTTGCTCAGCTCCATGATTATTGCCTGCTGAGCTGCGTGATTCCTGCTTGCTCAGCTCCATGATTTTTGCTTGCTGAGCTGCATAATAAGTGCCTGCTCAGTCCCCAGAGAGGAGCCGGCTGAATCACGTGATTAGAGTCTGCTTATCCAGTTCATTACAGCCTTCAGCTCCAATTATTATTGCCTGCTAAGTTGCGTGATTCCTGCCTGCTCAGGTCCGTGAGTATTGCCTGCTGAGTTGCGTGATTCCTGCCAGCTCAGCTCCATGATTATTGCCTGCTGAGCTGCGCGATTCCTGACTGCTAGCTTCTTGCTTATTGGCTGCTGAGCTGCCTGATTCCTGCCTGCTCTGCTTCTTGATTATTGCCTGCTGAGCTGCGTGATTCCTGCTTGCTCAGCTCCAGGATTATTGCCTGCTGAGCTGCGTGATTCGTGCCTGCTCAGCTCCTTGATTACTGTCTGCTGAGCTGCGTGATTCCTGCCTGCTCAGCTCCAGGAGTATTGTCTGCTGGGCTGCAAGATTCGTGTGTGCTCAGTCACGGGTGTCAAGCCTGCTGAGTCACGAGTTTAGAGTCTGCTTAGCCACTTAATGGCAGTCTGCTCAGCTCCTTGATTTTTGCCAGCTGAGCTGCGAGATTCGTGCCTGCTCAGCTCCTTGATCTTTGCCTGCTGAGCTGAGTGATTCCTGCCTGCTCAGCTCCATGAGTATTGCCTGCTGAGCTGCATGATTGGTGTCTGCTGAGCTGCACCATTTGTGTCTGCTGAGCTGCACCATTGGTGTCTGCTGAGCTGCCCAAATTGTGTCTGCTCAGTCACGGGTGTAGAGCCTGCTGCGTCACGTGTTTAGAGTCTGCTTAACCACTTCATTACAGTTTGCTCAGCTCCTTGACGATTTCCTGCTCCTCTCCGTGATTAGTGCCCTCTTAGCCAAGTGATTAGTGCCTGCTCAGCTCTTTGATTATTGCCTCCTGAAGCACGTGATCAGTGCATGATAGCCACGTGATCAGCGCCTCTCAGTCACGTGATCAGTGCATGCTCAGTCACGTGATCAGTGCCTCTCAGTCACGTGATCAGTGCATGCTCAGTCACGTGATCAGTGCATGCTCAGCCACGTGATCAGGGCCTGCTCAGTCACGTGATCAGGGTCTGCTGAATCAAGGGATTAGCGCTTGCTCAGCTGCATGCTTAATCCCTGCTCAGCTGCGTGACTCGTGCCTGATCAGCTGTGTGATTAGTCCCTGCTCAGCTGCGTGATTAGTGCCTGCTCAAGACCGGGTTAGGAGCCGGCTGAGTGACGTGATTAGAGTCTGCTTAGCCACTTCATTACAGTCTGCTCAGCTCCATGATTATTGCCTGCTAAGCTGCGTGATTCCTGCCTGCTCAGCTTCTTGATTATTGCCTGCTGAGCTGCGTGATTCCTGCTTGCTCAGCTCCATATTTATTGCCTGCTGAGCTGCGTGATTCCTGCCTGCTCAGCTTCTTGATTATTGCATGCTGAGCTGCGTGATTCCTGTTTGCTCAGCTCCATGATTATTGCCTGCTGAGCTGCGTGATTCCTGCTTGCTCAGCTCCATGATTTTTGCTTGCTGAGCTGCATAATAAGTGCCTGCTCAGTCCCCAGAGAGGAGCCGGCTGAATCACGTGATTAGAGTCTGCTTATCCAGTTCATTACAGCCTTCAGCTCCAATTATTATTGCCTGCTAAGTTGCGTGATTCCTGCCTGCTCAGGTCCGTGAGTATTGCCTGCTGAGTTGCGTGATTCCTGCCAGCTCAGCTCCATGATTATTGCCTGCTGAGCTGCGCGATTCCTGACTGCTAGCTTCTTGCTTATTGGCTGCTGAGCTGCCTGATTCCTGCCTGCTCTGCTTCTTGATTATTGCCTGCTGAGCTGCGTGATTCCTGCTTGCTCAGCTCCAGGATTATTGCCTGCTGAGCTGCGTGATTCGTGCCTGCTCAGCTCCTTGATTACTGTCTGCTGAGCTGCGTGATTCCTGCCTGCTCAGCTCCAGGAGTATTGTCTGCTGGGCTGCAAGATTCGTGTCTGCTCAGTCACGGGTGTCAAGCCTGCTGAGTCACGTGTTTAGAGTCTGCTTAGCCACTTAATGGCAGTCTGCTCAGCTCCTTGATTTTTGCCAGCTGAGCTGCGAGATTCGTGCCTGCTCAGCTCCTTGATCTTTGCCTGCTGAGCTGAGTGATTCCTGCCTGCTCAGCTCCATGAGTATTGCCTGCTGAGCTGCATGATTGGTGTCTGCTGAGCTGCACCATTTGTGTCTGCTGAGCTGCACCATTGGTGTCTGCTGAGCTGCCCAAATTGTGTCTGCTCAGTCACGGGTGTAGAGCCTGCTGCGTCACGTGTTTAGAGTCTGCTTAACCACTTCATTACAGTTTGCTCAGCTCCTTGACGATTTCCTGCTCCTCTCCGTGATTAGTGCCCTCTTAGCCAAGTGATTAGTGCCTGCTCAGCTCTTTGATTATTGCCTCCTGAAGCACGTGATCAGTGCATGATAGCCACGTGATCAGCGCCTCTCAGTCACGTGATCAGCGCCTCAGTCACGTGATCAGTGCATGCTCAGCCACGTGATCAGTGCCTGCTCAGTCACGTGATCAGGGTCTGCTGAATCAAGGGATTAGCGCTTGCTCAGCTGCATGCTTAATCCCTGCTCAGCTGCGTGACTCGTGCCTGATCAGCTGTGTGATTAGTCCCTGCTCAGCTGCGTGATTAGTGCCTGCTCAAGACCGGCTTAGGAGCCGGCTGAGTGACGTGATTAGAGTCTGCTTAGCCACTTCATTACAGTTTGCTCAGCTCCTTGACGATTTCCTGCTCCTCTCCGTGATTAGTGCCCTCTTAGCCAAGTGATTAGTGCCTGCTCAGCTCTTTGATTATTGCCTCCTGAAGCACGTGATCAGTGCATGATAGCCACGTGATCAGCGCCTCTCAGTCACGTGATCAGCGCCCCTCAGTCACGTGATCAGCGCCTCTCAGTCACGTGATCAGTGCCTCTCAGTCACGTGATCAGTGCATGCTCAGTCACGTGATCAGTGCATGCTCAGTCACGTGATCAGTGCCTCTCAGTCACGTGATCAGTGCATGCTCAGTCACGTGATCAGTGCATGCTCAGCCACGTGATCAGGGCCTGCTCAGTCACGTGATCAGGGTCTGCTGAATCAAGGGATTAGCGCTTGCTCAGCTGCATGCTTAATCCCTGCTCAGCTGCCTGACTCGTGCCTGATCAGCTGTGTGATTAGTCCCTGCTCAGCTGCGTGATTAGTGCCTGCTCAAGACCGGGTTAGGAGCCGGCTGAGTGACGTGATTAGAGTCTGCTTAGCCACTTCATTACAGTCTGCTCAGCTCCATGATTATTGCCTGCTAAGCTGCGTGATTCCTGCCTGCTCAGCTTCTTGATTATTGCCTGCTGAGCTGCGTGATTCCTGCTTGCTCAGCTCCATATTTATTGCCTGCTGAGCTGCGTGATTCCTGCCTGCTCAGCTTCTTGATTATTGCATGCTGAGCTGCGTGATTCCTGTTTGCTCAGCTCCATGATTATTGCCTGCTGAGCTGCGTGATTCCTGCTTGCTCAGCTCCATGATTTTTGCTTGCTGAGCTGCATAATAAGTGCCTGCTCAGTCCCCAGAGAGGAGCCGGCTGAATCACGTGATTAGAGTCTGCTTATCCAGTTCATTACAGCCTTCAGCTCCAATTATTATTGCCTGCTAAGTTGCGTGATTCCTGCCTGCTCAGGTCCGTGAGTATTGCCTGCTGAGTTGCGTGATTCCTGCCAGCTCAGCTCCATGATTATTGCCTGCTGAGCTGCGCGATTCCTGACTGCTAGCTTCTTGCTTATTGGCTGCTGAGCTGCCTGATTCCTGCCTGCTCTGCTTCTTGATTATTGCCTGCTGAGCTGCGTGATTCCTGCTTGCTCAGCTCCAGGATTATTGCCTGCTGAGCTGCGTGATTCGTGCCTGCTCAGCTCCTTGATTACTGTCTGCTGAGCTGCGTGATTCCTGCCTGCTCAGCTCCAGGAGTATTGTCTGCTGGGCTGCAAGATTCGTGTGTGCTCAGTCACGGGTGTCAAGCCTGCTGAGTCACGTGTTTAGAGTCTGCTTAGCCACTTAATGGCAGTCTGCTCAGCTCCTTGATTTTTGCCAGCTGAGCTGCGAGATTCGTGCCTGCTCAGCTCCTTGATCTTTGCCTGCTGAGCTGAGTGATTCCTGCCTGCTCAGCTCCATGAGTATTGCCTGCTGAGCTGCATGATTGGTGTCTGCTGAGCTGCACCATTTGTGTCTGCTGAGCTGCACCATTGGTGTCTGCTGAGCTGCCCAAATTGTGTCTGCTCAGTCACGGGTGTAGAGCCTGCTGCGTCACGTGTTTAGAGTCTGCTTAACCACTTCATTACAGTTTGCTCAGCTCCTTGACGAATTCCTGCTCCTCTCCGTGATTAGTGCCCTCTTAGCCAAGTGATTAGTGCCTGCTCAGCTCTTTGATTATTGCCTCCTGAAGCACGTGATCAGTGCATGATAGCCACGTGATCAGCGCATCTCAGTCACGTGATCAGTGCATGCTCAGTCACGTGATCAGTGCCTCTCAGTCACGTGATCAGTGCATGCTCAGTCACGTGATCAGTGCATGCTCAGCCACGTGATCAGGGCCTGCTCAGTCACGTGATCAGGGTCTGCTGAATCAAGGGATTAGCGCTTGCTCAGCTGCATGCTTAATCCCTGCTCAGCTGCCTGACTCGTGCCTGATCAGCTGTGTGATTAGTCCCTGCTCAGCTGCGTGATTAGTGCCTGCTCAAGACCGGGTTAGGAGCCGGCTGAGTGACGTGATTAGAGTCTGCTTAGCCACTTCATTACAGTCTGCTCAGCTCCATGATTATTGCCTGCTAAGCTGCGTGATTCCTGCCTGCTCAGCTTCTTGATTATTGCCTGCTGAGCTGCGTGATTCCTGCTTGCTCAGCTCCATATTTATTGCCTGCTGAGCTGCGTGATTCCTGCCTGCTCAGCTTCTTGATTATTGCATGCTGAGCTGCGTGATTCCTGTTTGCTCAGCTCCATGATTATTGCCTGCTGAGCTGCGTGATTCCTGCTTGCTCAGCTCCATGATTTTTGCTTGCTGAGCTGCATAATAAGTGCCTGCTCAGTCCCCAGAGAGGAGCCGGCTGAATCACGTGATTAGAGTCTGCTTATCCAGTTCATTACAGCCTTCAGCTCCAATTATTATTGCCTGCTAAGTTGCGTGATTCCTGCCTGCTCAGGTCCGTGAGTATTGCCTGCTGAGTTGCGTGATTCCTGCCAGCTCAGCTCCATGATTATTGCCTGCTGAGCTGCGCGATTCCTGACTGCTAGCTTCTTGCTTATTGGCTGCTGAGCTGCCTGATTCCTGCCTGCTCTGCTTCTTGATTATTGCCTGCTGAGCTGCGTGATTCCTGCTTGCTCAGCTCCAGGATTATTGCCTGCTGAGCTGCGTGATTCGTGCCTGCTCAGCTCCTTGATTACTGTCTGCTGAGCTGCGTGATTCCTGCCTGCTCAGCTCCAGGAGTATTGTCTGCTGGGCTGCAAGATTCGTGTGTGCTCAGTCACGGGTGTCAAGCCTGCTGAGTCACGTGTTTAGAGTCTGCTTAGCCACTTAATGGCAGTCTGCTCAGCTCCTTGATTTTTGCCAGCTGAGCTGCGAGATTCGTGCCTGCTCAGCTCCTTGATCTTTGCCTGCTGAGCTGAGTGATTCCTGCCTGCTCAGCTCCATGAGTATTGCCTGCTGAGCTGCATGATTGGTGTCTGCTGAGCTGCACCATTTGTGTCTGCTGAGCTGCACCATTGGTGTCTGCTGAGCTGCCCAAATTGTGTCTGCTCAGTCACGGGTGTAGAGCCTGCTGCGTCACGTGTTTAGAGTCTGCTTAACCACTTCATTACAGTTTGCTCAGCTCCTTGACGATTTCCTGCTCCTCTCCGTGATTAGTGCCCTCTTAGCCAAGTGATTAGTGCCTGCTCAGCTCTTTGATTATTGCCTCCTGAAGCACGTGATCAGTGCATGATAGCCACGTGATCAGCGCCTCTCAGTCACGTGATCAGCGCCCCTCAGTCACGTGATCAGTGCCTCTCAGTCACGTGATCAGTGCCTGCTCAGTCACGTGATCAGTGCTGCTCAGTCACGTGATCAGTGCCTGCTCAGCTGCATGATCAGTCCCTGCTCAGCTGCGTGATCAGTGCATGATCAGCTGTGTGATCAGTGCCTGCTCAGCTGCGTGATCAGTGCCTGCTCAGACCGGGTTAGGAGCCTGCTGAGTGACGTGATTAGAGTCTGCTTAGCCACTTCATTACAGTCTGCTCAGCTCCATGATTAGTGCCTGCTCAGCTGCGTGATTAGTGCCTGCTCAGCTTCTTGATTAGTGCCTGCTGAGCTGCGTGATTCCTGCTTGCTCAGCTCCATGATTATTGCCTGCTGAGCTGCGTGATTCCTGCCTGCTCAGCTTCTTGATTATTGCCTGCTGAGCTGCGTGATTCCTGCTTGCTCAGCTCCATATTTATTGCCTGCTGAGCTGCGTGATTCCTGCCTGCTCAGCTTCTTGATTATTGCATGCTGAGCTGCGTGATTCCTGTTTGCTCAGCTCCATGATTATTGCCTGCTGAGCTGCGTGATTCCTGCTTGCTCAGCTCCATGATTTTTGCTTGCTGAGCTGCATAATAAGTGCCTGCTCAGTCCCCAGAGAGGAGCCGGCTGAATCACGTGATTAGAGTCTGCTTATCCAGTTCATTACAGCCTTCAGCTCCAATTATTATTGCCTGCTAAGTTGCGTGATTCCTGCCTGCTCAGGTCCGTGAGTATTGCCTGCTGAGTTGCGTGATTCCTGCCAGCTCAGCTCCATGATTATTGCCTGCTGAGCTGCGCGATTCCTGACTGCTAGCTTCTTGCTTATTGGCTGCTGAGCTGCCTGATTCCTGCCTGCTCTGCTTCTTGATTATTGCCTGCTGAGCTGCGTGATTCCTGCTTGCTCAGCTCCAGGATTATTGCCTGCTGAGCTGCGTGATTCGTGCCTGCTCAGCTCCTTGATTACTGTCTGCTGAGCTGCGTGATTCCTGCCTGCTCAGCTCCAGGAGTATTGTCTGCTGGGCTGCAAGATTCGTGTGTGCTCAGTCACGGGTGTCAAGCCTGCTGAGTCACGTGTTTAGAGTCTGCTTAGCCACTTAATGGCAGTCTGCTCAGCTCCTTGATTTTTGCCAGCTGAGCTGCGAGATTCGTGCCTGCTCAGCTCCTTGATCTTTGCCTGCTGAGCTGAGTGATTCCTGCCTGCTCAGCTCCATGAGTATTGCCTGCTGAGCTGCATGATTGGTGTCTGCTGAGCTGCACCATTTGTGTCTGCTGAGCTGCACCATTGGTGTCTGCTGAGCTGCCCAAATTGTGTCTGCTCAGTCACGGGTGTAGAGCCTGCTGCGTCACGTGTTTAGAGTCTGCTTAACCACTTCATTACAGTTTGCTCAGCTCCTTGACGATTTCCTGCTCCTCTCCGTGATTAGTGCCCTCTTAGCCAAGTGATTAGTGCCTGCTCAGCTCTTTGATTATTGCCTCCTGAAGCACGTGATCAGTGCATGATAGCCACGTGATCAGCGCCTCTCAGTCACGTGATCAGCGCCCCTCAGTCACGTGATCAGCGCCTCTCAGTCACGTGATCAGTGCCTCTCAGTCACGTGATCAGTGCATGCTCAGTCACGTGATCAGTGCCTCTCAGTCACGTGATCAGTGCCTCTCAGTCACGTGATCAGTGCATGCTCAGTCACGTGATCAGTGCATGCTCAGCCACGTGATCAGGGCCTGCTCAGTCACGTGATCAGGGTCTGCTGAATCAAGGGATTAGCGCTTGCTCAGCTGCATGCTTAATCCCTGCTCAGCTGCCTGACTCGTGCCTGATCAGCTGTGTGATTAGTCCCTGCTCAGCTGCGTGATTAGTGCCTGCTCAAGACCGGGTTAGGAGCCGGCTGAGTGACGTGATTAGAGTCTGCTTAGCCACTTCATTACAGTCTGCTCAGCTCCATGATTATTGCCTGCTAAGCTGCGTGATTCCTGCCTGCTCAGCTTCTTGATTATTGCCTGCTGAGCTGCGTGATTCCTGCTTGCTCAGCTCCATATTTATTGCCTGCTGAGCTGCGTGATTCCTGCCTGCTCAGCTTCTTGATTATTGCATGCTGAGCTGCGTGATTCCTGTTTGCTCAGCTCCATGATTATTGCCTGCTGAGCTGCGTGATTCCTGCTTGCTCAGCTCCATGATTTTTGCTTGCTGAGCTGCATAATAAGTGCCTGCTCAGTCCCCAGAGAGGAGCCGGCTGAATCACGTGATTAGAGTCTGCTTATCCAGTTCATTACAGCCTTCAGCTCCAATTATTATTGCCTGCTAAGTTGCGTGATTCCTGCCTGCTCAGGTCCGTGAGTATTGCCTGCTGAGTTGCGTGATTCCTGCCAGCTCAGCTCCATGATTATTGCCTGCTGAGCTGCGCGATTCCTGACTGCTAGCTTCTTGCTTATTGGCTGCTGAGCTGCCTGATTCCTGCCTGCTCTGCTTCTTGATTATTGCCTGCTGAGCTGCGTGATTCCTGCTTGCTCAGCTCCAGGATTATTGCCTGCTGAGCTGCGTGATTCGTGCCTGCTCAGCTCCTTGATTACTGTCTGCTGAGCTGCGTGATTCCTGCCTGCTCAGCTCCAGGAGTATTGTCTGCTGGGCTGCAAGATTCGTGTGTGCTCAGTCACGGGTGTCAAGCCTGCTGAGTCACGTGTTTAGAGTCTGCTTAGCCACTTAATGGCAGTCTGCTCAGCTCCTTGATTTTTGCCAGCTGAGCTGCGAGATTCGTGCCTGCTCAGCTCCTTGATCTTTGCCTGCTGAGCTGAGTGATTCCTGCCTGCTCAGCTCCATGAGTATTGCCTGCTGAGCTGCATGATTGGTGTCTGCTGAGCTGCACCATTTGTGTCTGCTGAGCTGCACCATTGGTGTCTGCTGAGCTGCCCAAATTGTGTCTGCTCAGTCACGGGTGTAGAGCCTGCTGCGTCACGTGTTTAGAGTCTGCTTAACCACTTCATTACAGTTTGCTCAGCTCCTTGACGATTTCCTGCTCCTCTCCGTGATTAGTGCCCTCTTAGCCAAGTGATTAGTGCCTGCTCAGCTCTTTGATTATTGCCTCCTGAAGCACGTGATCAGTGCATGATAGCCACGTGATCAGCGCCTCTCAGTCACGTGATCAGCGCCCCTCAGTCACGTGATCAGCGCCTCTCAGTCACGTGATCAGTGCCTCTCAGTCACGTGATCAGTGCCTCTCAGTCACGTGATCAGTGCCTCTCAGTCACGTGATCAGTGCATGCTCAGTCACGTGATCAGTGCATGCTCAGCCACGTGATCAGGGCCTGCTCAGTCACGTGATCAGGGTCTGCTGAATCAAGGGATTAGCGCTTGCTCAGCTGCATGCTTAATCCCTGCTCAGCTGCCTGACTCGTGCCTGATCAGCTGTGTGATTAGTCCCTGCTCAGCTGCGTGATTAGTGCCTGCTCAAGACCGGGTTAGGAGCCGGCTGAGTGACGTGATTAGAGTCTGCTTAGCCACTTCATTACAGTCTGCTCAGCTCCATGATTATTGCCTGCTAAGCTGCGTGATTCCTGCCTGCTCAGCTTCTTGATTATTGCCTGCTGAGCTGCGTGATTCCTGCTTGCTCAGCTCCATATTTATTGCCTGCTGAGCTGCGTGATTCCTGCCTGCTCAGCTTCTTGATTATTGCATGCTGAGCTGCGTGATTCCTGTTTGCTCAGCTCCATGATTATTGCCTGCTGAGCTGCGTGATTCCTGCTTGCTCAGCTCCATGATTTTTGCTTGCTGAGCTGCATAATAAGTGCCTGCTCAGTCCCCAGAGAGGAGCCGGCTGAATCACGTGATTAGAGTCTGCTTATCCAGTTCATTACAGCCTTCAGCTCCAATTATTATTGCCTGCTAAGTTGCGTGATTCCTGCCTGCTCAGGTCCGTGAGTATTGCCTGCTGAGTTGCGTGATTCCTGCCAGCTCAGCTCCATGATTATTGCCTGCTGAGCTGCGCGATTCCTGACTGCTAGCTTCTTGCTTATTGGCTGCTGAGCTGCCTGATTCCTGCCTGCTCTGCTTCTTGATTATTGCCTGCTGAGCTGCGTGATTCCAGCTTGCTCAGCTCCAGGATTTTTGCCAGCTGAGCTGCGAGATTCGTGCGTGCTCAGCTCCTTGATCTTTGCCTGCTGAGCTGAGTGATTCCTGCCTGCTCAGCTCCATGAGTATTGCCTGCTGAGCTGCATGATTGGTGTCTGCTGAGCTGCACCATTTGTGTCTGCTGAGCTGCACCATTGGTGTCTGCTGAGCTGCCCAAATTGTGTCTGCTCAGTCACGGGTGTAGAGCCTGCTGCGTCACGTGTTTAGAGTCTGCTTAACCACTTCATTACAGTTTGCTCAGCTCCTTGACGATTTCCTGCTCCTCTCCGTGATTAGTGCCCTCTTAGCCAAGTGATTAGTGCCTGCTCAGCTCTTTGATTATTGCCTCCTGAAGCACGTGATCAGTGCATGATAGCCACGTGATCAGCGCCTCTCAGTCACGTGATCAGCGCCCTCAGTCACGTGATCAGCGCCTCTCAGTCACGTGATCAGTGCCTCTCAGTCACGTGATCAGTGCATGCTCAGTCACGTGATCAGTGCCTCTCAGTCACGTGATCAGTGCCTCTCAGTCACGTGATCAGTGCATGCTCAGTCACGTGATCAGTGCATGCTCAGCCACGTGATCAGGGCCTGCTCAGTCACGTGATCAGGGTCTGCTGAATCAAGGGATTAGCGCTTGCTCAGCTGCATGCTTAATCCCTGCTCAGCTGCCTGACTCGTGCCTGATCAGCTGTGTGATTAGTCCCTGCTCAGCTGCGTGATTAGTGCCTGCTCAAGACCGGGTTAGGAGCCGGCTGAGTGACGTGATTAGAGTCTGCTTAGCCACTTCATTACAGTCTGCTCAGCTCCATGATTATTGCCTGCTAAGCTGCGTGATTCCTGCCTGCTCAGCTTCTTGATTAGTGCCTGCTGAGCTGCGTGATTCCTGCCTGCTCAGCTTCTTGATTATTGCATGCTGAGCTGCGTGATTCCTGTTTGCTCAGCTCCATGATTATTGCCTGCTGAGCTGCGTGATTCCTGCTTGCTCAGCTCCATGATTTTTGCTTGCTGAGCTGCATAATAAGTGCCTGCTCAGTCCCCAGAGAGGAGCCGGCTGAATCACGTGATTAGAGTCTGCTTATCCAGTTCATTACAGCCTTCAGCTCCAATTATTATTGCCTGCTAAGTTGCGTGATTCCTGCCTGCTCAGGTCCGTGAGTATTGCCTGCTGAGTTGCGTGATTCCTGCCAGCTCAGCTCCATGATTATTGCCTGCTGAGCTGCGCGATTCCTGACTGCTAGCTTCTTGCTTATTGGCTGCTGAGCTGCCTGATTCCTGCCTGCTCTGCTTCTTGATTATTGCCTGCTGAGCTGCGTGATTCCTGCTTGCTCAGCTCCAGGATTATTGCCTGCTGAGCTGCGTGATTCGTGCCTGCTCAGCTCCTTGATTACTGTCTGCTGAGCTGCGTGATTCCTGCCTGCTCAGCTCCAGGAGTATTGTCTGCTGGGCTGCAAGATTCGTGTGTGCTCAGTCACGGGTGTCAAGCCTGCTGAGTCACGTGTTTAGAGTCTGCTTAGCCACTTAATGGCAGTCTGCTCAGCTCCTTGATTTTTGCCAGCTGAGCTGCGAGATTCGTGCCTGCTCAGCTCCTTGATCTTTGCCTGCTGAGCTGAGTGATTCCTGCCTGCTCAGCTCCATGAGTATTGCCTGCTGAGCTGCATGATTGGTGTCTGCTGAGCTGCACCATTTGTGTCTGCTGAGCTGCACCATTGGTGTCTGCTGAGCTGCCCAAATTGTGTCTGCTCAGTCACGGGTGTAGAGCCTGCTGCGTCACGTGTTTAGAGTCTGCTTAACCACTTCATTACAGTTTGCTCAGCTCCTTGACGATTTCCTGCTCCTCTCCGTGATTAGTGCCCTCTTAGCCAAGTGATTAGTGCCTGCTCAGCTCTTTGATTATTGCCTCCTGAAGCACGTGATCAGTGCATGATAGCCACGTGATCAGCGCCTCTCAGTCACGTGATCAGCGCCCCTCAGTCACGTGATCAGCGCCTCTCAGTCACGTGATCAGTGCCTCTCAGTCACGTGATCAGTGCATCTCAGTCACGTGATCAGTGCCTCTCAGTCACGTGATCAGTGCCTCTCAGTCACGTGATCAGTGCATGCTCAGTCACGTGATCAGTGCATGCTCAGCCACGTGATCAGGGCCTGCTCAGTCACGTGATCAGGGTCTGCTGAATCAAGGGATTAGCGCTTGCTCAGCTGCATGCTTAATCCCTGCTCAGCTGCCTGACTCGTGCCTGATCAGCTGTGTGATTAGTCCCTGCTCAGCTGCGTGATTAGTGCCTGCTCAAGACCGGGTTAGGAGCCGGCTGAGTGACGTGATTAGAGTCTGCTTAGCCACTTCATTACAGTCTGCTCAGCTCCATGATTATTGCCTGCTAAGCTGCGTGATTCCTGCCTGCTCAGCTTCTTGATTATTGCCTGCTGAGCTGCGTGATTCCTGCTTGCTCAGCTCCATATTTATTGCCTGCTGAGCTGCGTGATTCCTGCCTGCTCAGCTTCTTGATTATTGCATGCTGAGCTGCGTGATTCCTGTTTGCTCAGCTCCATGATTATTGCCTGCTGAGCTGCGTGATTCCTGCTTGCTCAGCTCCATGATTTTTGCTTGCTGAGCTGCATAATAAGTGCCTGCTCAGTCCCCAGAGAGGAGCCGGCTGAATCACGTGATTAGAGTCTGCTTATCCAGTTCATTACAGCCTTCAGCTCCAATTATTATTGCCTGCTAAGTTGCGTGATTCCTGCCTGCTCAGGTCCGTGAGTATTGCCTGCTGAGTTGCGTGATTCCTGCCAGCTCAGCTCCATGATTATTGCCTGCTGAGCTGCGCGATTCCTGACTGCTAGCTTCTTGCTTATTGGCTGCTGAGCTGCCTGATTCCTGCCTGCTCTGCTTCTTGATTATTGCCTGCTGAGCTGCGTGATTCCTGCTTGCTCAGCTCCAGGATTATTGCCTGCTGAGCTGCGTGATTCGTGCCTGCTCAGCTCCTTGATTACTGTCTGCTGAGCTGCGTGATTCCTGCCTGCTCAGCTCCAGGAGTATTGTCTGCTGGGCTGCAAGATTCGTGTGTGCTCAGTCACGGGTGTCAAGCCTGCTGAGTCACGTGTTTAGAGTCTGCTTAGCCACTTAATGGCAGTCTGCTCAGCTCCTTGATTTTTGCCAGCTGAGCTGCGAGATTCGTGCCTGCTCAGCTCCTTGATCTTTGCCTGCTGAGCTGAGTGATTCCTGCCTGCTCAGCTCCATGAGTATTGCCTGCTGAGCTGCATGATTGGTGTCTGCTGAGCTGCACCATTTGTGTCTGCTGAGCTGCACCATTGGTGTCTGCTGAGCTGCCCAAATTGTGTCTGCTCAGTCACGGGTGTAGAGCCTGCTGCGTCACGTGTTTAGAGTCTGCTTAACCACTTCATTACAGTTTGCTCAGCTCCTTGACGATTTCCTGCTCCTCTCCGTGATTAGTGCCCTCTTAGCCAAGTGATTAGTGCCTGCTCAGCTCTTTGATTATTGCCTCCTGAAGCACGTGATCAGTGCATGATAGCCACGTGATCAGCGCCTCTCAGTCACGTGATCAGCGCCTCAGTCACGTGATCAGCGCCTCTCAGTCACGTGATCAGTGCCTCTCAGTCACGTGATCAGTGCCTCTCAGTCACGTGATCAGTGCCTCTCAGTCACGTGATCAGTGCATGCTCAGTCACGTGATCAGTGCATGCTCAGCCACGTGATCAGGGCCTGCTCAGTCACGTGATCAGGGTCTGCTGAATCAAGGGATTAGCGCTTGCTCAGCTGCATGCTTAATCCCTGCTCAGCTGCCTGACTCGTGCCTGATCAGCTGTGTGATTAGTCCCTGCTCAGCTGCGTGATTAGTGCCTGCTCAAGACCGGGTTAGGAGCCGGCTGAGTGACGTGATTAGAGTCTGCTTAGCCACTTCATTACAGTCTGCTCAGCTCCATGATTATTGCCTGCTAAGCTGCGTGATTCCTGCCTGCTCAGCTTCTTGATTATTGCCTGCTGAGCTGCGTGATTCCTGCTTGCTCAGCTCCATATTTATTGCCTGCTGAGCTGCGTGATTCCTGCCTGCTCAGCTTCTTGATTATTGCATGCTGAGCTGCGTGATTCCTGTTTGCTCAGCTCCATGATTATTGCCTGCTGAGCTGCGTGATTCCTGCTTGCTCAGCTCCATGATTTTTGCTTGCTGAGCTGCATAATAAGTGCCTGCTCAGTCCCCAGAGAGGAGCCGGCTGAATCACGTGATTAGAGTCTGCTTATCCAGTTCATTACAGCCTTCAGCTCCAATTATTATTGCCTGCTAAGTTGCGTGATTCCTGCCTGCTCAGGTCCGTGAGTATTGCCTGCTGAGTTGCGTGATTCCTGCCAGCTCAGCTCCATGATTATTGCCTGCTGAGCTGCGCGATTCCTGACTGCTAGCTTCTTGCTTATTGGCTGCTGAGCTGCCTGATTCCTGCCTGCTCTGCTTCTTGATTATTGCCTGCTGAGCTGCGTGATTCCTGCTTGCTCAGCTCCAGGATTATTGCCAGCTGAGCTGCGAGATTCGTGCCTGCTCAGCTCCTTGATCTTTGCCTGCTGAGCTGAGTGATTCCTGCCTGCTCAGCTCCATGAGTATTGCCTGCTGAGCTGCATGATTGGTGTCTGCTGAGCTGCACCATTTGTGTCTGCTGAGCTGCACCATTGGTGTCTGCTGAGCTGCCCAAATTGTGTCTGCTCAGTCACGGGTGTAGAGCCTGCTGCGTCACGTGTTTAGAGTCTGCTTAACCACTTCATTACAGTTTGCTCAGCTCCTTGACGATTTCCTGCTCCTCTCCGTGATTAGTGCCCTCTTAGCCAAGTGATTAGTGCCTGCTCAGCTCTTTGATTATTGCCTCCTGAAGCACGTGATCAGTGCATGATAGCCACGTGATCAGCGCCTCTCAGTCACGTGATCAGCGCCCTCAGTCACGTGATCAGCGCCTCTCAGTCACGTGATCAGTGCCTCTCAGTCACGTGATCAGTGCATGCTCAGTCACGTGATCAGTGCCTCTCAGTCACGTGATCAGTGCCTCTCAGTCACGTGATCAGTGCATGCTCAGTCACGTGATCAGTGCATGCTCAGCCACGTGATCAGGGCCTGCTCAGTCACGTGATCAGGGTCTGCTGAATCAAGGGATTAGCGCTTGCTCAGCTGCATGCTTAATCCCTGCTCAGCTGCCTGACTCGTGCCTGATCAGCTGTGTGATTAGTCCCTGCTCAGCTGCGTGATTAGTGCCTGCTCAAGACCGGGTTAGGAGCCGGCTGAGTGACGTGATTAGAGTCTGCTTAGCCACTTCATTACAGTCTGCTCAGCTCCATGATTATTGCCTGCTAAGCTGCGTGATTCCTGCCTGCTCAGCTTCTTGATTATTGCCTGCTGAGCTGCGTGATTCCTGCTTGCTCAGCTCCATATTTATTGCCTGCTGAGCTGCGTGATTCCTGCCTGCTCAGCTTCTTGATTATTGCATGCTGAGCTGCGTGATTCCTGTTTGCTCAGCTCCATGATTATTGCCTGCTGAGCTGCGTGATTCCTGCTTGCTCAGCTCCATGATTTTTGCTTGCTGAGCTGCATAATAAGTGCCTGCTCAGTCCCCAGAGAGGAGCCGGCTGAATCACGTGATTAGAGTCTGCTTATCCAGTTCATTACAGCCTTCAGCTCCAATTATTATTGCCTGCTAAGTTGCGTGATTCCTGCCTGCTCAGGTCCGTGAGTATTGCCTGCTGAGTTGCGTGATTCCTGCCAGCTCAGCTCCATGATTATTGCCTGCTGAGCTGCGCGATTCCTGACTGCTAGCTTCTTGCTTATTGGCTGCTGAGCTGCCTGATTCCTGCCTGCTCTGCTTCTTGATTATTGCCTGCTGAGCTGCGTGATTCCTGCTTGCTCAGCTCCAGGATTATTGCCTGCTGAGCTGCGTGATTCGTGCCTGCTCAGCTCCTTGATTACTGTCTGCTGAGCTGCGTGATTCCTGCCTGCTCAGCTCCAGGAGTATTGTCTGCTGGGCTGCAAGATTCGTGTGTGCTCAGTCACGGGTGTCAAGCCTGCTGAGTCACGTGTTTAGAGTCTGCTTAGCCACTTAATGGCAGTCTGCTCAGCTCCTTGATTTTTGCCAGCTGAGCTGCGAGATTCGTGCCTGCTCAGCTCCTTGATCTTTGCCTGCTGAGCTGAGTGATTCCTGCCTGCTCAGCTCCATGAGTATTGCCTGCTGAGCTGCATGATTGGTGTCTGCTGAGCTGCACCATTTGTGTCTGCTGAGCTGCACCATTGGTGTCTGCTGAGCTGCCCAAATTGTGTCTGCTCAGTCACGGGTGTAGAGCCTGCTGCGTCACGTGTTTAGAGTCTGCTTAACCACTTCATTACAGTTTGCTCAGCTCCTTGACGATTTCCTGCTCCTCTCCGTGATTAGTGCCCTCTTAGCCAAGTGATTAGTGCCTGCTCAGCTCTTTGATTATTGCCTCCTGAAGCACGTGATCAGTGCATGATAGCCACGTGATCAGCGCCTCTCAGTCACGTGATCAGCGCCCTCAGTCACGTGATCAGCGCCTCTCAGTCACGTGATCAGTGCCTCTCAGTCACGTGATCAGTGCATGCTCAGTCACGTGATCAGTGCCTCTCAGTCACGTGATCAGTGCCTCTCAGTCACGTGATCAGTGCATGCTCAGTCACGTGATCAGTGCATGCTCAGCCACGTGATCAGGGCCTGCTCAGTCACGTGATCAGGGTCTGCTGAATCAAGGGATTAGCGCTTGCTCAGCTGCATGCTTAATCCCTGCTCAGCTGCCTGACTCGTGCCTGATCAGCTGTGTGATTAGTCCCTGCTCAGCTGCGTGATTAGTGCCTGCTCAAGACCGGGTTAGGAGCCGGCTGAGTGACGTGATTAGAGTCTGCTTAGCCACTTCATTACAGTCTGCTCAGCTCCATGATTATTGCCTGCTAAGCTGCGTGATTCCTGCCTGCTCAGCTTCTTGATTATTGCCTGCTGAGCTGCGTGATTCCTGCTTGCTCAGCTCCATATTTATTGCCTGCTGAGCTGCGTGATTCCTGCCTGCTCAGCTTCTTGATTATTGCATGCTGAGCTGCGTGATTCCTGTTTGCTCAGCTCCATGATTATTGCCTGCTGAGCTGCGTGATTCCTGCTTGCTCAGCTCCATGATTTTTGCTTGCTGAGCTGCATAATAAGTGCCTGCTCAGTCCCCAGAGAGGAGCCGGCTGAATCACGTGATTAGAGTCTGCTTATCCAGTTCATTACAGCCTTCAGCTCCAATTATTATTGCCTGCTAAGTTGCGTGATTCCTGCCTGCTCAGGTCCGTGAGTATTGCCTGCTGAGTTGCGTGATTCCTGCCAGCTCAGCTCCATGATTATTGCCTGCTGAGCTGCGCGATTCCTGACTGCTAGCTTCTTGCTTATTGGCTGCTGAGCTGCCTGATTCCTGCCTGCTCTGCTTCTTGATTATTGCCTGCTGAGCTGCGTGATTCCTGCTTGCTCAGCTCCAGGATTATTGCCTGCTGAGCTGCGTGATTCGTGCCTGCTCAGCTCCTTGATTACTGTCTGCTGAGCTGCGTGATTCCTGCCTGCTCAGCTCCAGGAGTATTGTCTGCTGGGCTGCAAGATTCGTGTGTGCTCAGTCACGGGTGTCAAGCCTGCTGAGTCACGTGTTTAGAGTCTGCTTAGCCACTTAATGGCAGTCTGCTCAGCTCCTTGATTTTTGCCAGCTGAGCTGCGAGATTCGTGCCTGCTCAGCTCCTTGATCTTTGCCTGCTGAGCTGAGTGATTCCTGCCTGCTCAGCTCCATGAGTATTGCCTGCTGAGCTGCATGATTGGTGTCTGCTGAGCTGCACCATTTGTGTCTGCTGAGCTGCACCATTGGTGTCTGCTGAGCTGCCCAAATTGTGTCTGCTCAGTCACGGGTGTAGAGCCTGCTGCGTCACGTGTTTAGAGTCTGCTTAACCACTTCATTACAGTTTGCTCAGCTCCTTGACGATTTCCTGCTCCTCTCCGTGATTAGTGCCCTCTTAGCCAAGTGATTAGTGCCTGCTCAGCTCTTTGATTATTGCCTCCTGAAGCACGTGATCAGTGCATGATAGCCACGTGATCAGCGCCTCTCAGTCACGTGATCAGCGCCCCTCAGTCACGTGATCAGCGCCTCTCAGTCACGTGATCAGTGCCTCTCAGTCACGTGATCAGTGCATGCTCAGTCACGTGATCAGTGCCTCTCAGTCACGTGATCAGTGCCTCTCAGTCACGTGATCAGTGCATGCTCAGTCACGTGATCAGTGCATGCTCAGCCACGTGATCAGGGCCTGCTCAGTCACGTGATCAGGGTCTGCTGAATCAAGGGATTAGCGCTTGCTCAGCTGCATGCTTAATCCCTGCTCAGCTGCCTGACTCGTGCCTGATCAGCTGTGTGATTAGTCCCTGCTCAGCTGCGTGATTAGTGCCTGCTCAAGACCGGGTTAGGAGCCGGCTGAGTGACGTGATTAGAGTCTGCTTAGCCACTTCATTACAGTCTGCTCAGCTCCATGATTATTGCCTGCTAAGCTGCGTGATTCCTGCCTGCTCAGCTTCTTGATTATTGCCTGCTGAGCTGCGTGATTCCTGCTTGCTCAGCTCCATATTTATTGCCTGCTGAGCTGCGTGATTCCTGCCTGCTCAGCTTCTTGATTATTGCATGCTGAGCTGCGTGATTCCTGTTTGCTCAGCTCCATGATTATTGCCTGCTGAGCTGCGTGATTCCTGCTTGCTCAGCTCCATGATTTTTGCTTGCTGAGCTGCATAATAAGTGCCTGCTCAGTCCCCAGAGAGGAGCCGGCTGAATCACGTGATTAGAGTCTGCTTATCCAGTTCATTACAGCCTTCAGCTCCAATTATTATTGCCTGCTAAGTTGCGTGATTCCTGCCTGCTCAGGTCCGTGAGTATTGCCTGCTGAGTTGCGTGATTCCTGCCAGCTCAGCTCCATGATTATTGCCTGCTGAGCTGCGCGATTCCTGACTGCTAGCTTCTTGCTTATTGGCTGCTGAGCTGCCTGATTCCTGCCTGCTCTGCTTCTTGATTATTGCCTGCTGAGCTGCGTGATTCCTGCTTGCTCAGCTCCAGGATTATTGCCTGCTGAGCTGCGTGATTCGTGCCTGCTCAGCTCCTTGATTACTGTCTGCTGAGCTGCGTGATTCCTGCCTGCTCAGCTCCAGGAGTATTGTCTGCTGGGCTGCAAGATTCGTGTGTGCTCAGTCACGGGTGTCAAGCCTGCTGAGTCACGTGTTTAGAGTCTGCTTAGCCACTTAATGGCAGTCTGCTCAGCTCCTTGATTTTTGCCAGCTGAGCTGCGAGATTCGTGCCTGCTCAGCTCCTTGATCTTTGCCTGCTGAGCTGAGTGATTCCTGCCTGCTCAGCTCCATGAGTATTGCCTGCTGAGCTGCATGATTGGTGTCTGCTGAGCTGCACCATTTGTGTCTGCTGAGCTGCACCATTGGTGTCTGCTGAGCTGCCCAAATTGTGTCTGCTCAGTCACGGGTGTAGAGCCTGCTGCGTCACGTGTTTAGAGTCTGCTTAACCACTTCATTACAGTTTGCTCAGCTCCTTGACGATTTCCTGCTCCTCTCCGTGATTAGTGCCCTCTTAGCCAAGTGATTAGTGCCTGCTCAGCTCTTTGATTATTGCCTCCTGAAGCACGTGATCAGTGCATGATAGCCACGTGATCAGCGCCTCTCAGTCACGTGATCAGCGCCCCTCAGTCACGTGATCAGCGCCTCTCAGTCACGTGATCAGTGCCTCTCAGTCACGTGATCAGCGCCTGCTCAGTCACGTGATCAGTGCCTGCTCAGTCACGTGATCAGTGCCTCTCAGTCACGTGATCAGTGCATGCTCAGTCACGTGATCAGTGCATGCTCAGCCACGTGATCAGGGCCTGCTCAGTCACGTGATCAGGGTCTGCTGAATCAAGGGATTAGCGCTTGCTCAGCTGCATGCTTAATCCCTGCTCAGCTGCCTGACTCGTGCCTGATCAGCTGTGTGATTAGTCCCTGCTCAGCTGCGTGATTAGTGCCTGCTCAAGACCGGGTTAGGAGCCGGCTGAGTGACGTGATTAGAGTCTGCTTAGCCACTTCATTACAGTCTGCTCAGCTCCATGATTATTGCCTGCTAAGCTGCGTGATTCCTGCCTGCTCAGCTTCTTGATTATTGCCTGCTGAGCTGCGTGATTCCTGCTTGCTCAGCTCCATATTTATTGCCTGCTGAGCTGCGTGATTCCTGCCTGCTCAGCTTCTTGATTATTGCATGCTGAGCTGCGTGATTCCTGTTTGCTCAGCTCCATGATTATTGCCTGCTGAGCTGCGTGATTCCTGCTTGCTCAGCTCCATGATTTTTGCTTGCTGAGCTGCATAATAAGTGCCTGCTCAGTCCCCAGAGAGGAGCCGGCTGAATCACGTGATTAGAGTCTGCTTATCCAGTTCATTACAGCCTTCAGCTCCAATTATTATTGCCTGCTAAGTTGCGTGATTCCTGCCTGCTCAGGTCCGTGAGTATTGCCTGCTGAGTTGCGTGATTCCTGCCAGCTCAGCTCCATGATTATTGCCTGCTGAGCTGCGCGATTCCTGACTGCTAGCTTCTTGCTTATTGGCTGCTGAGCTGCCTGATTCCTGCCTGCTCTGCTTCTTGATTATTGCCTGCTGAGCTGCGTGATTCCTGCTTGCTCAGCTCCAGGATTATTGCCTGCTGAGCTGCGTGATTCGTGCCTGCTGAGCTCCTTGATTACTGTCTGCTGAGCTGCGTGATTCCTGCCTGCTCAGCTCCAGGAGTATTGTCTGCTGGGCTGCAAGATTCGTGTGTGCTCAGTCACGGGTGTCAAGCCTGCTGAGTCACGTGTTTAGAGTCTGCTTAGCCACTTAATGGCAGTCTGCTCAGCTCCTTGATTTTTGCCAGCTGAGCTGCGAGATTCGTGCCTGCTCAGCTCCTTGATCTTTGCCTGCTGAGCTGAGTGATTCCTGCCTGCTCAGCTCCATGAGTATTGCCTGCTGAGCTGCATGATTGGTGTCTGCTGAGCTGCACCATTTGTGTCTGCTGAGCTGCACCATTGGTGTCTGCTGAGCTGCCCAAATTGTGTCTGCTCAGTCACGGGTGTAGAGCCTGCTGCGTCACGTGTTTAGAGTCTGCTTAACCACTTCATTACAGTTTGCTCAGCTCCTTGACGATTTCCTGCTCCTCTCCGTGATTAGTGCCCTCTTAGCCAAGTGATTAGTGCCTGCTCAGCTCTTTGATTATTGCCTCCTGAAGCACGTGATCAGTGCATGATAGCCACGTGATCAGCGCCTCTCAGTCACGTGATCAGCGCCCCTAAGTCACGTGATCAGCGCCTCTCAGTCACGTGATCAGTGCCTCTCAGTCACGTGATCAGCGCCTGCTCAGTCACGTGATCAGTGCCTGCTCAGTCACGTGATCAGTGCCTCTCAGTCACGTGATCAGTGCATGCTCAGTCACGTGATCAGTGCATGCTCAGCCACGTGATCAGGGCCTGCTCAGTCACGTGATCAGGGTCTGCTGAATCAAGGGATTAGCGCTTGCTCAGCTGCATGCTTAATCCCTGCTCAGCTGCCTGACTCGTGCCTGATCAGCTGTGTGATTAGTCCCTGCTCAGCTGCGTGATTAGTGCCTGCTCAAGACCGGGTTAGGAGCCGGCTGAGTGACGTGATTAGAGTCTGCTTAGCCACTTCATTACAGTCTGCTCAGCTCCATGATTATTGCCTGCTAAGCTGCGTGATTCCTGCTTGCTCAGCTCCATATTTATTGCCTGCTGAGCTGCGTGATTCCTGCCTGCTCAGCTTCTTGATTATTGCATGCTGAGCTGCGTGATTCCTGTTTGCTCAGCTCCATGATTATTGCCTGCTGAGCTGCGTGATTCCTGCTTGCTCAGCTCCATGATTTTTGCTTGCTGAGCTGCATAATAAGTGCCTGCTCAGTCCCCAGAGAGGAGCCGGCTGAATCACGTGATTAGAGTCTGCTTATCCAGTTCATTACAGCCTTCAGCTCCAATTATTATTGCCTGCTAAGTTGCGTGATTCCTGCCTGCTCAGGTCCGTGAGTATTGCCTGCTGAGTTGCGTGATTCCTGCCAGCTCAGCTCCATGATTATTGCCTGCTGAGCTGCGCGATTCCTGACTGCTAGCTTCTTGCTTATTGGCTGCTGAGCTGCCTGATTCCTGCCTGCTCTGCTTCTTGATTATTGCCTGCTGAGCTGCGTGATTCCTGCTTGCTCAGCTGCAGGATTATTGCCTGCTGAGCTGCGTGATTCGTGCCTGCTCAGCTCCTTGATTACTGTCTGCTGAGCTGCGAGATTCCTGCCTGCTCAGCTCCAGGAGTATTGTCTGCTGGGCTGCAAGATTCGTGTGTGCTCAGTCACGGGTGTCAAGCCTGCTGAGTCACGTGTTTAGAGTCTGCTTAGCCACTTAATGGCAGTCTGCTCAGCTCCTTGATTTTTGCCAGCTGAGCTGCGAGATTCGTGCCTGCTCAGCTCCTTGATCTTTGCCTGCTGAGCTGAGTGATTCCTGCCTGCTCAGCTCCATGAGTATTGCCTGCTGAGCTGCATGATTGGTGTCTGCTGAGCTGCACCATTTGTGTCTGCTGAGCTGCACCACTGGTGTCTGCTGAGCTGCCCAAATTGTGTCTGCTCAGTCACGGGTGTAGAGCCTGCTGCGTCACGTGTTTAGAGTCTGCTTAACCACTTCATTACAGTTTGCTCAGCTCCTTGACGATTTCCTGCTCCTCTCCGTGATTAGTGCCCTCTTAGCCAAGTGATTAGTGCCTGCTCAGCTCTTTGATTATTGCCTCCTGAAGCACGTGATCAGTGCATGATAGCCACGTGATCAGCGCCTCTCAGTCACGTGATCAGTGCCTCTCAGTCACGTGATCAGTGCATGCTCAGTCACGTGATCAGTGCATGCTCAGCCACGTGATCAGGGCCTGCTCAGTCACGTGATCAGGGTCTGCTGAATCAAGGGATTAGCGCTTGCTCCGCTGCATGCTTAATCCCTGCTCAGCTGCCTGACTCGTGCCTGATCAGCTGTGTGATTAGTCCCTGCTCAGCTGCGTGATTAGTGCCTGCTCAAGACCGGGTTAGGAGCCGGCTGAGTGACGTGATTAGAGTCTGCTTAGCCACTTCATTACAGTCTGCTCAGCTCCATGATTATTGCCTGCTAAGCTGCGTGATTCCTGCCTGCTCAGCTTCTTGATTATTGCCTGCGGAGCTGCGTGATTCCTGCTTGCTCAGCTCCATATTTATTGCCTGCTGAGCTGCGTGATTCCTGCTTGCTCAGCTCCATGATTTTTGCTTGCTGAGCTGCATAATAAGTGCCTGCTCAGTCCCCAGAGAGGAGCCGGCTGAATTACGTGATTAGAGTCTGCTTATCCAGTTCATTACAGCCTTCAGCTCCAATTATTATTGCCTGCTAAGTTGCGTGATTCCTGCCTGCTCAGGTCCGTGAGTATTGCCTGCTGAGTTGCGTGATTCCTGCCAGCTCAGCTCCATGATTATTGCCTGCTGAGCTGCGCGATTCCTGACTGCTAGCTTCTTGCTTATTGGCTGCTGAGCTGCCTGATTCCTGCCTGCTCTGCTTCTTGATTATTGCCTGCTGAGCTGCGTGATTCCTGCTTGCTCAGCTCCAGGATTATTGCCTGCTGAGCTGCGTGATTCGTGCCTGCTCAGCTCCTTGATTACTGTCTGCTGAGCTGCGTGATTCCTGCCTGCTCAGCTCCAGGAGTATTGTCTGCTGGGCTGCAAGATTCGTGTGTGCTCAGTCACGGGTGTCAAGCCTGCTGAGTCACGTGTTTAGAGTCTGCTTAGCCACTTAATGGCAGTCTGCTCAGCTCCTTGATTTTTGCCAGCTGAGCTGCGAGATTCGTGCCTGCTCAGCTCGTTGATCTTTGCCTGCTGAGCTGAGTGATTCCTGCCTGCTCAGCTCCATGAGTATTGCCTGCTGAGCTGCATGATTGGTGTCTGCTGAGCTGCACCATTTGTGTCTGCTGAGCTGCACCATTGGTGTCTGCTGAGCTGCCCAAATTGTGTCTGCTCAGTCACCGGTGTAGAGCCTGCTGCGTCACGTGTTTAGAGTCTGCTTAACCACTTCATTACAGTTTGCTCAGCTCCTTGACGATTTCCTGCTCCTCTCCGAGATTAGTGCCCTCTTAGCCAAGTGATTAGTGCCTGCTCAGCTCTTTGATTATTGCCTCCTGAAGCACGTGATCAGTGCATGATAGCCACGTGATCAGCGCCTCTCAGTCACGTGATCAGCGCCCCTCAGTCACGTGATCAGCGCCTCTCAGTCACGTGATCAGTGCCTCTCAGTCACGTGATCAGTGCATGCTCAGTCACGTGATCAGTGCCTCTCAGTCACGTGATCAGTGCCTCTCAGTCACGTGATCAGTGCATGCTCAGTCACGTGATCAGTGCATGCTCAGCCACGTGATCAGGGCCTGCTCAGTCACGTGATCAGGGTCTGCTGAATCAAGGGATTAGCGCTTGCTCAGCTGCATGCTTAATCCCTGCTCAGCTGCCTGACTCGTGCCTGATCAGCTGTGTGATTAGTCCCTGCTCAGCTGCGTGATTAGTGCCTGCTCAAGACCGGGTTAGGAGCCGGCTGAGTGACGTGATTAGAGTCTGCTTAGCCACTTCATTACAGTCTGCTCAGCTCCATGATTATTGCCTGCTAAGCTGCGTGATTCCTGCCTGCTCAGCTTCTTGATTATTGCCTGCTGAGCTGCGTGATTCCTGCTTGCTCAGCTCCATATTTATTGCCTGCTGAGCTGCGTGATTCCTGCCTGCTCAGCTTCTTGATTATTGCATGCTGAGCTGCGTGATTCCTGTTTGCTCAGCTCCATGATTATTGCCTGCTGAGCTGCGTGATTCCTGCTTGCTCAGCTCCATGATTTTTGCTTGCTGAGCTGCATAATAAGTGCCTGCTCAGTCCCCAGAGAGGAGCCGGCTGAATCACGTGATTAGAGTCTGCTTATCCAGTTCATTACAGCCTTCAGCTCCAATTATTATTGCCTGCTAAGTTGCGTGATTCCTGCCTGCTCAGGTCCGTGAGTATTGCCTGCTGAGTTGCGTGATTCCTGCCAGCTCAGCTCCATGATTATTGCCTGCTGAGCTGCGCGATTCCTGACTGCTAGCTTCTTGCTTATTGGCTGCTGAGCTGCCTGATTCCTGCCTGCTCTGCTTCTTGATTATTGCCTGCTGAGCTGCGTGATTCCTGCTTGCTCAGCTCCAGGATTATTGCCTGCTGAGCTGCGTGATTCGTGCCTGCTCAGCTCCTTGATTACTGTCTGCTGAGCTGCGTGATTCCTGCCTGCTCAGCTCCAGGAGTATTGTCTGCTGGGCTGCAAGATTCGTGTCTGCTCAGTCACCGGTATCAAGCCTGTTGAGTCACGTGTTTAGAGTCTGCTTAGCCTCTTAATGGCAGTCTGCTCAGCTCCTTGATTTTTGCCAGCTGAGCTGCGAGATTCGTGCCTGCTCAGCTCCTTGATCTTTGCCTGCTGAGCTGAGTGATTCCTGCCTGCTCAGCTCCATGAGTATTGCCTGCTGAGCTGCATGATTGGTGTCTGCTGAGCTGCACCATTTGTGTCTGCTGAGCTGCACCATTGGTGTCTGCTGAGCTGCCCAAATTGTGTCTGCTCAGTCACGGGTGTAGAGCCTGCTGCGTCACGTGTTTAGAGTCTGCTTAACCACTTCATTACAGTTTGCTCAGCTCCTTGACGATTTCCTGCTCCTCTCCGTGATTAGTGCCCTCTTAGCCAAGTGATTAGTGCCTGCTCAGCTCTTTGATTATTGCCTCCTGAAGCACGTGATCAGTGCATGATAGCCACGTGATCAGCGCCTCTCAGTCACGTGATCAGCGCCCCTCAGTCACGTGATCAGCGCCTCTCAGTCACGTGATCAGTGCCTCTCAGTCACGTGATCAGTGCCTCTCAGTCACGTGATCAGTGCCTCTCAGTCACGTGATCAGTGCATGCTCAGTCACGTGATCAGTGCATGCTCAGCCACGTGATCAGGGCCTGCTCAGTCACGTGATCAGGGTCTGCTGAATCAAGGGATTAGCGCTTTGCTCAGCTGCATGCTTAATCCCTGCTCAGCTGCCTGACTCGTGCCTGATCAGCTGTGTGATTAGTCCCTGCTCAGCTGCGTGATTAGTGCCTGCTCAAGACCGGGTTAGGAGCCGGCTGAGTGACGTGATTAGAGTCTGCTTAGCCACTTCATTACAGTCTGCTCAGCTCCATGATTATTGCCTGCTAAGCTGCGTGATTCCTGCCTGCTCAGCTTCTTGATTATTGCCTGCTGAGCTGCGTGATTCCTGCTTGCTCAGCTCCATATTTATTGCCTGCTGAGCTGCGTGATTCCTGCCTGCTCAGCTTCTTGATTATTGCATGCTGAGCTGCGTGATTCCTGTTTGCTCAGCTCCATGATTATTGCCTGCTGAGCTGCGTGATTCCTGCTTGCTCAGCTCCATGATTTTTGCTTGCTGAGCTGCTTAATAAGTGCCTGCTCAGTCCCCAGAGAGGAGCCGGCTGAATCACGTGATTAGAGTCTGCTTATCCAGTTCATTACAGCCTTCAGCTCCAATTATTATTGCCTGCTAAGTTGCGTGATTCCTGCCTGCTCAGGTCCGTGAGTATTGCCTGCTGAGTTGCGTGATTCCTGCCAGCTCAGCTCCATGATTATTGCCTGCTGAGCTGCGCGATTCCTGACTGCTAGCTTCTTGCTTATTGGCTGCTGAGCTACCTGATTCCTGCCTGCTCTGCTTCTTGATTATTGCCTGCTGAGCTGCGTGATTCCTGCTTGATCAGCTCCAGGATTTTTGCCAGCTGAGCTGCGAGATTCGTGCCTGCTCAGCTCCTTGATCTTTGCCTGCTGAGCTGAGTGATTCCTGCCTGCTCAGCTCCATGAGTATTGCCTGCTGAGCTGCATGATTGGTGTCTGCTGAGCTGCACCATTTGTGTCTGCTGAGCTGCACCATTGGTGTCTGCTGAGCTGCCCAAATTGTGTCTGCTCAGTCACGGGTGTAGAGCCTGCTGCGTCACGTGTTTAGAGTCTGCTTAACCACTTCATTACAGTTTGCTCAGCTCCTTGACGATTTCCTGCTCCTCTCCGTGATTAGTGCCCTCTTAGCCAAGTGATTAGTGCCTGCTCAGCTCTTTGATTATTGCCTCCTGAAGCACGTGATCAGTGCATGATAGCCACGTGATCAGCGCCTCTCAGTCACGTGATCAGCGCCCCTAAGTCACGTGATCAGCGCCTCTCAGTCACGTGATCAGTGCCTCTCAGTCACGTGATCAGCGCCTGCTCAGTCACGTGATCAGTGCCTCTCAGTCACGTGATCAGTGCCTCTCAGTCACGTGATCAGTGCATGCTCAGTCACGTGATCAGTGCATGCTCAGCCACGTGATCAGGGCCTGCTCAGTCACGTGATCAGGGTCTGCTGAATCAAGGGATTAGCGCTTGCTCAGCTGCATGCTTAATCCCTGCTCAGCTGCCTGACTCGTGCCTGATCAGCTGTGTGATTAGTCCCTGCTCTGCTGCGTGATTAGTGCCTGCTCAAGACCGGGTTAGGAGCCGGCTGAGTGACGTGATTAGAGTCTGCTTAGCCACTTCATTACAGTCTGCTCAGCTCCATGATTATTGCCTGCTAAGCTGCGTGATTCCTGCTTGCTCAGCTCCATATTTATTGCCTGCTGAGCTGCGTGATTCCTGCCTGCTCAGCTTCTTGATTATTGCATGCTGAGCTGCGTGATTCCTGTTTGCTCAGCTCCATGATTATTGCCTGCTGAGCTGCGTGATTCCTGCTTGCTCAGCTCCATGATTTTTGCTTGCTGAGCTGCATAATAAGTGCCTGCTCAGTCCCCAGAGAGGAGCCGGCTGAATCACGTGATTAGAGTCTGCTTATCCAGTTCATTACAGCCTTCAGCTCCAATTATTATTGCCTGCTAAGTTGCGTGATTCCTGCCTGCTCAGGTCCGTGAGTATTGCCTGCTGAGTTGCGTGATTCCTGCCAGCTCAGCTCCATGATTATTGCCTGCTGAGCTGCGCGATTCCTGACTGCTAGCTTCTTGCTTATTGGCTGCTGAGCTGCCTGATTCCTGCCTGCTCTGCTTCTTGATTATTGCCTGCTGAGCTGCGTGATTCCTGCTTGCTCAGCTGCAGGATTATTGCCTGCTGAGCTGCGTGATTCGTGCCTGCTCAGCTCCTTGATTACTGTCTGCTGAGCTGCGAGATTCCTGCCTGCTCAGCTCCAGGAGTATTGTCTGCTGGGCTGCAAGATTCGTGTGTGCTCAGTCACGGGTGTCAAGCCTGCTGAGTCACGTGTTTAGAGTCTGCTTAGCCACTTAATGGCAGTCTGCTCAGCTCCTTGATTTTTGCCAGCTGAGCTGCGAGATTCGTGCCTGCTCAGCTCCTTGATCTTTGCCTGCTGAGCTGAGTGATTCCTGCCTGCTCAGCTCCATGAGTATTGCCTGCTGAGCTGCATGATTGGTGTCTGCTGAGCTGCACCATTTGTGTCTGCTGAGCTGCACCACTGGTGTCTGCTGAGCTGCCCAAATTGTGTCTGCTCAGTCACGGGTGTAGAGCCTGCTGCGTCACGTGTTTAGAGTCTGCTTAACCACTTCATTACAGTTTGCTCAGCTCCTTGACGATTTCCTGCTCCTCTCCGTGATTAGTGCCCTCTTAGCCAAGTGATTAGTGCCTGCTCAGCTCTTTGATTATTGCCTCCTGAAGCACGTGATCAGTGCATGATAGCCACGTGATCAGCGCCTCTCAGTCACGTGATCAGCGCCTCTCAGTCACGTGATCAGTGCATGCTCAGTCACGTGATCAGTGGCTCTCAGTCACGTGATCAGTGCCTCTCAGTCACGTGATCAGTGCATGCTCAGTCACGTGATCAGTGCATGCTCAGCCACGTGATCAGGGCCTGCTCAGTCACGTGATCAGGGTCTGCTGAATCAAGGGATTAGCGCTTGCTCCGCTGCATGCTTAATCCCTGCTCAGCTGCCTGACTCGTGCCTGATCAGCTGTGTGATTAGTCCCTGCTCAGCTGCGTGATTAGTGCCTGCTCAAGACCGGGTTAGGAGCCGGCTGAGTGACGTGATTAGAGTCTGCTTAGCCACTTCATTACAGTCTGCTCAGCTCCATGATTATTGCCTGCTAAGCTGCGTGATTCCTGCCTGCTCAGCTTCTTGATTATTGCCTGCGGAGCTGCGTGATTCCTGCTTGCTCAGCTCCATATTTATTGCCTGCTGAGCTGCGTGATTCCTGCTTGCTCAGCTCCATGATTTTTGCTTGCTGAGCTGCATAATAAGTGCCTGCTCAGTCCCCAGAGAGGAGCCGGCTGAATCACGTGATTAGAGTCTGCTTATCCAGTTCATTACAGCCTTCAGCTCCAATTATTATTGCCTGCTAAGTTGCGTGATTCCTGCCTGCTCAGGTCCGTGAGTATTGCCTGCTGAGTTGCGTGATTCCTGCCAGCTCAGCTCCATGATTATTGCCTGCTGAGCTGCGCGATTCCTGACTGCTAGCTTCTTGCTTATTGGCTGCTGAGCTGCCTGATTCCTGCCTGCTCTGCTTCTTGATTATTGCCTGCTGAGCTGCGTGATTCCTGCTTGCTCAGCTCCAGGATTATTGCCTGCTGAGCTGCGTGATTCGTGCCTGCTCAGCTCCTTGATTACTGTCTGCTGAGCTGCGTGATTCCTGCCTGCTCAGCTCCAGGAGTATTGTCTGCTGGGCTGCAAGATTCGTGTGTGCTCAGTCACGGGTGTCAAGCCTGCTGAGTCACGTGTTTAGAGTCTGCTTAGCCACTTAATGGCAGTCTGCTCAGCTCCTTGATTTTTGCCAGCTGAGCTGCGAGATTCGTGCCTGCTCAGCTCGTTGATCTTTGCCTGCTGAGCTGAGTGATTCCTGCCTGCTCAGCTCCATGAGTATTGCCTGCTGAGCTGCATGATTGGTGTCTGCTGAGCTGCACCATTTGTGTCTGCTGAGCTGCACCATTGGTGTCTGCTGAGCTGCCCAAATTGTGTCTGCTCAGTCACGGGTGTAGAGCCTGCTGCGTCACGTGTTTAGAGTCTGCTTAACCACTTCATTACAGTTTGCTCAGCTCCTTGACGATTTCCTGCTCCTCTCCGAGATTAGTGCCCTCTTAGCCAAGTGATTAGTGCCTGCTCAGCTCTTTGATTATTGCCTCCTGAAGCACGTGATCAGTGCATGATAGCCACGTGATCAGCGCCTCTCAGTCACGTGATCAGCGCCCCTCAGTCACGTGATCAGCGCCTCTCAGTCACGTGATCAGTGCCTCTCAGTCAGGTGATCAGTGCATGCTCAGTCACGTGATCAGTGCCTCTCAGTCACGTGATCAGTGCCTCTCAGTCACGTGATCAGTGCATGCTCAGTCACGTGATCAGTGCATGCTCAGCCACGTGATCAGGGCCTGCTCAGTCACGTGATCAGGGTCTGCTGAATCAAGGGATTAGCGCTTGCTCAGCTGCATGCTTAATCCCTGCTCAGCTGCCTGACTCGTGCCTGATCAGCTGTGTGATTAGTCCCTGCTCAGCTGCGTGATTAGTGCCTGCTCAAGACCGGGTTAGGAGCCGGCTGAGTGACGTGATTAGAGTCTGCTTAGCCACTTCATTACAGTCTGCTCAGCTCCATGATTATTGCCTGCTAAGCTGCGTGATTCCTGCCTGCTCAGCTTCTTGATTATTGCCTGCTGAGCTGCGTGATTCCTGCTTGCTCAGCTCCATATTTATTGCCTGCTGAGCTGCGTGATTCCTGCCTGCTCAGCTTCTTGATTATTGCATGCTGAGCTGCGTGATTCCTGTTTGCTCAGCTCCATGATTATTGCCTGCTGAGCTGCGTGATTCCTGCTTGCTCAGCTCCATGATTTTTGCTTGCTGAGCTGCATAATAAGTGCCTGCTCAGTCCCCAGAGAGGAGCCGGCTGAATCACGTGATTAGAGTCTGCTTATCCAGTTCATTACAGCCTTCAGCTCCAATTATTATTGCCTGCTAAGTTGCGTGATTCCTGCCTGCTCAGGTCCGTGAGTATTGCCTGCTGAGTTGCGTGATTCCTGCCAGCTCAGCTCCATGATTATTGCCTGCTGAGCTGCGCGATTCCTGACTGCTAGCTTCTTGCTTATTGGCTGCTGAGCTGCCTGATTCCTGCCTGCTCTGCTTCTTGATTATTGCCTGCTGAGCTGCGTGATTCCTGCTTGCTCAGCTCCAGGATTATTGCCTGCTGAGCTGCGTGATTCGTGCCTGCTCAGCTCCTTGATTACTGTCTGCTGAGCTGCGTGATTCCTGCCTGCTCAGCTCCAGGAGTATTGTCTGCTGGGCTGCAAGATTCGTGTCTGCTCAGTCACCGGTATCAAGCCTGTTGAGTCACGTGTTTAGAGTCTGCTTAGCCACTTAATGGCAGTCTGCTCAGCTCCTTGATTTTTGCCAGCTGAGCTGCGAGATTCGTGCCTGCTCAGCTCCTTGATCTTTGCCTGCTGAGCTGAGTGATTCCTGCCTGCTCAGCTCCATGAGTATTGCCTGCTGAGCTGCATGATTGGTGTCTGCTGAGCTGCACCATTTGTGTCTGCTGAGCTGCACCATTGGTGTCTGCTGAGCTGCCCAAATTGTGTCTGCTCAGTCACGGGTGTAGAGCCTGCTGCGTCACGTGTTTAGAGTCTGCTTAACCACTTCATTACAGTTTGCTCAGCTCCTTGACGATTTCCTGCTCCTCTCCGTGATTAGTGCCCTCTTAGCCAAGTGATTAGTGCCTGCTCAGCTCTTTGATTATTGCCTCCTGAAGCACGTGATCAGTGCATGATAGCCACGTGATCAGCGCCTCTCAGTCACGTGATCAGCGCCCCTCAGTCACGTGATCAGCGCCTCTCAGTCACGTGATCAGTGCCTCTCAGTCACGTGATCAGTGCCTCTCAGTCACGTGATCAGTGCATGCTCAGTCACGTGATCAGTGCATGCTCAGCCACGTGATCAGGGCCTGCTCAGTCACGTGATCAGGGTCTGCTGAATCAAGGGATTAGCGCTTTGCTCAGCTGCATGCTTAATCCCTGCTCAGCTGCCTGACTCGTGCCTGATCAGCTGTGTGATTAGTCCCTGCTCAGCTGCGTGATTAGTGCCTGCTCAAGACCGGGTTAGGAGCCGGCTGAGTGACGTGATTAGAGTCTGCTTAGCCACTTCATTACAGTCTGCTCAGCTCCATGATTATTGCCTGCTAAGCTGCGTGATTCCTGCCTGCTCAGCTTCTTGATTATTGCCTGCTGAGCTGCGTGATTCCTGCTTGCTCAGCTCCATATTTATTGCCTGCTGAGCTGCGTGATTCCTGCCTGCTCAGCTTCTTGATTATTGCATGCTGAGCTGCGTGATTCCTGTTTGCTCAGCTCCATGATTATTGCCTGCTGAGCTGCGTGATTCCTGCTTGCTCAGCTCCATGATTTTTGCTTGCTGAGCTGCATAATAAGTGCCTGCTCAGTCCCCAGAGAGGAGCCGGCTGAATCACGTGATTAGAGTCTGCTTATCCAGTTCATTACAGCCTTCAGCTCCAATTATTATTGCCTGATAAGTTGCGTGATTCCTGCCTGCTCAGGTCCGTGAGTATTGCCTGCTGAGTTGCGTGATTCCTGCCAGCTCAGCTCCATGATTATTGCCTGCTGAGCTGCGCGATTCCTGACTGCTAGCTTCTTGCTTATTGGCTGCTGAGCTGCCTGATTCCTGCCTGCTCTGCTTCTTGATTATTGCCTGCTGAGCTGCGTGATTCCTGCTTGATCAGCTCCAGGATTTTTGCCAGCTGAGCTGCGAGATTCGTGCCTGCTCAGCTCCTTGATCTTTGCCTGCTGAGCTGAGTGATTCCTGCCTGCTCAGCTCCATGAGTATTGCCTGCTGAGCTGCATGATTGGTGTCTGCTGAGCTGCACCATTTGTGTCTGCTGAGCTGCACCATTGGTGTCTGCTGAGCTGCCCAAATTGTCTCTGCTCAGTCACGGGTGTAGAGCCTGCTGCGTCACGTGTTTAGAGTCTGCTTAACCACTTCATTACAGTTTGCTCAGCTCCTTGACGATTTCCTGCTCCTCTCCGTGATTAGTGCCCTCTTAGCCAAGTGATTAGTGCCTGCTCAGCTCTTTGATTATTGCCTCCTGAAGCACGTGATCAGTGCATGATAGCCACGTGATCAGTGCCTCTCAGTCACGTGATCAGTGCCTCTCAGTCACGTGATCAGTGCATGCTCAGTCACGTGATCAGTGCATGCTCAGTCACGTGATCAGGGCCTGCTCAGTCACGTGATCAGGGTCTGCTGAATCAAGGGATTAGCGCTTGCTCCGCTGCATGCTTAATCCCTGCTCAGCTGCCTGACTCGTGCCTGATCAGCTGTGTGATTAGTCCCTGCTCAGCTGCGTGATTAGTGCCTGCTCAAGACCGGGTTAGGAGCCGGCTGAGTGACGTGATTAGAGTCTGCTTAGCCACTTCATTACAGTCTGCTCAGCTCCATGATTATTGCCTGCTAAGCTGCGTGATTCCTGCCTGCTCAGCTTCTTGATTATTGCCTGCTGAGCTGCGTGATTCCTGCCTGCTCAGCTCCGTGAGTATTGCCTGCTGAGCTGCGTGATTCCTGCCAGCTCAGCTCCATGATTATTGCCTGCTGAGCTGCGTGATTCCTGACTGCTAGCTTCTTGCTTATTGGCTGCTGAGCTGCCTGATTCCTGCCTGCTCTGCTTCTTGATTATTGCCTGCTGAGCTGCGTGATTCCTGCTTGCTCAGCTCCAGGATTATTGCCTGCTGAGCTGCGTGATTCGTGCCTGCTCAGCTCCTTGATTACTGTCTGCTGAGCTGCGTGATTCCTGCCTGCTCAGCTCCAGGAGTATTGTCTGCTGGGCTGCAAGATTCGTGTGTGCTCAGTCACGGGTGTCAAGCCTGCTGAGTCACGTGTTTAGAGTCTGCTTAGCCACTTAATGGCAGTCTGCTCAGCTCCTTGATTTTTGCCAGCTGAGCTGCGAGATTCGTGCCTGCTCAGCTCCTTGATCTTTGCCTGCTGAGCTGAGTGATTCCTGCCTGCTCAGCTCCATGAGTATTGCCTGCTGAGCTGCATGATTGGTGTCTGCTGAGCTGCACCATTTGTGTCTGCTGAGCTGCACCATTGGTGTCTGCTGAGCTGCCCAAATTGTGTCTGCTCAGTCACGGGTGTAGAGCCTGCTGCGTCACGTGTTTAGAGTCTGCTTAACCACTTCATTACAGTTTGCTCAGCTCCTTGACGATTTCCTGCTCCTCTCCGAGATTAGTGCCCTCTTAGCCAAGTGATTAGTGCCTGCTCAGCTCTTTGATTATTGCCTCCTGAAGCACGTGATCAGTGCATGATAGCCACGTGATCAGCGCCTCTCAGTCACGTGATCAGCGCCCCTCAGTCACGTGATCAGCGCCTCTCAGTCACGTGATCAGTGCCTCTCAGTCACGTGATCAGTGCATGCTCAGTCACGTGATCAGTGCCTCTCAGTCACGTGATCAGTGCCTCTCAGTCACGTGATCAGTGCATGCTCAGTCACGTGATCAGTGCATGCTCAGCCTCGTGATCAGGGCCTGCTCAGTCACGTGATCAGGGTCTGCTGAATCAAGGGATTAGCGCTTGCTCAGCTGCATGCTTAATCCCTGCTCAGCTGCCTGACTCGTGCCTGATCAGCTGTGTGATTAGTCCCTGCTCAGCTGCGTGATTAGTGCCTGCTCAAGACCGGGTTAGGAGCCGGCTGAGTGACGTGATTAGAGTCTGCTTAGCCACTTCATTACAGTCTGCTCAGCTCCATGATTATTGCCTGCTAAGCTGCGTGATTCCTGCCTGCTCAGCTTCTTGATTATTGCCTGCTGAGCTGCGTGATTCCTGCTTGCTCAGCTCCATATTTATTGCCTGCTGAGCTGCGTGATTCCTGCCTGCTCAGCTTCTTGATTATTGCATGCTGAGCTGCGTGATTCCTGTTTGCTCAGCTCCATGATTATTGCCTGCTGAGCTGCGTGATTCCTGCTTGCTCAGCTCCATGATTTTTGCTTGCTGAGCTGCATAATAAGTGCCTGCTCAGTCCCCAGAGAGGAGCCGGCTGAATCACGTGATTAGAGTCTGCTTATCCAGTTCATTACAGCCTTCAGCTCCAATTATTATTGCCTGCTAAGTTGCGTGATTCCTGCCTGCTCAGGTCCGTGAGTATTGCCTGCTGAGTTGCGTGATTCCTGCCAGCTCAGCTCCATGATTATTGCCTGCTGAGCTGCGCGATTCCTGACTGCTAGCTTCTTGCTTATTGGCTGCTGAGCTGCCTGATTCCTGCCTGCTCTGCTTCTTGATTATTGCCTGCTGAGCTGCGTGATTCCTGCTTGCTCAGCTCCAGGATTATTGCCTGCTGAGCTGCGTGATTCGTGCCTGCTCAGCTCCTTGATTACTGTCTGCTGAGCTGCGTGATTCCTGCCTGCTCAGCTCCAGGAGTATTGTCTGCTGGGCTGCAAGATTCGTGTCTGCTCAGTCACCGGTATCAAGCCTGTTGAGTCACGTGTTTAGAGTCTGCTTAGCCACTTAATGGCAGTCTGCTCAGCTCCTTGATTTTTGCCAGCTGAGCTGCGAGATTCGTGCCTGCTCAGCTCCTTGATCTTTGCCTGCTGAGCTGAGTGATTCCTGCCTGCTCAGCTCCATGAGTATTGCCTGCTGAGCTGCATGATTGGTGTCTGCTGAGCTGCACCATTTGTGTCTGCTGAGCTGCACCATTGGTGTCTGCTGAGCTGCCCAAATTGTGTCTGCTCAGTCACGGGTGTAGAGCCTGCTGCGTCACGTGTTTAGAGTCTGCTTAACCACTTCATTACAGTTTGCTCAGCTCCTTGACGATTTCCTGCTCCTCTCCGTGATTAGTGCCCTCTTAGCCAAGTGATTAGTGCCTGCTCAGCTCTTTGATTATTGCCTCCTGAAGCACGTGATCAGTGCATGATAGCCACGTGATCAGCGCCTCTCAGTCACGTGATCAGCGCCCCTCAGTCACGTGATCAGTGCCTCTCAGTCACGTGATAAGTGCCTCTCAGTCACGTGATCAGTGCCTCTCAGTCACGTGATCAGTGCCTCTCAGTCACGTGATCAGTGCATGCTCAGTCACGTGATCAGTGCATGCTCAGCCACGTGATCAGGGCCTGCTCAGTCACGTGATCAGGGTCTGCTGAATCAAGGGATTAGCGCTTTGCTCAGCTGCATGCTTAATCCCTGCTCAGCTGCGTGACTCGTGCCTGATCAGCTGTGTGATTAGTCCCTGCTCAGCTGCGTGATTAGTGCCTGCTCAAGACCGGGTTAGGAGCCGGCTGAGTGACGTGATTAGAGTCTGCTTAGCCACTTCATTACAGTCTGCTCAGCTCCATGATTATTGCCTGCTAAGCTGCGTGATTCCTGCCTGCTCAGCTTCTTGATTATTGCCTGCTGAGCTGCGTGATTCCTGCTTGCTCAGCTCCATATTTATTGCCTGCTGAGCTGCGTGATTCCTGCCTGCTCAGCTTCTTGATTATTGCATGCTGAGCTGCGTGATTCCTGTTTGCTCAGCTCCATGATTATTGCCTGCTGAGCTGCGTGATTCCTGCTTGCTCAGCTCCATGATTTTTGCTTGCTGAGCTGCATAATAAGTGCCTGCTCAGTCCCCAGAGAGGAGCCGGCTGAATCACGTGATTAGAGTCTGCTTATCCAGTTCATTACAGCCTTCAGCTCCAATTATTATTGCCTGCTAAGTTGCGTGATTCCTGCCTGCTCAGGTCCGTGAGTATTGCCTGCTGAGTTGTGTGATTCCTGCCAGCTCAGCTCCATGATTATTGCCTGCTGAGCTGCGCGATTCCTGACTGCTAGCTTCTTGCTTATTGGCTGCTGAGCTGCCTGATTCCTGCCTGCTCTGCTTCTTGATTATTGCCTGCTGAGCTGCGTGATTCCTGCTTGATCAGCTCCAGGATTTTTGCCAGCTGAGCTGCGAGATTCGTGCCTGCTCAGCTCCTTGATCTTTGCCTGCTGAGCTGAGTGATTCCTGCCTGCTCAGCTCCATGAGTATTGCCTGCTGAGCTGCATGATTGGTGTCTGCTGAGCTGCACCATTTGTGTCTGCTGAGCTGCACCATTGGTGTCTGCTGAGCTGCCCAAATTGTGTCTGCTCAGTCACGGGTGTAGAGCCTGCTGCGTCACGTGTTTAGAGTCTGCTTAACCACTTCATTACAGTTTGCTCAGCTCCTTGACGATTTCCTGCTCCTCTCCGTGATTAGTGCCCTCTTAGCCAAGTGATTAGTGCCTGCTCAGCTCTTTGATTATTGCCTCCTGAAGCACGTGATCAGTGCATGATAGCCACGTGATCAGCGCCTCTCAGTCAAGTGATCAGCGCCCCTCAGTCACGTGATCAGCGCCTCTCAGTCACGTGATCAGCGCCTCTCAGTCACGTGATCAGTGCATGCTCAGTCACGTGATCAGTGCCTCTCAGTCTCGTGATCAGTGCCTCTCAGTCACGTGATCAGTGCATGCTCAGTCACGTGATCAGTGCATGCTCAGCCACGTGATCAGGGCCTGCTCAGTCACGTGATCAGGGTCTGCTGAATCAAGGGATTAGCGCTTGCTCAGCTGCATGCTTAATCCCTGCTCAGGTGCCTGACTCGTGCCTGATCAGCTGTGTGATTAGTCTCTGCTCAGCTGCGTGATTAGTGCCTGCTCAAGACCGGGTTAGGAGCCAGCTGAGTGACGTGATTAGAGTCTGCTTAGCCACTTCATTACAGTCTGCTCAGCTCCATGATTATTGCCTGCTAAGCTGCGTGATTCCTGCCTGCTCAGCTTCTTGATTATTGCCTGCTGAGCTGCGTGATTCCTGCTTGCTCAGCTCCATATTTATTGCCTGCTGAGCTGCGTGATTCCTGCCTGCTCAGCTTCTTGATTATTGCATGCTGAGCTGCGTGATTCCTGTTTGCTCAGCTCCATGATTATTGCCTGCTGAGCTGCGTGATTCCTGCTTGCTCAGCTCCATGATTTTTGCTTGCTGAGCTGCATAATAAGTGCCTGCTCAGTCCCCAGAGAGGAGCCGGCTGAATCACGTGATTAGAGTCTGCTTATCCAGTTAATTACAGCCTTCAGCTCCAATTATTATTGCCTGCTAAGTTGCGTGATTCCTGCCTGCTCAGGTCCGTGAGTATTGCCTGCTGAGTTGCGTGATTCCTGCCAGCTCAGCTCCATGATTATTGCCTGCTGAGCTGCGCGATTCCTGACTGCTAGCTTCTTGCTTATTGGCTGCTGAGCTGCCTGATTCCTGCCTGCTCTGCTTCTTGATTATTGCCTGCTGAGCTGCGTGATTCCTGCTTGCTCAGCTCCAGGATTATTGCCTGCTGAGCTGCGTGATTCGTGCCTGCTCAGCTCCTTGATTACTGTCTGCTGAGCTGCGTGATTCCTGCCTGCTCAGCTCCAGGAGTATTGTCTGCTGGGCTGCAAGATTCGTGTGTGCTCAGTCACGGGTGTCAAGCCTGCTGAGTCACGTGTTTAGAGTCTGCTTAGCCACTTAATGGCAGTCTGCTCAGCTCCTTGATTTTTGCCAGCTGAGCTGCGAGATTGGTGCCTGCTCAGCTCCTTGATCTTTGCCTGCTGAGCTGAGTGATTCCTGCCTGCTCAGCTCCATGAGTATTGCCTGCTGAGCTGCATGATTGGTGTCTGCTGAGCTGCACCATTTGTGTCTGCTGAGCTGCACCATTGGTGTCTGCTGAGCTGCCCAAATTGTGTCTGCTCAGTCACGGGTGTAGAGCCTGCTGCGTCACGTGTTTAGAGTCTGCTTAACCACTTCATTACAGTTTGCTCAGCTCCTTGACGATTTCCTGCTCCTCTCCGAGATTAGTGCCCTCTTAGCCAAGTGATTAGTGCCTGCTCAGCTCTTTGATTATTGCCTCCTGAAGCACGTGATCAGTGCATGATAGCCACGTGATCAGCGCCTCTCAGTCACGTGATCAGCGCCCCTCAGTCACGTGATCAGCGCCTCTCAGTCACGTGATCAGTGCCTCTCAGTCAGGTGATCAGTGCATGCTCAGTCACGTGATCAGTGCCTTCAGTCACGTGATCAGTGCCTCTCAGTCACGTGATCAGTGCATGCTCAGTCACGTGATCAGTGCATGCTCAGCCACGTGATCAGGGCCTGCCCAGTCACGTGATCAGGGTCTGCTGAATCAAGGGATTAGCGCTTGCTCAGCTGCATGCTTAATCCCTGCTCAGGTGCCTGACTCGTGCCTGATCAGCTGTGTGATTAGTCCCTGCTCAGCTGCGTGATTAGTGCCTGCTCAAGACCGGGTTAGGAGCCGGCTGAGTGACGTGATTAGAGTCTGCTTAGCCACTTCATTACAGTCTGCTCAGCTCCATGATTATTGCCTGCTAAGCTGCGTGATTCCTGCCTGCTCAGCTTCTTGATTATTGCCTGCTGAGCTGCGTGATTCCTGCTTGCTCAGCTCCATATTTATTGCCTGCTGAGCTGCGTGATTCCTGCCTGCTCAGCTTCTTGATTATTGCCTGCTGAGCTGCGTGATTCCTGCTTGCTCAGCTCCAGGATTATTGCCTGCTGAGCTGCGTGATTCGTGCCTGCTCAGCTCCTTGATTACTGTCTGCTGAGCTGCGTGATTCCTGCCTGCTCAGCTCCAGGAGTATTGTCTGTTGGGCTGCAAGATTCGTGTCTGCTCAGTCACGGGTGTCAAGCCTGCTGAGTCCCGTGTTTAGAGTCCGCTTAGCCACTTAATGGCAGTCTGCTCAGCTCCTTGATTTTTGCCAGCTGAGCTGCGAGATTCGTGCCTGCTCAGCTCCTTGGTCTTTGCCTGCTGAGCTGAGTGATTCCTGCCTGCTCAGCTCCATGAGTATTGCCTGCTGAGCTGCATGATTGGTGTCTGCTGAGCTGCACCATTTGTGTCTGCTGAGCTGCACCATTGGTGTCTGCTGAGCTGCCCAAATTGTGTCTGCTCAGTCACGGGTGTAGAGCCTGCTGCGTCACGTGTTTAGAGTCTGCTTAACCACTTCATTACAGTTTGCTCAGCTCCTTGACGATTTCCTGCTCCTCTCCGTGATTAGTGCCCTCTTAGCCAAGTGATTAGTGCCTGCTCAGCTCTTTGATTATTGCCTCCTGAAGCACGTGATCAGTGCATGATAGCCACGTGATCAGCGCCCCTCAGTCACGTGATCAGCGCCTCTCAGTCACGTGATCAGTGCCTCTCAGTCACGTGATCAGTGCATGCTCAGTCACGTGATCAGTGCCTCTCAGTCACGTGATCAGTGCCTCTCAGTCACGTGATCAGTGCATGCTCAGTCACGTGATCAGTGCATGCTCAGCCACGTGATCAGGGCCTGCTCAGTCACGTGATCAGGGTCTGCTGAATCAAGGGATTAGCGCTTGCTCAGCTGCATGCTTAATCCCTGCTCAGCTGCGTGACTCGTGCCTGCTCAGCTGTGTGATTAGTCCCTGCTCAGCTGCGTGATTAGTGCCTGCTCAAGACCGGGTTAGGAGCCGGCTGAGTGACGTGATTAGAGCCTGCTTAGCCACTTCATTACAGTCTGCTCAGCTCCATGATTATTGCCTGCTAAGCTGCGTGATTCCTGCCTGCTCAGCTTCTTGATTATTGGCTGCTGAGCTGCGTGATTCCTGCTTGCTCAGCTCCATATTTATTGCCTGCTGAGCTGCGTGATTCCTGCCTGCTCAGCTTCTTGATTATTGCATGCTGAGCTGCGTGATTCCTGTTTGCTCAGCTCCATGATTATTGCCTGCTGAGCTGCGTGATTCCTGCTTGCTCAGCTCCATGGTTTTTGCTTGCTGAGCTGCATAATAAGTGCCTGCTCAGTCCCCAGAGAGGAGCCGGCTGAATCACGTGATTAGAGTCTGCTTATCCAGTTCATTACAGCCTTCAGCTCCAATTATTATTGCCTGCTAAGTTGCGTGATTCCTGCCTGCTCAGGTCCGTGAGTATTGCCTGCTGAGTTGCGTGATTCCTGCCAGCTCAGCTCCATGATTATTGCCTGCTGAGCTGCGCGATTCCTGACTGCTAGCTTCTTGCTTATTGGCTGCTGAGCTGCCTGATTCCTGCCTGCTCTGCTTCTTGATTATTGCCTGCTGAGCTGCATGATTCCTGCTTGCTCAGCTCCAGGATTATTGCCTGCTGAGCTGCGTGATTCGTGCCGGCTCAGCTCCTTGATTACTGTCTGCTGAGCTGCGTGATTCCTGCCTGCTCAGCTCCAGGAGTATTGTCTGCTGGGCTGCAAGAATCGTGTGTGCTCAGTCACGGGTGTCAAGCCTGCTGAGTCACGTGTTTAGAGTCTGCTTAGCCACTTAATGGCAGTCTGCTCAGCTCCTTGATTTTTGCCAGCTGAGCTGCGAGATTCGTGCCTGCTCAGCTCCTTGATCTTTGCCTGCTGAGCTGAGTGATTCCTGCCTGCTCAGCTCCATGAGTATTGCCTGCTGAGCTGCATGATTGGTGTCTGCTGAGCTGCACCATTTGTGTCTGCTGAGCTGCACCATTGGTGTCTGCTGAGCTGCCCAAATTGTGTCTGCTCAGTCACGGGTGTAGAGCCTGCTGGGTCACGTGTTTAGAGTCTGCTTAACCACTTCATTACAGTTTGCTCAGCTCCTTGACGACTTCCTGCTCCTCTCCGTGATTAGTGCCCTCTTAGCCAAGTGATTAGTGCCTGCTCAGCTCTTTGATTATTGCCTCCTGAAGCACGTGATCAGTGCATGATAGCCACGTGATCAGCGCCTCTCAGTCACGTGATCAGCGCCCTCAGTCACGTGATCAGCGCCTCTCAGTCACGTGATCAGTGCCTCTCAGTCACGTGATCAGTGCATGCTCAGTCACGTGATCAGTGCATGCTGAGCCACGTGATCAGGGCCCGCTCAGTCACGTGATCAGGGTCTGCTGAATCAAGGGATTAGCGCTTGCTCAGCTGCATGCTTAATCCCTGCTCAGCTGCGTGACTCGTGCCTGATCAGCTGTGTGATTAGTCCCTGCTCAGCTGCGTGATTAGTGCCTGCTCAAGACCGGTTTAGGAGCCGGCTGAGTGACGTGATTAGAGTCTGCTTAGCCACTTCATTACAGTCTGCTCAGCTCCATGATTATTGCCTGCTAAGCTGCGTGATTCCTGCCTGCTCAGCTTCTTGATTATTGCCTGCTGAGCTGCGTGATTCCTGCTTGCTCAGCTCCATGAGTATTGCCTGCTGAGCTGCATGATTGGTGTCTGCTGAGCTGCACCATTTGTGTCTGCTGAGCTGCACCATTGGTGTCTGCTGAGCTGCCCAAATTGTGTCTGCTCAGTCACGTGTGTAGAGCCTGCTGCGTCACGTGTTTAGAGTCTGCTTAACCACTTCATTACAGTTTGCTCAGCTCCTTGACGATTTCCTGCTCCTCTCCGTGATTAGTGCCCTCTTAGCCAAGTGATTAGTGCCTGCTCAGCTCTTTGATTATTGCCTCCTGAAGCACGTGATCAGTGCATGATAGCCACGTGATCAGCGCCTCTCAGTCACGTGATCAGCGCCCCTCAGTCACGTGATCAGCGCCTCTCAGTCACGTGATCAGTGCCTCTCAGTCACGTGATCAGTGCATGCTCAGTCACGTGATCAGTGCCTCTCAGTCACGTGATCAGTGCCTCTCAGTCACGTGATCAGTGCATGCTCAGTCACGTGATCAGTGCATGCTCAGCCACGTGATCTGGGCCTGCTCAGTCACGTGATCAGGGTCTGCTGAATCAAGGGATTAGCGCTTGCTCAGCTGCATGCTTAATCCCTGCTCAGCTGCGTGACTCCTGCCTGATCAGCTGTGTGATTAGTCCCTGCTCAGCTGCGTGATTAGTGCCTGCTCAAGACCGGGTTAGGAGCCGGCTGAGTGACGTGATTAGAGTCTGCTTAGCCACTTCATTACAGTCTGCTCAGCTCCATGATTATTGCCTGCTAAGCTGCGTGATTCCTGCCTGCTCAGCTTCTTGATTATTGCCTGCTGAGCTGCGTGATTCCTGCTTGCTCAGCTCCATATTTATTGCCTGCTGAGCTGCGTGATTCCTGCCTGCTCAGCTTCTTGATTATTGCATGCTGAGCTGCGTGATTCCTGTTTGCTCAGCTCCATGATTATTGTCTGCTGAGCTGCGTGATTCCTGCTTGCTCAGCTCCATGATTTTTGCTTGCTGAGCTGCATAATAAGTGCCTGCTCAGTCCCCAGAGAGGAGCCGGCTGAATCACGTGATTAGAGTCTGCTTATCCAGTTCATTACAGCCTTCAGCTCCAATTATTATTGCCTGCTAAGTTGCGTGATTCCTGCCTGCTCAGGTCCGTGAGTATTGCCTGCTGAGTTGCGTGATTCCTGCCAGCTCAGCTCCATGATTATTGCCTGCTGAGCTGCGCGATTCCTGACTGCTAGCTTCTTGCTTATTGGCTGCTGAGCTGCCTGATTCCTGCCTGCTCTGCTTCTTGATTATTGCCTGCTGAGCTGCGTGATTCCTGCTTGCTCAGCTCCAGGATTATTGCCTGCTGAGCTGCGTGATTCGTGCCGGCTCAGCTCCTTGATTACTGTCTGCTGAGCTGCGTGATTCCTGCCTGCTCAGCTCCAGGAGTATTGTCTGCTGGGCTGCAAGATTCGTGTGTGGTCAGTCACGGGTGTCAAGCCTGCTGAGTCACGTGTTTAGAGTCTGCTTAGCCACTTAATGGCAGTCTGCTCAGCTCCTTGATTTTTGCCAGCTGAGCTGCGAGATTCGTGCCTGCTCAGCTCCTTGATCTTTGCCTACTGAGCTGAGTGATTCCTGCCTGCTCAGCTCCATGAGTATTGCCTGCTGAGCTGCATGATTGGTGTCTGCTGAGCTGCACCTTTTGTGTCTGCTGAGCTGCACCATTGGTGTCTGCTGAGCTGCCCAAATTGTGTCTGCTCAGTCACGGGTGTAGAGCCTGCTGCGTCACGTGTTTAGAGTCTGCTTAACCACTTCATTACAGTTTGCTCAGCTCCTTGACGATTTCCTGCTCCTCTCCGTGATTAGTGCCCTCTTAGCCAAGTGATTAGTGCCTGCTCAGCTCTTTGATTATTGCCTTCTGAAGCACGTGATCAGTGCATGATAGCCACGTGATCAGCGCCTCTCAGTCACGTGATCAGCGCCCTCAGTCACGTGATCAGCGCCTCTCAGTCACGTGATCAGTGCCTCTCAGTCACGTGATCAGTGCATGCTCAGTCACGTGATCAGTGCCTCTCAGTCACGTGATCAGTGCCTCTCAGTCACGTGATCAGTGCATGCTCAGTCACGTGATCAGTGCATGCTCAGCCACGTGATCAGGGCCTGCTCAGTCACGTGATCAGGGTCTGCTGAATCAAGGGATTAGCGCTTGCTCAGCTGCATGCTTAATCCCTGCTCAGCTGCCTGACTCGTGCCTGATCAGCTGTGTGATTAGTCCCTGCTCAGCTGCGTGATTAGTGCCTGCTCAAGACCGGGTTAGGAGCCGGCTGAGTGACGTGATTAGAGTCTGCTTAGCCACTTCATTACAGTCTGCTCAGCTCCATGATTATTGCCTGCTAAGCTGCGTGATTCCTGCCTGCTCAGCTTCTTGATTATTGCCTGCTGAGCTGCGTGATTCCTGCTTGCTCAGCTCCATATTTATTGCCTGCTGAGCTGCGTGATTCCTGCCTGCTCAGCTTCTTGATTATTGCATGCTGAGCTGCGTGATTCCTGTTTGCTCAGCTCCATGATTATTGTCTGCTGAGCTGCGTGATTCCTGCTTGCTCAGCTCCATGATTTTTGCTTGCTGAGCTGCATAATAAGTGCCTGCTCAGTCCCCAGAGAGGAGCCGGCTGAATCACGTGATTAGAGTCTGCTTATCCAGTTCATTACAGCCTTCAGCTCCAATTATTATTGCCTGCTAAGTTGCGTGATTCCTGCCTGCTCAGGTCCGTGAGTATTGCCTGCTGAGTTGCGTGATTCCTGCCAGCTCAGCTCCATGATTATTGCCTGCTGAGCTGCGCGATTCCTGACTGCTAGCTTCTTGCTTATTGGCTGCTGAGCTGCCTGATTCTGCCTGCTCGGCTTCTTGATTATTGCCTGCTGAGCTGCGTGATTCCTGCTTGCTCAGCTCCAGGATAATTGCCTGCTGAGCTGCGTGATTCGTGCCTGCTCAGCTCCAGGAGTATTGTCTGCTGGGCTGCAAGATTCGTGTCTGCTCAGTCACGGGTGTCAAGCCTGCTGAGTCACGTGTTTAGAGTCTGCTTAGCCACTTAATGGCAGTCTGCTCAGCTCCTTGATTTTTGCCAGCTGAGCTGCGAGATTCGTGCCTGCTCAGCTCCTTGGTCTTTGCCTGCTGAGCTAAGTGATTCCTGCCTGCTCAGCTCCATGAGTATTGCCTGCTGAGCTGCATGATTGGTGTCTGCTGAGCTGCACCATTTGTGTCTGCTGAGCTGCACCATTGGTGTCTGCTGAGCTGCCCAAATTGTGTCTGCTCAGTCACGGGTGTAGAGCCTGCTGCGTCACGTGTTTAGAGTCTGCTTAACCACTTCATTACAGTTTGCTCAGCTCCTTGACGATTTCCTGCTCCTCTCCGTGATTAGTGCCCTCTTAGCCAAGTGATTAGTGCCTGCTCAGCTCTTTGATTATTGCCTCCTGAAGCACGTGATCAGTGCATGATAGCCACGTGATCAGCGCCTCTCAGTCACGTGATCAGCGCCCCTCAGTCACGTGATCAGCGCCTCTCAGTCACGTGATCAGTGCCTCTCAGTCACGTGATCAGTGCATGCTCAGTCACGTGATCAGTGCCTCTCAGTCACGTGATCTGTGCCTCTCAGTCACGTGATCAGTGCATGCTCAGTCACGTGATCAGTGCATGCTCAGCCACGTGATCAGGGCCTGCTCAGTCACGTGATCAGGGTCTGCTGAATCAAGGGATTAGCGCTTGCTCAGCTGCATGCTTAATCCCTGCTCAGCTGCGTGACTCGTGCCTGATCAGCTGTGTGATTAGTCCCTGCTCAGCTGCGTGATTAGTGCCTGCTCAAGACCGGGTTAGGAGCCGGCTGAGTGACGTGATTAGAGTCTGCTTAGCCACTTCATTACAGTCTGCTCAGCTCCATGATTATTGCCTGCTAAGCTGCGTGATTCCTGCCTGCTCAGCTTCTTGATTATTGCCTGCTGAGCTGCGTGATTCCTGCTTGCTCAGCTCCATATTTATTGCCTGCTGAGCTGCGTGATTCCTGCCTGCTCAGCTTCTTGATTGTTGCATGCTGAGCTGCGTGATTCCTGTTTGCTCAGCTCCATGATTATTGCCTGCTGAGCTGCGTGATTCCTGCTTGCTCAGCTCCATGGTTTTTGCTTGCTGAGCTGCATAATAAGTGCCTGCTCAGTCCCCAGAGAGGAGCCGGCTGAATCACGTGATTAGAGTCTGCTTATCCAGTTCATTACAGCCTTCAGCTCCAATTATTATTGCCTGCTAAGTTGCGTGATTCCTGCGTGCTCAGGTCCGTGAGTATTGCCTGCTGAGTTGCGTGATTCCTGCCAGCTCAGCTCCATGATTATTGCCTGCTGAGCTGCGCGATTCCTGACTGCTAGCTTCTTGCTTATTGGCTGCTGAGCTGCCTGATTCCTGCCTGCTCTGCTTCTTGATTATTGCCTGCTGAGCTGCGTGATTCCTGCTTGCTCAGCTCCAGGATTATTGCCTGCTGAGCTGCGTGATTCGTGCCTGCTCAGCTCCTTGATTACTGTCTGCTGAGCTGCGTGATTCCTGCCTGCTCAGCTCCAGGAGTATTGTCTGCTGGGCTGCAAGATTCGTGTCTGCTCAGTCACGGGTGTCAAGCCTGCTGAGTCCCGTGTTTAGAGTCCGCTTAGCCACTTAATGGCAGTCTGCTCAGCTCCTTGATTTTTGCCAGCTGAGCTGCGAGATTCGTGCCTGCTCAGCTCCTTGGTCTTTTCCTGCTGAGCTGAGTGATTCCTGCCTGCTCAGCTCCATGAGTATTGCCTGCTGAGCTGCATGATTGGTGTCTGCTGAGCTGCACCATTTGTGTCTGCTGAGCTGCACTATTGGTGTCTGCTGAGCTGCCCAAATTGTGTCTGCTCAGTCACGGGTGTAGAGCCTGTTGCGTCACGTGTTTAGAATCTGCTTAACCACTTCATTACAGTTTGCTCAGCTCCTTGACGATTTCCTGCTCCTCTCCGTGATTAGTGCCCTCTTAGCCAAGTGATTAGTGCCTGCTCAGCTCTGTGATTAGTGCCTGCTCAAGACCGGATTAGGAGCCGGCTGAGTGACGTGATTAGAGTCTGCTTAGCCACTTCATTACAGTCTGCTCAGCTCCATGATTATTGCCTGCTAAGCTGCGTGATTCCTGCCTGCTCAGCTTCTTGATTATTGCCTGCTGAGCTGCGTGATTCCTGCTTGCTCAGCTCCATGAGTATTGCCTGCTGAGCTGCATGATTGGTGTCTGCTGAGCTGCACCATTTGTGTCTGCTGAGCTGCACCATTGGTGTCTGCTGAGCTGCCCAATTGTGTCTGCTCAGTCACGGGTGCAGAGCCTGCTGCGTCACGTGTTTAGAGTCTGCTTAACCACTTCATTACAGTTTGCTCAGCTCCTTGACGATTTCCTGCTCCTCTCCGTGATTAGTGCCCTCTTAGCCAAGTGATTAGTGCCTGCTCAGCTCTTTGATTATTGCCTCCTGAAGCACGTGATCAGTGCATGATAGCCACGTGATCAGCGCCTGCTCAGTCACGTGATCACGCCCCTCAGTCACGTGATCAGCGCCTCAGTCACGTGATCAGTGCCTGCTCAGTCACGTGATCAGTGCATGCTCAGTCACGTGATCAGTGCCTCTCAGTCACGTGATCAGTGCCTGCTCAGTCACGTGATCAGTGCTCAGTCACGTGATCAGTGCATGCTCAGCCACGTGATCAGGGCCTGCTCAGTCACGTGATCAGGGTCTGCTGAATCAAGTGATTAGCGCTTGCTCAGCTGCATGCTTAATGCCTGCTCAGCTGCGTGATTCGTGCCTGCTCAGCTGTGTGATTAGTGCCTGCTCAGCTGCGTGATTAGTGCCTGCTCAAGACCGGGTTAGGAGCCGGCTGAGTGACGTGATTAGAGTCTGCTTAGCCACTTCATTACAGTCTGCTCAGCTCCATGATTATTGCCTGCTGAGCTGCGTGATTCCTGCCTGCTCAGCTTCTTGATTATTGCCTGCTGAGCTGCGTGATTCCTGCTTGCTCAGCTCCATATTATTGCCTGCTGAGCTGCGTGATTCCTGCCTGCTCAGCTTCTTGATTATTGCATGCTGAGCTGCGTGATTCTGTTTGCTCAGCTCCATGATTATTGCCTGCTGAGCTGCGTGATTCCTGCTTGCTCAGCTCCATGATTTTTGCTTGCTGAGCTG